>NC_089516.1:124428601-124728601 GCF_036850995.1 Saccopteryx leptura
TGAAAAGGTAAACAAGATCAATGAACCTTTAATGAGACTCACCAAGAAAAAAAGAGAGAGGACTCAAATAAATAAAATTAGAAACGAGAGTGGAGAAATAACAACTGACACAACAGAAATACAAAATATTGTAAGAAAATACTATGAAGAACTGTACACCAAAAAACTAGACAACCTAGATGAAATGGACAAATTCCTTGAATCATATAATCTTCCAAGAATCAATCTGGAAGAATCAGAAAACCTAAACAGACCAATTACAACAAATGAGATTCAAACAGCTATCAAAAAACTCCCAAAAAAGAAAAGTGCTGGGCCTGATGGCTTCACAAGTGAATTCTACCAAATATTCAAAGAACTAACTTCTATCCTTCTCAAGCTATTTCAAAAAATTCAAGAAGAAGGAAGACTTCCAAACTCCTTTTATGAGGCGAGCATAATTCTGATTCCAAAACCAGGCAAAGACAACACAAAAAAAGAAAATTATAGGCCAATATCCCTGATGAACTTAGATGCAAAAATCCTCAACAAAATATTAGCAAACTGGATCCAGCAACATATGAAAAAAATCATACACCATGATCAAGCGGGATTTATTCTTGGGAGGCAAGGCTGGTACAATATTCGCAAATCAATCAATGTGATTCATCACATAAACAAAAGAAAGGAGAAAAACCACGTGATAATTTCAATAGATGCAGAAAAAGCATTTGATAAAGTCCAGCACCCATTCATGATCAAAACTCTCAGCAAAGTGGGAATACAGGGAACATACCTCAACATGATAAAGGCCATCTATGTCAAACCCACAGCCAACATCATACTCAATGGGCAAAAATTAAAAGCAATCCCCTTAAGATCAGGAACAAGGCAGGGGTGCCCCCTTTCACCACTCTTGTTCAACATTGTTCTGGAGGTCCTAGCCACAGCAATCAGACAAGAAAAAGAAATAAAAGGCATCTGAATGGGAAAAGAAGAAGTAAAACTATCATTATTTGCAGATGATATGATATTGTATATAGAAAACCCTAAAGTCTCAGTCAAAAAACTACTAGAACTGATAAATCAATTTGGCAAGGTGGCAGGATATAAAATCAATACACAGAAATCAGAGGCATTTTTATACACTAATAATGAACTGTCAGAAAGAGAAATCAAGGAATCAATCCCCTTTACCATTGCAACCAAAAAAATAAAGTACCTAGGAATAAATCTAACCAAGGAGGTTAAAGACTTGTACTCGGAAAATTATAAAACATTGATAAAAGAAATCAGGCAAGATACGAATAAGTGGAGGCATACACCGTGCTCAAGGTTAGGAAGAATAAACATCATTAAAATGTCTATATTACCCAAAGCAATTTATAAATTCAATGCAATACCGATTAAAATACCGATGACTTACTTCAAAGATATAGAACACATATTCCAAAAATTTATATGGAACCAAAAGAGAACACGAATAACCTCAGCAATCTTGAAAAGGAAGAATAAAGTGGGAAGTATCACACTTCTGGATATCAAGTTATATTATAAGGCCATTGTATTCAAAACAGCATGGTACTGGCATAAGAACAGGCACATAAATCAATGGAACAGAACAGAGAACCCAGAAATAAACCCACAGTTCTATGGACAACTGATATTTGACAAAGGGGGTAAGGAAATACAATGGAGTAAAGACAGCCTCTTCAACAAATGGTGTTGGGAAAATTGGACAGCTACCTGCAAAAAAATGAAACTAGACCACCAACTTACACCACTCACAAAAATAAACTCAAAATGGATAAAAGACTTAAATGTAAGCCGTAAAACCATAAGCATCTTAGAAGAAAACATAGGCAGTAAGCTCTCTGACATCTGTTGCAGCAATATATTTGCTGATTTGTCTCCACAGGCAAGTGAAATAAAAGGCAGGATAAACAAATGGGACTTTATCAAACTAAAAAGCTTCTGCACAGCTAAAGACAATAAGAAGAGAATAAAAAGACAAAGTACACAATGGGAGAATATATTTGACAATGCATCTGATAAGGGGTTAATAACCAAAATTTATAAAGAACTGGTAAAACTTAATACCAGGAAGACAAACAATCCAATCCAAAAATGGGCAAAAGAAATGAATAGACACTTCTCCAAAGAGGACACACATTTTTCATATGCCAATAGGCATATGAAAAAATGTTCAATATCACTAATGATTAGAGAAATGCAAATTAAAAACACAATGAGATATCACCTCACACCAGTCAGAATGGCGCTCATCAATAAAACAACACAGAATAAGTGCTGGCGAGGATGTGGAGAAAAGGGAACCTTCCTGCACTGCTGGTGGGAATGCAGACTGGCGCAGCCACTGTGGAAAACAGTATGGAGATTCCTCAAGAAATTAAAAATCGAACTGCCTTTTGACCCAGCTATCCCACTTTTAGGAATATACCCCAAGAACACCATAGCACTGTTTGAAAAGAAGAAATGCACCCCCATGTTTATGGCAGCATTGTTCACAATAGCAAAGATCTGGAAACAGCCCAAGTGTCCATCAGAGGACAAGTGGATTAAAATCTTTGGTATATATATACTGTGGAATACTACTCAGCCATAAGAAATGATGACATAGGATCTTTTACAACATGGATGGGCCTTGATAACATTATACTGAGCGAAAGAAGTAAATCAGAAAATACTAAGAACTATATGATTCCATACATAGGTGGGACATAAAGATGAGACTCAGACATGGACAACAGTGTTGGGGGTACAGGATGGGAGAAGAGAGGGAGGGGGTTGGGGGAGGGGAGGGGCACAAAGAGCATGGCTTTCAGCATTTCCCATATTCCCCCTTTAATATATAGACAGACAGCAAATATTTACTTATGGTGTTTCCACTATAAAGACTGCTGTCTTAGGGACAAATGCTGATGAATTATTTCAGCAGTTCCTCCTTCTTCAAAGTTATATGTCAACATAGAGCTCCATGTTTCATAGGACATACTCAAGCTCACTCCATGCTCCCTGGAGCTTTAACACAAGGGAATGCCCCCCTTTTTTTTTTTTTTTTTTGGTTGTATTTTTTTCTTTTATTTATTTATTTTTTATATTTTTCTGAGGATGGAAATGGGGAGGCAGTCAGACAGACTCCCGCATGCGCCTGATCGGCATCCACCTGGCATGCCTACCAGGGGGGAATGCTCTGCCCATCTGGGTGTTGCTCTGTTACAACCAGAGCCATTCTAGCGACTGGGGCAGAGGCCATGGGGTCATCCTTAGTGCCCGGGGTGGCTTTTGCTCCGGTGGGGCCTTGGCTGCGGGAGGGGAAGTGAGAGACGGAGAGGAGGGAGAGGGGGAGGGGTGGAGAAGTAGATGGGCGCTTCTCCTGTGTGCTCTGGCCAGGAATCAAACCCGGGAATCCTGCACACCAGGCCAATGACTCCTACGGGTCTACCATATCATGCTTTTTACTTAAAAAAAATTAATTTTTACATTTCTTTTGAAGGCTGATGAACAGGAGACACCAAATCTTTTTCTCCTGCAAACTACTACCTTCTTTATTAGATCCAGCTAATAACACTGTTTTGTCTTTTTCCAAATAGCTCCAGATATATGGAAAAGATTTATATAGGCAGATGGGGATCCTCAAACCCCTCAGCGAGATCTTCTGAGCATGGCTTTTAAGATACCTAGAGGCAGAAAAAGCCCAATAGAGATCAGGGGAACTACCAGCTTTTAGGATACACCCTTAAAGGCTCCAACGTCCCAAAGGGGTCTCATAGGATGCCATCTGGGTCCTGCTTCAATAGTGGAAAGGAAGGTCATTGAGCTAAAGCCTTCCAAGCTTACACGCCTCGGCTGTGAGGAAACAGGGACAATGGAAGGTAGGCTTCCCCCTCGCTTCGCTAAGTGAGGGTTCAGTCTCTTCCAGCCCTGCTCCAGCCACCTACGACCTAACCTTGCCCAGAAAGCTGGGGTTTGCCACTGAAGGCTGAAGGTGCCCAGGGCCGTCAGCCCCATCTATGACACTGTGGACGAGCCTAGGGTATTTCTTCCAAGAAGTAGGTAAACTGATCTCATTTGCACAAGGGCCACTTAACTATGTTTTGCCTGAATAGTCAGGTTTTTTATTCTTCCCTCAAAGATCTCTGTTGTGGGTGTTGTTAGTCCTATTTTCTGCTGCTTTGCTTAATATATAGTGTTTCCTTTATCCCTCCTACCTCAATGTCCCACTCATATTTCAGGCTGGGACCTACTCCTAATTTAGAGCTCTCTTTCCCCCCTTTGCCAACTTGTATTATGAATTTACCTTTGCCACCCAGCTTAGTGTATCCCAAGGTTCTCCTTACCATGCCACAGTCGCAGAGCTCCAGGAAAAAGCAACCTGGTCTCAACTCTCCAGGCAGAGGAGAACAGAAGCTCCATATCCACGCATGCTGCAAATGGCTTTTCCAGTCTACCTGAATCATTACCAGCTAGAAGAAGCGGTCATTGGACTTGGACATGAGCTGCAAAGTATAGAATGGTGACAACAATTCCAGTGCCATGTGGACTTTTCCTGTGTGGACTTTTCCTGGAATCCTGCTCCCTGTGACAGCTCCTAACAGACTGAACTGTGGTTGGGTTGCATTTTTCAGGGATTTGGCATGGTGATGGGGCCAATTTGGACTTGGTGAACATGTTAAGGACACTACTCTTTTATGGATTCTTGCTGTATTGGCCAAGAGTTTGCTTAAAGCTTTTAATCACTGTAAAAAAAATAGAAGACTGGATAAAGAAGATGGGGCACATATACACCATAGTATACTATTCAGCTGGAAGAAATGATGACATCGGATCACTTACAGCAGAATGATGGAATCTTGATAACATTATGCGAAGTGAAATAAGCGAATCCGAAAAAAACAAGAACTGCACTATTCCATACATTGGTGGGACATAAAAGCGAGACTAAGAGACATGGACAGGAGTGTGGTGGTTTCGAGGGGTGGGGGGAGGGAAGGGGGAAGAGGGGGAAGGGGAGGGGGAGGGGTACAAACAAAACTGGATAGAGGGTGACGGAGGACGATCTCTCTTTGGGTGATGGGTATGCAACAGAACTAAATGACAAGATAACCTGGACATGTTTTCTTTGAATATATGTACCCTGATTTATTGATGTCACCCCATTAAAATAAAATTTATTTATATAAAAAAAAGATGTGGACGGTACAGAGGAAAGTTCAGTGTGTTCTGTGGCTCGCTAAATTTAAATCTGTGACCAAAGTGCAACATGAATATCGGCACGTTTATAACAAAGCACCACCACATAGGAATAATATTACTTGGTGGGATAAGCAGTTGAAGGAAACCAGCAGTTTGGTGGAGAAACCCCGTTCTGGTAGGCCATCAGTCAGTGATGAGTCTGTAGAGGCTATACGGGATAGCTACCTAAGGAGCCCTAAAAAATCTGTGCATGAGCCCACATTGAACTGCAATGAATAGGTATAAAACTGGGAGAGTTTTCCTTTTATTTGGTGCAGATTTCACATTTCTATCATCTTTTGTTGCTTTCCCGTGACCGGTCAAAAGTGCACCATGACTTTACGGACACAATGTATATACAGTATCATATCATCTGCAATTAATGATAGTTTTACTTCTTTTCCAATTTGGATGCCTTTTATTCCTTTTTCTTGTCAGATTGCTGTGGTTAGGACTTCCAGAACTATGTTGAATAAGAGTGGTGAACCTGACCTGTGGTCGCACAGTGGATAAAGCGTCGACCTGGAAATGCTGAGGTCACCGGTTCAAAACCCTGGGCTTGCCTGGTCAAGGCACATATGGGAGTTGATGCTTCAAGCTCCTCCTCCCTTCTCTTCTCTGTCTCTCTCTCTGATCCTCTCTCTCCTCTCTAAAAATGAATAAATAAAAATAAAATAAAGATTTTAAAAAGAGTGGTGAAAGGGGGCACCCCTGCCTTGTTCCTGATCTTAAGGGGATTGCTTTTAATTTTTGCCCATTGAGTATGATATTGGCTGTAGGTTTGTCATAGATGGCCTTTATCATGTTGAGGTATGTTCCCTGTATTCCCACTTTGCTGAGAGTTTTGATCATGAATGGGTGCTGGACTTTATCAAATGATTTTTCTGCATCTATTGAAATTATCATGTGGTTTTTCTCCTTTCTTTTGTTTATGTGATGAATCACATTGACTGATTTGTGAATATTGTACCAGCCTTGCCTCCCAAGAATAAATCCCACTTGATCATGATGTATGATTTTTTTCATATATTGCTGGATCCGGTTTGCTAATACTTTGCTGACAATTTTAGCATCTAAATTCATCAGGGATATTGGCATATAATTTTCTTTCTTTGTGTTGTCTTTGCCTGGTTTTGGAATCAGAATTATGCTTGCCTCATAGAAGAAGCTTGGAAGTCTTCCTTCCTCTTGAATTTTTTGAAATAGCTTGAGAAGGATAGGAATTAGTTCTTTGAATATTTGGTAGAATTCACTTGTGAAGCCATCAGGCCCAGGAATTTTCTTTTTGGGGAGTTTTTTTTGGGGGGGGAGTTTTTTGATAACTGTTTCTATCTCATTTGTTGTAATCGGTCTGTTTAGGTTTTCTGATTCTTCTAGATTAATTTTTGGAAGATTATATGTTTCAAGAAATTTTTCCATTTCATCTAGGTTGTCTAGTTTTTTGGCATACAGTTCTTCATAGTACTTTCTTACAATATTTTGTATTTCTGTTGTGTCAGTTGTTATTTCTCCACTCTCATTTCTAATTTTATTTATTTGAGTCCTCTCTCTTTTTTTCTTAGTGAGTCTGGTTAAAGGTTCATCGATCTTGTTTACCTTTTCAAAGAACTACCTCCTGGTTTCATTGATCCTCTGTATTGTTTCTTTAGCCTCTATGTCACTTATTTCCACTCTGATCTTTATTATTTCCTTCCTTCTACTAGCTCTGGGCTTTACTTGCTGTTCTTTTTCTAGTTGTTTTAGATGCGGATGTTATTTCTCTTCATGTTGTCACAGAGCTCTCTTAGAGTTTCCTCAGACTTTTTGAGACTCTTTTCTTTTTTCTGCTCTGCTTCTGTGCCTTCATTTATCTTGTCCTCTAACTCGTTGATTCAATTCTCAGCTTCATCCATCCTGATTTTAATTCCTTCCATTGTGTTCTTCATTTCTGATATTGTATTTGTCATTTCTGACAGATTATTTTTTTTATTATTTCAATGTCCTTTTTTATATTTGCTATCTCTTTACTTAGGTGTTTGCAATGACCATCTATTGTTGTTCTAAGATCTTTGAGCATCCTAACAATCATTATTTTAAACTCTGCATCTGGTAATTTGGTTATATATGACTCGTTCAGGTCCTTTTCTGGGGATTTCTCTTGATTCATTTGTGTTGCATTTCTCTGCCTTCTTATTTTGTCTGTGTAAAAGAAGGTTTTGGCCACTGGGGTCCACTAGGTGTGGCCTCTGTGTTCCCTATGTATGGTCTTTCTGCAGGCTCGCCACTCTCTCTGCTGCTGCTGCCTAGGGTGTTTGGGTATGGGCATTGCCAGTGCCAGCCCACTGGGGCAATTACTGTGGTTTCTGCCTCTTCTTCACGGTGTGGGGGGGGGGGCTATGATCACGTGTTTAGGTATACAAGCCTCAGTGGCCTTGGCCTTCACCCTGCCTCCATGGGTGGGGTTATGCACCTCGCCCAGGCCACAAGCCTTGGCCCTGAGGGCAGGGGTGAGCACCTTTGCTCAGCTGGGGGTCTCCACCTGATTCAGGGATTTCACCCCACCCTTGCAGGAGAAGCCCACCCCCAGGATAGCTGCAAGCCTTGGCTCCATGAGTGGGGTGGGGCTGCGTGCCTACACTCAGTCGCGGGATTCTGCCTATTCTGAGCTTTCGCTCCACCCCCACAGGAGGAGCTGGGTCCTGTGTCAGGCCACAAGCCTCGGTTCCGTGGGCCAGGCAAGGCTGCGCTCCTTTGCCCTTGCTGAAGGGTGGGTCTCTACCCCTTCAGGGGCTCCTGCCCTTTCCCTGCAGGCTGGATTGCAGGTGGCCCACAGCTGGGCTTGACCACTTTCACGCATCCCCTCCACCCTAGCTGGGTAAGACTGAGCTCACACCTGTTCCTTGCTGACAGAACTGTGCTTCTGCGTCCCACCACCGCCCGCCCTCGGACAAGCCCTCAGCCGTGTGGGTGGGGGCACTGCAGCTCAGACCCTAAGACTTACTACTATAGTCCTGAAAGCTCCCTCCTTCTAAGCGACTCTGCTCTGAGTACCACAGGAGAGCTTGTTTGGCTGGTGTCCTGCTTCCTTTGCTGGTATTGCTGTTTCCAGGGGAAATATTCACTTCAGATTTGGGGAGTGACTTGTCCCAGGGGTTAGGGTGGCTGTCCCTCAAATTGTTTCTTCCTGTGCCTCCTAGATTACACTCTCTTCCTGCTACTCCGGTCCTCTCCTCTCTCCCCATCCCCCCGAGCCCTGGATGAGTGGTTGTGAGAGAGGTTTTCTGTGCGGTCCCTTTAAGAAGAATCTTGGGTCTGAGAAATCAGTCTCCTTCTCACAAGCAGTATCCTGACTTGTTTCCAGCTAAATACTGACCATACGCCTCTTCTAGGCTTGGGGCTGCAGGCTGGGGATTTGTTCCTGGGGCTCAGGACCCTCCCCTCTCTGCTAAACTCACTTCCTGTCACACGAGTGTCTCCCAGCTGCTGTTTGCTTCTGGGAGCTGGGCAGCCCTCTCCGCATTTCCGCTTTTCCTACCAGTCTACGTGTGGCTTCTTCAGTGTTCCTTGGTTGAGGAGTCCTCTTAGTTTAGTCCAAAGTTGGTTTTTCCAGATGATGGTTCTTAAAATTAAGTTGTAATTTACTTTGGTTCTGGGAGGTGGAAGTTGGTATGCCCGCCTACTCCATCGCCATCTTGTCCTCTCTATTTAACCTTTCTTAACTAACAAAATAGCATTTTTATATAGTTGAACCTAATATTGCCATCACTTTTGGGGGAGCTGAGACTGAGGTTTAAGGAAGTGGTGCCCCTCACATAAGATTGGTCATCTAGTGAGTGGCTGAGCCCAGATTTGATTCAGCCATCTGACTCCAAAGTCCAGGCTATTTCCCTCACACTGCTCAGCTTCCATCAGCTGTGAAATTCCTGCTATAAGTCGCTCCTCAGAGTCTAAGAGGTTGAACAGAAGCAGGCCTGGCTAGGGTTTCAAATGCTTTTTTTTGCAGGGAAGATGCACTGGCTTGGCTTGTGAATGTTAGCTTTTTGGTGGTTATTTTTTCAGTTTCTCTTCATTCCCTGCTCCAGAATCCACCTCCCCCACCACACACACAGAAGGGAAGAGCCAAGCAGCTGACTCACACACCACACTGCAGCTGCCTTGACTTTGTTCACGTAGGCTGCAGACTCTTGCCCCAGCCCTGGGGCTGTCACACAGTTGGCACACAGGGGAGCTACTGCTTCAGATGGCTGAACTAAGGAGCTCTTGCCTTGGGACAAGACAGCTATAAGTGGTCAGCAGAAGGTCAAGTCTGAAGTCAAAGGCAATGCCTGGCACCTGAAAGGGCATAGGCAATGGTGGGGATGCCCTGCCAGCTGGGTCTTTGAGCCTTGGGAAGAACCAGCAGCAGGTAGTACAGACTCCAACCCCATCAACATCTCCCCTGCCCACTTACCAAGTCCTATGAGCTGCCTTCTGGTACGATGGGTCTGGCAGTGGGCTAGGAAGGGAAGAGACATGATAGAGAATGTAATGAGTCCCCAGAAGAAGCTCACAGTGACTCCAGTTCCTAGTATGATGACAATGATGAAACATTGGATTGGGGCAGGCAAAGATTGGATGGCAGGAAAATGCAGACCTGGGCAGAGCCTAAGATATCAGATGGGCCTGAAAGACTGGCTGGGAAATGGAAGGAGAGGCTGGAAGTTGAGGCAGACCCCTTATGACGTTCTACCTTGAAAGGAGAGCAGCAGGGGGAGAATCAAGTTGGCCAGGAGGCAGTTGGGGCTATAGGCTCTGAGCCATAGGAGAGGAAACTGGAAGGGCTTCCTCCAACAGCCCCAGAAGCCTCTGGCCTTTCCTGGTATAACTAGAAAGAGAAGCAGGCAGCTCTCAGAATCTTAATAAAAGAGAGCTCAAAGGATTGTCTTCCTGTTTCTTCTTTCATGAGGGTGGCACCTGTGATGTCCCTGGGCTGAAAGTTAGAAGGCCTGGCTCCTATTTCCATTCCTGTTTCCTGGAGCCTTTCTCTTTCAGGACTTCAGCGTCCCAATTTACACAGATAATGAGGCAAGACAGGTAGAGTGGAATCATCTTTTTTAAACTTTTTCAATTTGAAGCACTTTCTTTAAACAAAATCTGATGTAGCAGCTCAATATGTAATACAGATGAAAATAAGCAGCTCAAGCCTTGCTCCCCTTCTCTGAGGATCCTCCAAAAGTCCTCAGGCAGCTCCAATTCCCCTTTAAAGATCACTAGGTTAGAGCAGTGGTTTGCAAACTTGGCTCTGCATCAGCACCCTCTGGACGGCTTGTTGAAACACAGATTGTTGAGCTCTACCCCTGAGTTTCTAATTGGCCATATCGAATAGGGCCCAGAATTTGCATTTCTACCAAGTTCCCAGGTGATACTGGTCCAGGAACCACACTTTGAGAATTAATCGGTTATGTTATACCTATGGACGTTTCTATAATTCATGTCCAGTCACTCAATATTTACATTAATCCACCTCAGATAGATTATCTAAGATATTTAAGTGTGGGAGAGCAGCTAGCATTGTGCCTGGCCCATAGTAGGCACTCAATCAAAGTTCATGAGATCTAATTTTAAATCCCCTGCTTGTAAGTCTCTTTACATGAAAAATCATGCTAGAAATTGGCCAAGGGATTGACAGAGGCATAAGTCTTTCCTTTAATAAGTTTACAGTATACCATGGCTCTCCACCCCTCCCCCAGAAAATAACATCCCCACTAATTCCACCAATAAAGGTTATCTCATGTTAAGTATTAGACCTTTCCAGATACTCTTTTTTCCTGGTCAACTCCTTAGAAAGGGGGTGGTCATTTGGTCCCTGACCCCTCAGTATTTCTCAAATGCTTTCCCCATATGTAGGGAGCACAGCCTCTATCCTCCGTGAATTCTTCCAGGACAACAACCTTACCTGTATTACTCTTCCCAGCATCTCTCATGGCTTCTAGTTAAGTGCTCGGCACAGGGTGGGCACTCAGTTACAAGTTTGCTGAATACAATGAAGAAAGCATAAGAACCTCAATTCACCCAGCTCATGTAAGTCTACTAACCTACCTACTGTGGTTCAGAGCCCCCAATCCCACCTTTTGGTCAGGACTGCTCACTCAGAGACTTTGAAAGGGCATGTTTGTGGGGGGGGAGGGTTCTGGCCATAGTCACCAGGGATTGCTGTCCCAGAGGTCTGTGAACTGGCTTCAGAAATGTATGGGGCCTCCCATTCCCCACATCCTCTTTTCCAGCCTCGCCGCTTTCTTCAATTAATTGGCATTGACCCTGATGACAGACTTTATCATTTCCCTTTGCTTCATGATTGTGTTAAGTGACTGCCAAAGGCCTGTTCCTGAATAGTCAGCACATTCCTCAGGACTGTGAATGGGAGCCCATCTGCTCTGGGAGTGCTTCCTTTCCTTTACTGTTCTATTTTAGCTTCAACTTCCCACTTGGACAGGAACATCTTCCAGCCAGTGGGGAAGGGAAGAAGGTGGAGAGGAGTACCACAGTCTTTCTTTATTTCTTACTCATCTCCCCAGTCTTTCTGGAAATATATGACAATAATCAGACAATGTGCCAAGCACTGCTCTAAGCTCTCTATATGTGTTCATGCACTTAATCTTTATAACAACCCTGTGAGGAAGGTGCGAATACTACTTCCATTTTCCAGATGGAAAAATAAGTGAAGAGAGGTGAAATGACTTGCCCAATGTCACACAAAATGTGCTGGAGCTGGGATTGAACCCAGGGAGGTCTGGCTCTGGAGGCTAAGTTCATAACTGGAGCCTGTAAGTCAGACAGTCTTGGGTTCAAATTACAGCTCTGCAACTCACTAGCCCTGGAACTTCTGTTTCTCTCTGCATCTCAATTTCCCGATCTGTAAAGTGGGGGTTATAATGGCAATGACCTAGTAGGGGGGCGGTGAGCATTTTCATCAACCATGGTACATTTCCTCATCTCCACCACCATCTTTTCTTCTCCAAGCCAGCCCCAGCATCCTGCAGAAGGAGGTGGTATTTTACACCCTTGCACTTAACAGACTCTCCCTCTGTCTGTCTTTTCCTGTCCCAAATGAAAGGCAGCCTCCTGTTATAGATTCCCTAGATTTTTCAAAACTTCATGATTACAATTCCTCCCAGGAGATCAGAGAAACCTGTTTCCCTAGCATTCTAAGCAGGAATTCTATTGTCATTTGGTAATGCAAACATGGTCAAGGTGGCCCAGCCCATCTCCTTTCCTCCCCACCCTTATTATAGGCAGAGAAGAGACAGCTTCAATAAAACATACTCCATCAGTATCTCATGACCAGAATCTCCTAGAGAGAAATGCTCAGCAGAGACAGAGACAGGCACTGTTTCAAATAGTACACTATTTGGAACCCTAGAATTCTTTGCTACACCAGTTACTGTGAAAGTGATCCTCTCCTTCTTGCCTTCTTAACAGAAAGTTTATAAGTACTGGTCAGGGAATATCAAGTGTCTTTCCCTGCCTTCCCAAATGTCCTTCTCCCATAATTCCAGTCCTCTCTAGTTGTATAGTGTCTTGTGACTTAAACTCAATAGGGTAGAGCATAGGTCTACCTATAAGCAGGCATTTGGGATTATAAAAGAAAGGGCCTTCACTTAGTTCTTCATCCATAGGCTGAGCCCTAACCTTGACAACTGACTGCCCTTAATCTCACTCATAGATTGAGTATACAAGTACAGAATGGGGTAACTCTAACTTGGGGAGGTAAAGGGCTTGGACTGCATCACATTGAACCAGTCTTCTATCCCACTCATATACTGATCATAAACTTCAGCCCATGTTTTTAGCCACAAAGGACAAGACTAATAGCATGTGGATGTATCAGTGCAAAGGGATCCCTTGCCAGGGTTCCAACTAAAGGGCAGGTGAGTGGATAGCACATCTTTGTCTCTGAGGGAGAACCCACTGTTCCACTTTTCTTGGAGTGCTGGGGCTGTTAAAAAGTATTCTTGCCTAGTGAGAGTGACTTGAATGATGAAAAAAATCAATAAATTGCTATTGAATGCAGTCCAACATCACTTAATCAAATTAATTGGAGGAAGCTCTTCAAATTAGTGAACCATTTGTATTGAAGGTTACTTGTAAAGAAATGAAGGTATTGTTTTGAATAATTCACAGTAACACAAAGTGAGCTAACAAATTGTTAGCCTAATTGAGATTTTAGGAGAGTTGACTTCATGAAATGAAAATAATCCCCAACATCAACCATTTGTATGCAAATGTTGCTACCAAAGAGTGACATTTGCTGCCTTTAAGTATAGAAATTCAGTGCATGGAACCCATTCATATTCAGAAGACTGTCCAGAGTGGGCAAAGTAAGGCCAGGTAACCAACCCCCACAGCCACTTGTACTCATGGGGTGTCTTCTCATGAAGTTTTACTGTAAAAGGAAATGATCGAAGTGACCTTAGAAGTAGCAGGTGCAATCCTTCCACTGATGGAATAAAAGATGGTTTTGGAATACTGTCATTTCCTTTTATTTTATTTTTTCCAAAGAAGACACTGGGAAAAAAAATATTACCAACGCAAATCAAGTACCTCAGTGCTTTATCAAAACCCGGAACAAACATTAAGGAGAAAAAAATCTGAAGGTCGAGGAAGGGAAATAAACAAGACGAGTAAGTAAAACATGAATCATTCATTACCACCTGATGGCTCCTTAAAAATAAAAATAAAACGTGGAAGGAAATAGAGCCCATGTTACAGATCGACATTTTTCTAGAAAACCTGACACAGACTCTCTGCCCTTTTATTTCACAAAAGGAACTGACCTTTGGCTTCTGACTTGGATTGCCTTTTCCTCAAGCTTTCTCAAAGCACATGGTTGGGCAATGACGATCACCCAGCTCTCCAGGACACTGGGAGTAAGACAAGAAAAGTACATTTTATGGCCCTTGTCAGTTGGTTCAGTGAATAGAGCATTGGCCTGGTATGCAGATGTCTCAGGTTTCATCACCAGTCAAGGCACATATGAGAAACAACCATCTGCTTCTCTTCTTCTCACTCTCTCACTTCTCTCTCTCTCTTCCCTTCTTATAGACAGTGGCTCAATTGGTTTGACCGTCAGCCCAGGCACTGAGGATAGCTCAGTTGGTCCAAATGTCAGCCTCAGGTGCTGAGGATGCTTGGATGATTTGAGTGTTGACCCCAGACAGTGGCTGCCAGTTGGATCCCGGTTGGGGCACATGCAGGAGTCTCTCTATCTCCCCTCCTCTTACTAAAGAAAAAGAAAGAAAGAAAACTGCATTTTATCTGCATGGATTTAATTACTTACATCTTGTTTCCCAAAGACTTTGAGGTAACTTACAACAATAAAATAATAATAAAATAGAAACAGAGTCAGACCAAGGGTGATATCAATAGAACTTTTAAAAATTCAGTGTGTGTGTGGGAGGGGAGAGAAATCTCAAAGACCATAAAACGTTAACTACAGGGGGTTAAGATTCAAACCAGCTCAGACCAATGGACCATCTCTTGAAAGAGGACAGGTTTCCTAGATGGACCCCCCCCTCTAGAAATGTGATCTTGAGCCAGATATCTAATTTCTCTTAGCCTCAGTTTCCCCATCTAGATGATGATTCTGATAAATATTATCTATTTTATGTACAATGTTATAAAGATTCGATGTGATGATTTCTATGAACCGCTGAGCCCTGCTGTCTGGCAGAAGATACATGCTTATAAATAATAAATATGAGAACCAATATAAAGATACCCTCACATTATGCAATACAATGCATTTGCTCATGGTGGGGTCTTGTTTGATCCTCACACCAGCCAGGACTTGGGCCCAGGATCACAGGGAAGAGAGAACAAAGAGAGGGGTAAGGATTCTTTAAGGTACACTTTCTGCAGGAAGTGATACTCTTCTGAAGATTGAAACTTCTGAAGGCCATATAAGATTTGAAGCAATAGAACTGAAGCAGATGAGGAATGTGATGGCATTATATAAGAACAATAAGAAGACCCTCCTTAGTAAAGCAGAAGAACAGGTAGGGAATAAGAGTAGGGAGGGGAGGCTAAGGCAGAGTAGACTCATGGAATTGCTTGACTCTGTCCAGACTGTGAAGGAATTTGGACCCTATTTGACAGGAAATGGAGAGTCATTGAAGGATTTTTAACAGTTTGAGCAAAGGAAGGATGTGACATGTTGAAAGGGATATTTTCAAAGTGGGGTCTGTCTACTGCTGTCTGCTATGTGCAAACTGATGTGGGATGGGAGGGTTGGGAGGGGGCAGAGACTGGCAGGCCAGCTGTAATGTCCAAGGAAGGGACAGATGGTAAGAACTCAAACTAAAGAAATGGGAATGGAGAAGATGGGCATTTCCCAATTCCAGTTAGGGGTACCTGAGAAGGAATAATTTTCAATCAACATATTTCCATTCTAGATTCAAAATTCCATGAGGGCATGGACTGTGCATGCCTTGTTCATCACTGTACCTCTGAGAGTCTACCATAATGCTTGTCATATAGTAGGTGCTCAGCAAATGTTGAATGAATGAATGAATAAATGTGTTTATGGATGCCTCCATGCAGACAGACACTCAATAAGAGTAAGAATGGTCAACAATAAGCAATAGTACAAGGAAAATAAAATAGAAGATTGTCCCCCCAAATCCCATTGCTTTAGCTGACTTTCTTTTTTTTTTTCCATTTTTCTGAAGCTAGAAACAGGGAGAGACAGTCAGACAGACTCCCGCATGCGCCCGACCGGGATCCACCCGGCACGCCCACCAGGGGCGACGCTCTGCCCACAAGGGGGCGATGCTCTGCCCATCCTGGGTGTCGCCATGTTGCGACCAGAGCCACTCTAGCGCCTGGGGCAGAGGCCACAGAGCCATCCCCAGCGCCCGGGCCATCTTTGCTCCAATGGAGCCTTGGCTGCGGGAGGGGAAGAGAGAGACAGAGAGGGAAAGCGCGGCGGAGGGGTGGAGAAGCAAATGGGCGCTTCTCCTGTGTGCCCTGGCCGGAATCGAACCCGGGTCCTCCACACGCTAGGCCGACGCTCTACCGCTGAGCCAACCGGCCAGGGCCTAGCTGACTTTCTTTAACTGTCCCTGGACCCACACTGACTGATGTAAGAAGGTAAACCAGGAGAGAGCCAGACAGGCTAAGAAAGAAGTCACCTAAAGCAGAATACAGGAGTGCTCTGTAGGAAGCAGAACAACCATACATTCCCCAGATAGTTCACACGATAGAGAAACACTACAAAGCAGGTAAATTATGAATGAGAGGCAATTTTTTTTTTTTTTTTTGTATTTTTCTGAAGCTGGAAATGGGGGAGAGACAGTCAGACAGACTCCCGCATGCGTCCGACCGGGATCCACCCGGCACGCCCACCAGGGGCGATGCTCTGCCCCTCCAGGCATCGCTCTGTTGCGACCAGAGCCACTCTAGCACCTGGGGCAGAGGCCAAGGAGCCATCCCCAGCGGCCGGGCCATCTTTGCTCCAATGGAGCCTTGGCTGCGGGAGAGGAAGAGAGAGACAGAGAGGAAGGAGAGGGGGAGAGGTGGAGAAGTAGATGGGCGCTTCTCCTGTGTGCCCTAGCTGGAAATCGAACCCAGCTAGGGACTTCTGCATGCCAGGCCGACGCTCTACCACTGAGCCAACCGGCCAGGGCCGCAATATTTTTTGATGGGGAGATTTACCTTACAAAATAATTAGGTGAGAATCCATATAAAGTAGCAACTGCCTTGCTATTATACTTAATTTGAGACCAGGATATGACATATTTAAATTGGATATTCATCTAAGATACTGTACATTCATGATAAAAGCTCTGACTTGGGAATCTAGAGACCTAACCCTGGTCTAGGTGAGTAGCAGAATGCTATGGTTAATAGAACAGGCTCTGGGCCTTGGCCAGTTGGCTCAGTGGTAGAATGGCGGCCTGGGGTATGGATGTCATGGATTCAATTCCTGGTCAGGGCACACAGGAGAAGCACTCATCTGCTTTTCTAGCTCTTCCCCTCACATTTCTTTCCCTCTCTCTTTCTGTGTTCCCCTCCTGCAGCCATGGCTCTATTAGAGCGAGTTGGTGCCAGGTGTTGAGGATGGCTCCCTGGCCTTCACCTCAGGTACTAAAAAGAGCTTGGTTGTCAAGCAATGGAGCAACATCCCAGGTGGGCAGAGCATTGGCCTTTAATGGCTTGCCGGGTGGATCCCAGTTGGGGTGAATGTGAGAGTTTGTCTCTCTGCCTCCCCTCCTCTCACTGAATTAAAAAAAAAAAGAATAGAATAGGTTCTGGAGTCAGGTTGCCTGGGTTTACATCCTGGCTGCACATTGATCAAATGGCCTAGCTTTTCTGAACTGCAGTTTACTCTTCTGTAAAATGTGCTAATAAACATCTGATTCCACCTGATAAAGTATTGTGAGGATTAAGTGAAGTAATATATGTAATGTGTTCAGCATTGCCTGTAGGGTCTCAGTAAGTGTTGACTTTTACCTTAGATCAGTCATTTCCCTTCTCTGGGCCTTGGTTTCCTTATAAACCTGAGACTCTCTTATCCATACCTTACCTGTGGTCCTTACCTGTACTATAAATTCATCATTGAACACACATAAAAGTATCTCTATCCTCTGGGGTCCCCAACTGATAACTGCCCTTACAAGGACAATTGGGACTTTGAAAAAAGTGAGACAGCCCAAATACACACAAGACTAAGATAAAGGCATTTTCCTTAATATACCGTACTTTATAAACATCTCAACTCACTCAAACAGCTCCTACCCTTAAATTCTAGTCTTTGTGGCCCCTCGCAAGCTACCATTCTTCCTTAACCATGTTCATCCCAGGCATAAAGGGAGAGTTACCCCAACAGTCCTCTACTTTAGATAGTGTCCCCAGCCCATGCAACATTTAGAACTAAAACGCCGAATTCTTTAGGTTTCTCTTCCCTACCCCACTCCAATCCAGGGAACTGAAATTGCATCAACCTCTGCTGCCCTCTGCTGTCTGGCTCCAGACATGTTGGCTCCAGTTGGGCAGGTTAAGTCCGTTTCCAAGCACCTTTCACTTTCTTTAGTCCTGAGCTGCCAGCCTGATGTCAAGAACACAATGAAAATGTCACGTTCAACACTAATCAACATAAACACACATATAGTCTTTCTTATTTAGACCTGACATACCCAAGCCTTAACTGGCGTGATCCATGAGTTTGGAGCTGTTGCCTTCAGCAAAGAAGGTGAAATGCTAAGGTCAGACATATTCTCATCTAAACTTTCTTCTAAAAAATTCAACAATCATTTATTGAGCATTCTCTGTGAGCAGGGCATTATGCTAAATATTGCACATGCATTATCTTATTGAATTCTGGCAACAATCTTGGAAATAGGTAATATTATTATTTCCAATGGTGTATTTCACAGAACTAGAACAAATATTTCAAACATGTATATGGAAACTTCCTTGAGGTAACTCCACACTGCTTTCTACAACAGTGTGGCAATTGCAGGAGGGTAGAGGTGGAGAAGGGTATGGGGGAGAAATGGTGATAAACGAAAACTTGATGTGGAGGAGTGAACACACAGTATAGTGTATGGAGATGTGTTGTAGAATTGGGCACTTGAAACCTGTATAATTAGGTTATCCAATATCACCTCAATAAATTCAATTTAAAATAAATAAAATTCATTAAAATAATAAAAATATAGCCTGACCAGGTGTTGGCACAGTGAATAGAGCATCGGACTGGGACACAGAGGACCCAGGTTCGAAATCCCAAGGTTGCCGGCTTGAGTGCAAGCTCATTCAGCTTTAGCACAAGATTATCAGCTTGAGCATGGGGTCGCAAGCTTGAGCCCAAGATTGCTGGCTTGAACAAGGGTCTCTCGGTCTGCTACAGCCCCTGGTCAAGGCACATATGAGAATGCAATCAATGAACAACTAAGGTGCTGCAACGAAGAATTGATGCTTCTCATCTCTCTCCCTTCCTGTCTGTCCTTATCTGTCCCTCTTTCTGACTCTCTCTCTGTCTCTGTCAAAAAATTAAAGAAAAGAATTTTTAATAAAAATGTATGTGGAATGACAAAAGACCTCAAATAGCCACAGCTGTCTTGAGAAAGAAGAACAAAGTTAGAGGTATCACACTACCTGGTATCAAACTATACAACAAGATTATAGCAATCAAAGCAGCATAGTACTGAACTAAAAACAGACACATAAATCACTGAACCAGAATAGAGATCCCAGAAATAAACCACACTGTTCTGGTAAATTAATACATGACCTAAAAAAGGCAAAAACATACAATGTGATAAAGACAGTCTAGTCAATATATGGTGTTAGGAAAACTGGACAGACATATACAAAAATGAATTAAAACTAAACCATCTTCTTGCACCAAGAATATACAAAAATAAACTCAAAATGAATTAAAAACTTAAATGTAAGACTTAAAACCATAAAATTTCTAAAAGAAAACATAGGTAGTAAACTCTCTGACATTTCTCATAATAATATGTTTTCCTAATATCTCTCTTCAGGCAAGGAAAACAAAAGAAAAAAAAAAGCAAGTAAGACTACATCAAACTAAAAGGTTTTTTCACAGCAAAGGCAACCTTTAATGAAATGAAAAGATAACCCACTAAATGGGAAAACATATTGTCAATAGGACATTTGATAAGGGGACAATATCCAAAATTTATAAAGAACTCATACAACTTAACACCCAAACAACCCAGACAATATAATTTTAAAATGGTCAGAGGACCTAAGTAGACACAAGAAAACATATATATGGCTAACAGAGATATGAAAAGATGTTAACATCACTAATCATCAGAGAAATGCAAATCAAACCCACAATGAAATACTCTGTCACACCTGTTAGAATATAGCTATCATCAATATAACAACAAGCAAGTGTTAGCAAGAATGTGGAGAAAAGAAACCCTCATGCATTGCCGGTGGGATGTAGACTGGTGAAGCCACTGAGAAAACAGTATGGAGGGTATTCAAGAAATTAAAAATTGAATAGCCTTATGACCCAGTGATTCCACTTCTTGGTATATATCCAGAGAAACCCAAACTACTAATTTAAAAAGATGTATGTTTCTTACCTGGCTAGTGGTGACACAGTGGACAGAGTATCAACCTGGGACAATGAGGATTCAGGTTCAAAACTCTGAGGTCATATTGAGTAGGACATTTGAATTCATGTTAACACAATAAACTAAAAAAATTTTTTTTAAATTAAAGTTTTTTAAAGAAAAAAAAAGATAAAGACCCGATGTCATCAGCTTGACCTCGGGCTCATCCGGCTTGAGCACAAGCTCACCATCTTGAATGCAGGGTGGACAGCCTGAGCATGGGATCATCATCAGGATCCCATGGTCACTGGATTGAGTCCAAGGTCACTGGTTTGAGCAAGGGGTCACTGGCTCGGCTGGAGCCCCCTGGTCAAGGCACTTATGAGAAAGCAATCAATGAACAACTAAAGTGATGCAACTACGAGTTGATACTTCTCATCTCTCTCTCTTCCTGCCTGTCTGTCGGTCTCTGTTTCTCTCTTCCTAGCTAAAAAAAAAAAAAAAGAGAGAGAGAGATATGCTTCCCTATGTTCATTGCAGCATGATTTACATTAGCCAAGTAGTTATGGAAGCAACCCAAAAGCCCATCAATAGATTTGTGGGTTAAAAAGTGGTGGTACATACATACAATAGAATATCACTTGGCCATAAAAAGAATGAAATCTTACCATTTGAAATAGCATGAATAGGCCTAGAAGGCATTATACTAAGTGAAATAAGTCCATCAGAGAAAGTAAAATACCATATAATTTCACTTATACTCAGAATCTAAAGAACAAAATAAACAAACAAATGAAACATAAACAGAGTCATAGATACTGAAAACAAATTGATGATTGCCAGGCTCTGGTCAGTTAGCTAAGTTGATTGGGGTGTCACCGTCCTGAAGCGCAAAGGTTGCCAGTTCAATCCCCAGTCAGGGCACATACAAGAACAGATAGATGTTCCTGTCTCTCTCTCTCTCCCTTTCTCTTTATCTAAAATTAAAAAATAAAAATTTTAAAAATGATGGTTGCTAGTGGATAGGGAGACTGGAGGTTTGGGTAAAAAAGTGAAGTGATTAAGAAGTACAAACTGGCACTTACAAAATAGCCATGGGAATATAAAATACAGCATAAAGAATATAGTCAATAATATTGCAAGAAGTATGTATGGTGTAAGGTGGGCAATAGAAATACCGGGAGTCACTTTGTAAGGAATACGACTGTCTATCCAGTATGCTATACACCTGGAACTAACATAAAATAATATGCAGCTTGGGGGGGAGGGGAAGGGCTTAAAGAAAACAAAATATAAGGTGACAGAAGATGTTTCAACTTTGGGTGATAGAGTATAGGGCATAAACGACTGTCCAAATGATGTGGAGATGTTTTCTCTAAATTTATGTATTCTGGTTGACCAATGTCACCCTGTTAAATTTAATTGTCTAAATAAATAAATAAATAAATAAATAAATAAATAAATAAATAAATAAATAAATAAATAAATAAAATATGGAATGTCAACAGTCATTAAAAAGTAAAATAGAAAAAAGAAAAATGTATATATTGTTAAAGAAAGTACATGCCATCTCTTTTGTTCGTGATATAATTGTACATCTAGCAAAACAAGAAATTATAATAAAATAATTCTGGAATAAATAAACAAGGTGTAATTTGTTTTATGTCTACACTAGCAATAACCATCTAGAACTGGAAATGGGAAAAACGTTGCATTCAGAACAATAAGAAAAATAATGGATAGGAAAACAAGAGACTCACTTCAGACTGAAAGACACACACAGACTGAAAGTAAATGGATGGCAAAAAAATTCGTGCAATGTTTGTGGCAGCATTGTTCACAATAGCGAACATCTGGAAACAGCCCAAGTGTCCGTCAGAGGACGAGTAGATTAAAAAGCTTTGGTACATATATACTATGGAATACTACTCAGCCATAAGAAATGATGACATCAGATCATTTACAATAACATGGATGGACCCTGATAACATTATACAGAGTGAAATAAGTAAATCAGAAAAAACTAAGAACTATATGAACCCATACATAGATGGGACATAAAAGTGAGACTCAGAGACATGAACAAGAATGTGATGGCAACAGGGGTGAGGGGTGGGGGAAAGGGGGATGGGGTGAAGAAGGAGAGAGGGGTTGGGGGAGGGGAGGGGCACAAAGAAAACCAGATAGAAGGTGACAGAAGACAATTTAACTTTGGGGGAGTGGTATACAGCACAATCAAATGTCAAAATAATCTAGAGATAATTTCTCTCAACATATGTACCCTGATTTATCAATGTCACTGCATTAAATTTAATAAATAAATAAAAATTCATGCAAATGGAAGTGAAAACTAAACACCAGGATACCAACACTTGTGTCAGATAAAATAGGCCATAGCACTGTCTGCCGTGCCCTGCCTGTGCGTTGCAGGCTGTTGTGCACGTCACTGCCTCTGATCTTCCCCTGACTGCTGGCCCTCCCATTAACCACTGCCTGAGGTGCCATTTCTGCTCCTCTCCCACCAATATTTGCCCCATTGCTGCTCCCCAAGGCTGTGAGGATGCCCTCTGCCACTCTGGCCTGCTGGCTCTTACTTTACTTCTCAGGCCTCCCTTGGGTTCCACTCTTCCAGAGGACCCTACACAGAGCTGCTTGGAAGCTAGTTGCTTTTCTCAGTTACACAGATGAAATGGCCTGTTAGCGTAATCTGAGCTACAACTCGGGACACCTACTGTCACCGAGTGGGAGAAAAATGCAAGTCGGGTAAGTTCATTCCAGTGAACATCAAGCAGGCATTGGGGCCCAAAGAGGGCAGACCAGATCAGAAGGCAGGATGATAAGGGATCAGGATGCATAAAAAAAAAAAAAAAAAAAAAAAAAAAAAAAAAAAACAGGCATGAACAGGGAAGACCCTGAAATTTTTCTCCAGTTTCAGAATTTGGCTTTGACATGAGCCTGGAACCAAAAACTGAGACAAGTAGAGATGGGCTTCCTACTCAAGCCGGAGCAAGACTCCAGTGAACTTTCAAACATCTTTAATACAAAGACTCTTGGTCATTCACCCTCCCTACCCTGAGTCATTGCTTTCCATTTCAGGCCTGTTGCCAACTTGGGTTCAAGTACCCCAAACTGATGACTAAAGACATTGGTTTTGAGATAAGAAGATAAGAAATGAGCTGAGGGGGTAGGCAGACGAGGTCACCATTGCCACCAGAAAGAGACAGGGACCCTGAGGACAGAACCAGAAATTTGAGTACTGTGTAGAGCCTTGGTAGCCTCTGAGACCATCCCCAGGGCAGAGTCCAGAAGATGGGGAGGAACACATATAGTTTTATTTGCTTCCAGAATTGGTGCTTCAGCCAAGCTACCTTTGATATAATATTAACTGCCATATCAGCGGGGTTGGATGCCAGGGGCAGAAGGAACAAGGTACAGATGAGACAGGTAGGAGTTCTAGTTATGTATTTGGCTCAGCAGATACTTATATAGCATTGACTCCTTAAGGCAAATACATTCTGAGAGCTTCACAGACATTAACCCACTTAATCCTCATCACAGTCCTAAGCAGTTAGTACTATTATTATTACCCCATTTCACAGGTGGGAAAACCATGGGCTCACAGAAGTAAAGTCACTGGCCCAGTGCTATGTAGCTATTGGGTTGATAGAGCTGAACTAAAACCCTGGCAGTCGGGTCCTAGGCTCACTGGTCAAGGCAGGGCTGCTTTTCCTAGACAGTTGTCTTCAGGGTCATTCCTCACCCCTTTTTACACCACTCCCTAAATGACACATCAAGTTGACCTACATACCCTTCAGAATGGTTAAAACAGTGCAGGGGGAAGGAAAAGGCTTTTGACGGGGCATTTCCCCAGTCCTCTGGCTTCTTGGAATAACTTTATTCTCACACTTAGAATGGTGGGGGACAGGGCATAGAAAAAGATAGTGGGAGTGACAGCAGGCCCAGAACCATACAGAGATTCTCACAGTCCTTTTACCCAATCTATCCTCTGAGGCTGAGGACACTGCCCTCAGATTTTATTCCTGGAAGTGGAGTTCACTGAACCTTCTCACTCATTTACACTCCCCTTCTTCAGGGAGTCCCAGGAAGACCCCCTTTCCCTCTTCAAAATGGTCTATTTCATTGTATTTGAATAGATTCTTTTAAAGCTGCCTTAAATGTGTTGTGCATGTGGTCAGAGTGTAAACATATTAAAAATAAAATAAAAAGGAATGAGTGGCTTACTTTTGGGGTCTTCCAGCCTGGGTGAGCACCTGTTCATTGGGTCTGTTTGCCTCTCAGAAGTCTTCCTTTCCGGCTGAGAGTTCTAGAGGACATTTACTGGGACCTGCTTTGGCACTGGTGCAGCAAGCTGTCCTCTGATGCAGTGGCTGTGGAGACAAAGCTGGCCTCAGTTTCGCCACTTCCTTTATAGGAAGGTATACTGGTTAGGAGCAGGTTGCAAGGAAACCAAAACAAGGTTCTAGAAGCTACGGCAGAAAGCCCATGTTCAGTTAATCAAATGTGTCTTCTGGGACCCCCAAACACCCTTCTCTGGGTCTTCTTTCCTCTTCAGTGGTATCCCCTGATTCTTCCAAACAGGCCTTTGTGCCTTGTTCTCCCTCAGGTATGAATGGCTCTAACAGTCCTAAGAGAAGGGCAGTCTTCCCCTCTGCCAGTGGCTGGAGGCACTTTTACAGAGTGGGCTCTCTTGACAGGGACTCACCTCAGCTCAAGAAAGTAACTCTCCAGCTATAAATAACTTCTCTGAGGGTGCAGTGGGGCTTCCCAGGCACTAGGGAGAGAGGACACTGGCTTTTCCTGACAGGACACTTTGGAGAAGGAGGAAGAATAAACATCCATCTCGAAGCAACAGTGGGACTGTAGCCAGAACCCGGGGTGGGAAACTAATGAGAAACAGCTTGTCAGAGGGAGGGGGACAGAATACAGGAATGGCTGAGGTTGGCTGCTGTATATAAAGGGGGTTGGGAGAAGCAGGTTGATTGAGACCAGCTGCTGTTCCTCTTTCTCAGATCTTTGGACTCTGCTCCAGGAAGGCTCACACCTTCGTCCAGGATACGGGGAGCCAGCAGAGGCTTCTCTGCCCACCCTGACTCCTGGATCCCTCAGCATCAACAAACCAGAGAGGACTCTCCACCCACCAGCCAGACAACTCTTCCACATCGTCAGCCCCCATCCAGGCTGCTCCTGCCTGGGAGAGGCCTGGAGGAAGAGGCCAGGAAAGAAGAGGCCTGCCCAATCTCTCCCATCCCTCCATTGACCCAACACCAGCACCTGCACCTGGAGACTCCATGGCCTGGGCTCCTTGGGGCTGCTGGCCCTGGCTTGTCCTCCTCTGTGGTATGTGCATCCCCGTCTCTCTACCCCTCCTGGGCTGTGAGGCCACTTCCAGCTGGAAAGCAGCTCTGGCCTCCCCCTGTGGGCTCAGAAATGATTAGAATTAGGACTGGGGCCCAGGTTGTCTCTTTTTCCCTCAGTCCTTTTCTCTGTCTTAGGGAACAGGAACACCAGGGCCAATCTTTGGGGCCCTCAAGACTCAGGTCCAGTCTGGTTTGACACCTTTCCACTCCCACCTGCTAAAGAAAAATGTGATTCTGGCACTTGTTTAAAAAAAGAAAGAAGGCCCTGGCCTGTGGCTCAGTGGATAGTGTTGGCCCAGCATGTGAGCATGTCAGGTTTGATCCCCGGTCAGGGCACACAAGAGAAGCAATCATCTGCTTCTCTTCCCCCCCCTTCTCTCCCTCTTCCCGTCCCACAGCCAGTGGTTCAATTGGGTCTAGCATGGCCCCCAGCACTGAAAATAGCTTGGTTGGTCCAAGAGTCAGCCATAAGCTCTAAAAAATAGCTCTGTACACAAGCATTGGCCCCAGACAGGGGTTGCCAGGTGGATCTCGGTCGGGGCATATGAAGGAGTCTGCCTCACTATCTCTCCTCTTCTCACCTAAAGAAAAAGAAAGTAAAAAAGATTTTATTCAAGACTATTCGAATCAGGACACTTCAATAGGGGAGGAAGATAGGGCTCAACTCCGAACACAGCAAAGATGGCCAGTGAAGAGGGTAAGGGGGTCAGTGGGTGGGAAATTTCTAAGAGGAGACATCAAGGGTAGATTCTTGCTAAACTGACTTAATAGGGTTCTTGTGAAAGGCAAGCCAGGGGGTGAGCAGATATCAAGGGTGTGAGTGAGGAATTTTATCAGATAGCAAAGGGTGATCAGATATTAAGGGTGGAAGATTCACTCTAAACTCAACAAGATTCTTGCTAAGACTGGGAGATTCAGGTTTATCAAGGACAAGATGGACATAGCAGGCCCAAGGCAAGTCCTAATCGAGAGAAGGGCTCATAGAAGCCTAGTTAAAACTTGGTCTTTGTCACCCCTATGGTGCCCTACCTGTTCTCTTTAGTCACAACTAACTGCCCAGCTCAGCATCCTCCACTTACAGGTTTAAGGAGAACTTTCTTCCCTTTGCTCTCTGTCAGGACTTTGCTCTTTCATTCAGCACCCAATTCCTGAGCACCTCTTCAGTGCCAGGCCCTGTGTCAGGGACCACAGAACAATTTGGCTGCAGAACCTGCCCTTGGGAGCCACAACGTGGCTCTCAGAGAACAGCAATCTGGGTGTTCAGAAGACATAGGTTGGCTGAGTCTTGCTTCTTAGGTTAGCATCTTAGTGCCACCATTTTGCCAGAGATCTGTTCTTGCAGAAATTAGGGTTCATTTCCTTAAATCAATAGGCTGGGTCTCATCTCTCCTTTGAGTTTATAAGACCAAGACAAGCAGGAAGGTCATTCATAGTATTAAACACCAGTGATCCTTCCATCTATAGCTCAACCCACTCAGAAGGTTAAAGTACAGTGAAAGTGTCCATACTCAGGGCCCCAATACCCTCTGGGGAGATTCTCCTTAAAAGGTGGGGTGCTGGAAGGAAGGACTACCAGAGACTACTGGATTTTTAGGTCCCGGAGCCTGTAGGACTTAGCCCAGTGCCTGGCATAGAGTAGTCACTTGGGAACTGTTTGCACAATGAATAATGGATGACTCTCCTTGGATGACACCAGATTTGGGGCAGAACCCCAATCATTAGATTTGGAAACTAATGTCTCCATGCACTCTGTTCCTTCTGTGGCACTACCCTTCCATGGTTGGCTTTTTTGTACTCAGATAGCCAAAGTTCACACCAGTCCCTACCACTGACTTACTGTGGCAAAACTTGGGCAAGTTAGTAAACCTATTTGGGCCTCAGCTTCTTCCTCTATAGAAAGTAGACAATAATACACACCTCACAGAATGGTTACAGGTATCAAAAGAGATACTATAGATAAATTGCTGACTTCAGTGTCGGGCTTATAGTAGGAATTCTTTAATGCTAACCCACCTTTTCCTACCAAGTGATGGTGTCAGACAGAGATTACCTGTTTTACGTACTTAAAACTAGCATGGAATGATAGGCAGAGATTTGGATTATAAGAAATGTTACACCTGACTAGGCAGTGGCGCAGTGGATAGACTGTTGGACTAGGACGCAGAGGACCCAAGTTCCAAACCCCAAGGTTGCCAGCTTGAGTGCAGGCTCATCACGTTTGAGCAAGGCTAACCAGCTTGAGCCCAAGGTCGCTGGCTTGAGCAAGGAGTCACTCAGTCTGCTGTAGCCTTCCCCCCCGCCCCCCGGTCATGGCACATATGAGAAAGCAATCAATAAACAACTAAGGTGCCACAATGAAGAATTGATGCTTCTCATCTCTCTTCCTTCCTATCTGTCTGTCCCTATCTGTCCCTCTCTCTGTCTCTCTCTATCTTTGAGACACACACACACACACACACACACACACATACACATTACAAGTTGGCCTTGAATTTAAGTGAAATCAATGTATATGCAATTAGGTTTATAGAAGGGTAAAATGAAGGTAAGGTTATTATTTAGCGAAATCTTCTAGAGCATTTCAAAGAAATTTTGATTACAAAAATTTAATTTACACACACTTTTTCCAGTTTGGTAGATCCTGAAGAGACCCAATTAGATTAGAAAGGAAAGAATGATTTAATGAGCACTAAAACCCTTCCAAAAGAGGCAATCACTTATAGATGAATCAGGTTTCTTTCATTGTGACCAGGGTGCCAACTGATTCAGCCTGATTTCCTATGAAATGTGACCATTTTTATTCTCAAGGAGAATTGGACAGCATCGTGTGCTCCAAAGGCTAAAAGGCGTGCAGGGACAGGAAGAGGTGGGGGTGGAGGAACAAGTCCCTGTGGTCTCTAGAAACTATCTGATTGCCAGTTGACCCTGAATTTTTCTTCTGGTTTCTAGTTTGTGCCTGGGGCCACGCAAAGCCCGTGGATCTGAGAAGAGAGGATGTGAGAAACTGTTCAACCAAGCCTCCTGTGAGGATCTGGCTCAGCCTGCCCCAGCCCCCACCCCAACCCTGCCCCACAGGTCCCATTGGCTCAGTTGCTAGCCTCTCCCTCTACCAGTCTGTCTCCTGATTTCTGGACTTTGGTGCCACCGTTTCTGATTAACATCTCTCAGTAAGGGCAGCACATTCTTAGGTGTCTGATGTTTGCCCCTCATCCCTCCCTCCAACTCATTCTCTCAGCAGGATATGTACTTCTGTCCTGGCTTAGACCTGAACAGCCCCTCTACAAGGAGGAGGAGGGGAAAGGAGGATGGTGGGAGGCCCCTAGTTAACCTTCAGCTGAGTCTAGGCAGAGGCCAAGAGGAGGATGGGAGGAAAGAAAACAAGAATTCTAGAGGAACAGAGAAGCAGGAAGCACAGAAAGGAGGCGGGAGAAAGACAGAAGGTTAGAAGAGCAAATGGAAGGGCAAGAGAGGGTGTGTCTAGGGTGTGAGGACCTGGAGAAAGCCCAATAGATTGGAGCTAAAAAGTCACCAGCTTCTTGGCTGGAGACAAAAGTGATTCTTTCCACAACTTTAATAGAGTAAAAGAGCTTCCCCAGGCAGGGACAGGTCAAGAAGTGAGAGCTGTGGGCCTGCCGGCATCCACTAAGCTTCAGGAGTACATCTGCCTGCATTGTCAACTTTATGAGACCACTGGCCAGGCAGGTGGGTGGACCAGCCACATTACTTTGATATTAAAATAAACATGGCTATATTGAGGAATAAGGGGCAAAATATAACAAAATAAACAAATTATTTTTTAAAATGCACTATTTTAAAGACAAAGCAGCCTTTTTTTAAAATGTCTAGCTTAGAGGGGATCTTTCTGGACAATGTCCCAAACCCTTTCCTCTGCCATTTGAGACCAGTGAGTGAAAACTTGAAAAAGTCCCTAAGGTAAGGTTGCCAGATGAGATACAGGATGCCAAGTTATAGCTGAATCTTAGATAATGCTTAATGTTTTATGTATGGCTCAAATAGTGCATGGGACATACTTATACTAAAACATTAATTGTTGTTTATCTGAAATTCAAATGTGTCTGAACTGGCATCCTGCATTTTGTTGTTATTGTTGTTAAACTGGCAATGCTACCTCCAAGGTATCCGAAGAGGGATTGTCCCCTTCAATTCTCACCACACTCCCATCCTAGACTCAGGTCCCATTATAGTCACAAATGGTCCCTCTCCAAGCTCTTTATCACTTCCATCTCCATTCAGCCCATGCACCTTAGACTAAACTATAGCATCAGTGGCTGCCTCATCACTCTCCAGGCCAGCCCAGTCTACCTACCTTACCAACTCCCAACCCCTGCCTATGAAGAGGCTGGTGGGTCCTCCAGATGCTGGTGGTCCAGGCCTCATTTTCTCTAAGCAGTATGTCTATGTGTGTGTGTGTGTGTGTGTGTCTTGGTGTCTTCTTGTCCATTGTCAGTACCTACCAGTTACTGTGGTCAATAGCACAGAGCAGCTCACAGCCCTTCGCCAACAGATGCAAACCCACAATGTTTCTGCCTACATCATCCCGAATACGGATGCGCACATGGTAAGTAATGGCTTCACCCTTGCTCTTTCTGCTATCCAGGCTCTGCCTATGAGAACAGACCACAAACAGAAGATTGTTAAGACCCAGAAGAGGAAGGCAGAGGAATGATTTGACAAGCAAAAGGAAGGAAGTGAGGAGTTTAGATATGGAATTTAGGGCAGCTGAAAGAATGCAACTCTTTACATAAGAAAGAAGGAATGGCCAAATCTTGACCTCAGTCAATGAAACTATGAACAACTTCAGAATGGATTTTGATCACTTCCTATATGGCAGATCCAGAATAAATACTTAGGGTGTCCTGCCTAGGAGGTTAGAATGTGGGGTGGTGATAGGACTGGAAGGATGCTAAGCTCCCTTCCCACTCAAGCCATTTGCGTCCTAAAGGGTGGAGCCTTGAAATTATCCAGAGCCCCAGACTACATGAGTTTAGGGTCTAAGTTCAGGGAGGGGGAGCAGACAGGAAACAAGATGATCTGAAGAAGTACTTTTTCCAAAGTGGTACCCCTGTTCACCCATCCACCCTTTCCCACTGTTTCCCCCTCCACTCCATCCACCTTTCCAGCACCAGCTCAGTTGGAAAAGGAGGAATTTTCAGTGTCAATAACATTACTTGAATTAGTTTTCCCACCTGCTGGGAAAGACTAAGAACCTTAGGTAAATATCTGAACTTTTCTGAGCCTCAGTTTCCTCTCCTGCAAAATAGTAATGAAATCTGTGTCTGAGCATTATGAGGATAAAAACTCAATAATGTGTACAGCCCTATGCAGAAATTATTTATGATACTCTCAGTACTAGACTGGGGAGACAGGGGGACAACTGGAGGGAAGAGCCTAGAAAAACCAAAAGACATGATCTCAGACTGCACAGAATTTGCATTCTGAACAGGGATACAAGACTCCTTTGCAGAGCAGTCCAGTGCTAGATTGTGGGGTTTAGACTTTAAGAGATGGTTTTTCAAAGGAAGAGAAGATCCTGAGAGTTGGGGGAAATCCAGAAGGCTTCCTAGAAGAGGTACCCCTGTATACCTGGGCTTGTAGTACTGGTTAAATATAACCAGAAAGAATTGGAATGTGGTTGGACATCTTCCATGTGGGGTCTCACTCCATGAAGAAGACTAATAACAATGTTGTTGTTCATTTCCTAGAGCGAATACATTGGTGAACATGACAAACGACTTACGTGGATCACAGGCTTTACAGGGTCTTCAGGTGACAGCCATTACCCTCTCTTTACTGCTTTTGTTGGTTGACTCAGAGGTGACCACAGATGCCCTGATGTAGCTAGTGTTCAGCAGCCAGGACCCCAGGATCTAAGGTCCAGAGCCCTTTGCTACTCTGTCTCCCCTGCACCACTCCAAAAAGGGTCACCAGGGCAAGTGCCCCATCAGATTCTTCAGGTCACATATCTCATAGTCCACCAGCCACACTTCTGCAGGAGGCAAATGGCCCTCCTGGCTTCCCTCCCATGCTCACTGTCTCTGCTGCAGCCAAGCCCAGCTTAGCACTCCATGGGCTTCTTTTCTAGCACAGTCACTACTCCTATGTCTAGCCACCAGGAGCTTGCTGATTCCCTTCACACAATGGCTTACTTGGGGACATAGATCTGATTTTCTGGTCCTTTTAGGAAAAACATCACCTCACACGGCCAAATGAGACACAAATGCAGAGGCCTTATATGGGGTCGCAGTTTTTGAACGGGTCACTCATCCTGATCCTGCCCCCTTGAAACTTCTTTTCTTGATCCTTAAATATTTATCCTCTGGGCTTGACTGCCTTGGTATTTGCTGAAGATGCTGGAATTGGCTTCCCTGCTTATCCTCAATTAAGCTTCTGACTTAGTGTCCCTCTAAGCCACTGAGTCTTGAAACTAACTATACCATCTTTCCAGAGGGCACCCACATGCAGCACTGACTCCTTTGGACTGCCAAAATCAGACCCCACTTCTCCTATTAAAAGTCCTAGTGGAAAGAGGCCCTCAACACAAAGCAGGACACCCTTTCTGCTGGTTTCCATCAAGGTTCTCTTTAAATCTCTTGCCTCATTTCTTCCCAATGGAGGAGAGAAACTCTTTCCAGAGACTTCTGTGATATTCTCAGACATCACTGTGTTGCACATACACTAATAAAACCACATCCCTCACCTTCACCCTCAGCTTCAAGTTTCTCTGCTCTGCTCCAGGAACCGCAGTGGTGACCATAGGAAAAGCAGGCCTCTGGACCGACAGTCGCTACTGGATCCAGGCTGAGCAAGAAATGGACTGCAATTGGGAGCTCCATAAGGAAGGTAAAAGGGCCACATGGATTTTTCCCCCAAGCCCTGGAACCCAGACTAAGTTTAGGGACGTACAAGTGAGGGGATACATTCAAGATCATGCTGGGTCTTTATGGGAAGCTGGGGAAATGTGAGGCCATATCTACACTTTGAAACTGCCATCAAGGAGGACACACCTGGCAAGATTGTAGCAGGCAGAAATCTAGCTGAAGGGCCTGGGGCCCTGGAAGTGACCTTTGTTCTTTTCTGTCTTTCTTTAAGTCGGCAGTGGTCCCATTGTCAACTGGCTCCTCAATGAGATTCCTGCTGGAGGGCGTGTGGGCTTCGACCCCCTTCTATTCTCCATTGGTAAGTTCTTTCCTCAGATTCTGTATCTGTCCACACCAATGACAGTGACTCAGTTTCCCTGGTATGTAAAGAAGTATACCTTGGGAGAATGGAGGGTAGAGTAGCTCTAAATAAAGATAGTGTTTAAACTTGTAGTTGTAGAATATTTTGCAGCAAGAATGTATTCATAGATTATCAAATGAAAATATATTAAAAAGAATAAATACAGACTTTTAAAAAAGTTATAAATACAGATACTCAAGCTAGAAGACTGAGGGAATTGTTAAGATCTAGGAGATGAACAAACTAGGATGTCCCTGAACCCAGAACAATCCTCTGTGACCTGGAACTCTACCCATTAGGATCTTAGAATTACTTGGAAGCTCTCTTTTGGAAGGGAGCTTGAAAGGGTCAAAGGAGTTGAGAGGGCTTCTGAGTAGAGAAGTACAGTCCTCTCTCCCCAGGAATACAGCTCCCTGAGCCCTGAGGCCCCAGCTGACTGGCCAGCTTGACCTCAAGGATGGAGTTTTTGTGAATAAATACTAAAGCTCCCACTTCAGAAATGACTTTTTTGACAGCCTTCCCATTCCTTTGGGCTGTAGCACTGTAGTTCAGTTAAAATAGATAGTAATTAACGAGAGCCCCACAGCCATTGGCACTTAATAAAATGAGCTTAGCCAGTTGGCCGCGGACAGCCTTGGGATGGGCTCAGGAAAATTAGGCTTTGGAAGTGAAAAGAGGAAGGTGAGAGTACATGACTCAAGAGGGCTACAGTGCTCAGACAGGCTCCGGGTAGCTGGGATTGCAGGAGCAGAGCAGGTGACACAGAAGATAAGGACTAACGGTGCCTGAGTCATACTTTTTCCTGGAGTGTAAGTGAGCAGGGGATAAATGACTCCTTACTGTCTCTGCAGGCACCTGGGAGAGTTATGACATGGCCCTCCAAGGCTCTCACAGAGAGCTGGTATCCATCACAGCCAACCTTGTGGATCTGGTATGGGGATCAGAGAGGCCTCCAGTTCCAAACCAGCCCATCTATGTCCTGCAGGAGCCATTCACAGGTGATTCCCCAAGCCAACTTTCCTTCCCAACATGTAGCAACATGGGTCCCAATTACTGCTACTTTGACTGAAAAAAAATTGTCCTCAGAGTTACCAAAGCAATGGACCTTGAACCTTTATGTACACCTAAATTGCCTGGGATGCTTATTTAAAATCCAGATTTCTGGGCTCCCTCAAGTATGATTCTGAATCAAAAGGTCTTCAGACTATATTTAGCAAATGCTAGAATAAAGAGTGTTAGGATTTGAAGCAAGAGGGAGCAGAGAGGAAGAAAACAAGAGAGTTAGAGAAAGATGAAAAATAACACACCCTTTTGAAGAGAGAAAAAAAAACACAATGTAAGTTGCTTATCTGGTATTGGAGACCAGCTCGTATTGAATCATTCAGACCTTTACTTCCAAACCTAATGTGATGAGGAATTTAGATTAAAGATTGCTGTGGTTGGGTGGGCCAGGGTGGACAAAGGATGTAAATAAGCTTGGGATCTATGGCACAGATTAGGGTTCAAGTTTAGGCCAGACCACAAAGGACAGTTAAGTGACCCAAAAAAACTCTAACATCAATAATCTTTACCCTCCTGACATCATCTAAATATGTCATAAAAGAACAGTATGCTTTATAATGCTTATAAGTAGTAACTAACATCCTGGTGGACCAGGCTACTGACTGAATCAGTGTCTTTGTCACCACCACTCCCTACCTTCCCAGGAATTCTGAATGAGCCAATGGACTTGGATTCCTAGGAATATTGAGCAATCAGAGGGGCCCCTTTCCACATGCAGATCCATACACATTTGTTGTTTGGAAAGGAGTCAAAAAAGCAGGAGAGAGATTTCAAAATAGCTGGTCTGATGAAACAAGTTAAAATTGTGTCCAATTTTCTTTATCCATTCTGATGTAACTTGCAGAATCATTCCTTTTGCATCTTGACAGTTTTTAAAGCAACTTGCTATCCAAGGCTGTTCAATCAAAAAGAAAACTTATCTCATTCAGATAAAGAAAGGCACAGTTTGTTGGGTTGGGAAGGAGAGGGGATAAAGAAGAAAATGTCTTAGGAACTGGAAGACAATTTGCATGAGTTTTGTTACTTCTCATAAGAAAGAGGAATCCGAGCCATCAGACATCAGAACTGGACCTGGAAACCCAAGAACAAAACTCCTGAGTCTCTAAAGTTATAGAGATGAGAGACTGTTTCTCCAGTAACTCATAGATTTTGAAGGGCAGAAAGGGCAAAGGAAAGAACATGAAAAGTTAGTTACTAAAAGATATCAGTATTATCAATTTAAATTTGCTTTTTAAATTTATTTTAAAAATGTATCATGTTCATAAACCTTAAAAACATAACTCTAGACAAAAGAAACCACTCAGAGAAGATGCTGTATTGTATGGCTCCATTTGTATGATAGATAGTGGAAGCCAAATCCACTGAGACAGAAAGCAGATGAGTGGTTTCCAAGGGCTGGGAGAAGGCAGGAATGGGAGTGACTGCTTAAGAGCTACAGGGTTTCCTTTGGGAATGATGAAAATGTTCAGGACTTTGATAGTGGTGATGGTTGCACAATTTTGTGAATATTCTTATAGCCACTGAATTGTGCACTTTAAAATGGTTGAAATGATACATTTTATGGTATGTGTATTTTACCACAATAAAATAGAATAAACCTTTAAAAAATATCATATCCAAAGTTTTGGTTCTTAGTGAATCATTTTACATGTTCACATAAAGATTTCTAATGGCATTAAGTTATTTATGCTGATCTGTGAGCTCAAATAGTACCTTATTAAGGGGTCTATGACTTCCAGCCAGTAAATTCCTAGCCCTTCATAGAGGTAGACTCTTTAGATGCATTAGAGGGAGAAGAAATAAAAGATGAAAGCTAAAGTTCTAGGATCAGGACAGAGCATCCCAGAAAGACTGTGATACGGAGTTTAAGAATAGCTTTGGAGACTGACAATGTTAGCGAGATAATCCAGTGTCTGTACACATTAAGAGTGTGAGTCATGTAGTCAAATGAACTGGGTTCAAATCACAGCTCCACCCCTTGCCGGCTATAAGACCCTAAAGAAATCACTTCTCTTCCCCTAACACTCTGTAATATGGGCTAAGAATTACAACTATGTATACGAGGTGTTCAGCCTCGATTTGTGGCTTGTGGTTACTACAGGAAAGAAGCTTAGACATGGCCTAGCTCCATTCCTTTGTTCTTAAACTAGAGCTGCTCTCCTGATCTGTTCTGCATGTATATTTATTGATCAAAAAGTTATACCAAATTTACTATACCCAAAGACACCATTCAATGTGCATTAGAAATATGAATTCAGGGTAAAGGGGGATAAATGGTGACGGAAGAAGACGACTTTGGGTGGTGAACACACAATATAATATACAGACGATGTATTACACATGTGAAACCTATATTATTTTATTAACCAATAGCATCCTAATAAATTCAATGAAAGATTTAAAAATATATGAACTCATTCAATCCCCATAAGAACCCAAATGTACTATCATTATGATGATACTTGCTCATTTTACACATGTGCAAAATAAAACACAGAGGTGCTAATTTACCCAAGGTCACCCAGCTATAATGGCAGAGCTGGGATTTGAATTCAGACAGTCTGGGTCCAAAGCCCATATCCTTAATGACTATACAAGTAGAAGTTTGTTTGAAGAAAAAGTTCTACTGCTTTAAGAAACAAAGTAACTATTGCACTAAGGGAGCACTCCTTCAAAAGAGAATGTCAAAGAGAAGGAATGTTAATCATGCTTTTTGGGGGGCTTCTTTGCTTCTAGGGAGCACCTGGCAGGAGAAAGTATCTAATATCCGTAGCCAGATGCAGAAGCATCGCAAGGCCCCAACTGCTGTGTTTCTGTCGATGCTTGATGAGATAGCTTGTGAGTACAGATTTATGGACATGTGTGGGTGTCTGTGTCCCCCAACCCCCAAGCCTCCTGAGCCCTGCAGTGCAGGGCTCCTCTTCCAACCACCAAGCACCCACCAGTTAGTTCTAAGAGCTCTGTGACCATGGCCTGTGGGAACTAAGAGGAAGAGGAAAGAGATCATGTTTGCTGAATAAAGCAACAAGGTAGCCCAGGGCAAGCTGGGGCCAGCCCCCAAGCCACTAAAGGTATAGTCTGACCACAGCAGCAAAGGTTTCGGTCTCATGAAGAGGAAGAGGCCCAGCAAACAACTTCTAGCAGCTTGCCCATCATCCCATGGCACCCATATACCCAGCTTTAGTACCCTGTACATCTCTGTTCTGTCCCTATGTGGCTCAGGGCTTCTTACCTAACCCCAGGTCTAGGCTTCAGATAATCTGGAACCTACTGAAACTGTGCTGACTGCTGGCTGGGTATTTGCATTCTTCTGGGGCAGAAGTCTATAGCTCTCATCCCTGCCTCATAGACACCCCCATCCACAAAGACAAGAAACAAGCAAAAGTAGATGAAACAGGTGGGCTGCTGGCAATTTTTGGGGTGCCAAAGCAAACACTGCTGCATAAGGGTAAAATGTGCTGGTCTCAGGCAGTTCAGCCTCATAAATAGTCCCCATCATCCTCTTCCCCAGGGCTCTTCAATCTGCGCAGCAGCGACATCCCTTATAACCCCTTCTTCTATTCCTACGTACTGCTCACAGACTCCTCCATCAGGTATGGCTTTCCTCGGCTTGCTGTAGTGAACTTCTTCCAATTTCTACTCCTCACTTACCCTACCCCAATGTACAGCATTCTCATGAGCTTGGAGTTTTTCCTGAACCTTTTGTCCCTGTTCCCACCTACTCCAAATCTAGTCTGCTCCACTCTATGACCTCCAACAACAAAGGGCCTCTGGTCCTTTGCATTGTCCTTAGAGACTCTCAGGACCCTCCTGGTCTTGCCTCCCCTCCCAGGTTATTTGTAAACAAGAGTCGTTTTAACTCTGAGACCTTGCAGTATTTGAACTCCAGCTGCACAGGCCCCATGTGTGTACAACTTGAAGATTACAGCCAAGTCCGTGACAGCCTCCAAGACTACACCTCGGGAGCTGTGAGGATCTGGATTGGAACCAGCAATACTATGTATGCATTCTACAAACTAATACCCAAGGTGAGTTTTCCAGTCCCCAGCCTGGGCCAGGACTGCCCCACTGAAGCCCTGTAAAGTCTCACCTAAAGTGGGGCACAGCCCCTCGGACATTCAGGTAGTTGGTCAGTCAACACGGTGTAGTGAGTCCCCTTCTATGTCTCCCTGGGAAGAGAAGGAAAAACTGGATGTCTATCCACAGAGAACTCAAATATTGTCCAAGGAAGCTAGAGGGAGTACATCCTGGTAGAGCAGTCTTTGAAGTTGCCAAACCTGAGACTGAATCCTGTCTTTGTCTCGAACTGGCTGTGCAATGACCTTGGACAGCTGACTTAGCCATGCTGGGCTTCTGTCACCTCACTTGTAAAATGATAATAAGAGTCCCAACCTCAGAGGAGTTGCTCTGAGGAGCTATAGAGGAGATGGTATGTGTAAAACCAGTGCCTGGCACACAGCAGGTGCTCAATAAATGGCAGATTTTAGGATATGATATGTGTAGGAAACTCACACTGTCAGAACAGCCAGTCGACTGGGAGAGGCCAGACCCTGATACATCCCAGAACACTAGTGAGATCCAGGGGCAGGGAGTGAGGGAAGGTTAAGCTGCCCATGGAAGACTAAGAAAGACCTGCATAACCAGAAAGCACACAAGGAAAAGTCACTGTCACCATAGGGATAGGCAAGTCTCCCCTCAGCTGGGCATTTCTGCCAATACTTTTCAAACATCACTGTGCCCTGGAAAAGGTTCCCAGACCTCTTCTTCTCTGCCTATGACAGGATAAAGTTTTAACAGAAACCTACTCCCCAGTGATGACAACCAAGGCGGTGAAAAACAGCAAGGAGCAGGCCCTCCTCAGGGCCAGTCACGTAAGTCCATGAACAGGCATAGTAGCCTATCTTGAGCTCCCAGTCTGAGGGGATTAGAAAGGAGACCTTGCAGGAGGAGCCTGAAGAAGCCCCTTCAATGAAACAGAGAAGTGAACACAGAACTTCTAGGCACCCACCAATGCTTTACTCCCTTTCCCCTAACGTGATACGGTGGTTCAGAACATAGGCCCTGGATTTAGGTTATCAGAATTCAAACCCAGCTCCTCCACTCACCTCCTAGCTGGGAACCTTGGGCTAGTTGCTTCACCTCTGGGTCTTGGTTTCCTCACTTGAAAAATAACTATTATAATAATAATCTGCAACAGAGGGTTGTTCTGAAAATCAAATAAATATAAATGGATATATTACACTATATATGTACACATAAAACATATATTATAATATAAATAATATAGTCATCCCTTGATATCCACAAAGGATTAGTTCCAGGACCCCCTCAGATATCAGAGTCCGCAGGTGCTCAAGTCCTTTATGTAAAATAATGTTGAATTTGCACTTAACCTATACACATCCTCCCATAAACTTTATTTTTTAATGTATTTTAAATTCATCATGTTGACATGGTTTCAAGTGTCCCACTCAATATAACATCATCTACACACTGCATTGTACCCCCTACCTTATGCAAAATCTCCTTCAACCCTCAGTCCCCCCCGCTTCCAACCCTCCCTTCCCTCTGGCTATTGCTACCCTATTGTCTGTATATATGAGTTATGTATATATGTTTTTGGCTAATCCCTTCACCTTTTTTAGCAAGAGAGAGACAGACAGACAGGAAGGGAGAGAGATGAGAAGCATCAATTCTTCATTGCGGCACCTCAGTTGTTCATTGATTGCTTTTCATATTGCCTTGACCAAGGGCTCCAGTTGAGCCAGTGACCCCTTGCTTGAGCCAGTGACCTTAGGCTTCAAGCCAACGACCTTAGGGCTCAAGCCAGTGACCATGGAATCATGTCTGTGATATCACGCTCAAGCCAGTGACCCCATGATCAAGCTGGTGAGCCTGTGCTCAAACCAGATGAACCCATGCTCAAGCAAGCGACCTCAGGGTTTTAAACCTGGGTCCTCAATATCCCAAGTCAACACTCTATCCACTGTGCCGCCTCCTGGTCAGGCACCCTTCACCTTCTTGATCCCATCCCCTCTTCCTCCTTCCCTCTGACAACTGTCCATCCATTCCCTGTGACCCTGCCTCTGTTTATATTTTGGTCTTCAATTTATTGTGCTCATTAGATTTCACAGATAAGTGAGATCACATAATATTTGTCTTTCTCTGCCTGGCTTATTTCACTAAGCATAATGTTCTCCAGGTCCATCCATGCTGTTACAAAAGGTAATCTTTAGACTACTTATACTTAATGCAATGCAAATATGATGTAAGCACAAGGTGAGGCAAAATTTGGTTTATAATTCTGAGTATGTGAAACACAAAGTTTATTTTTGTATTATTATTTATTAATTATTGTACTATTTTCCAGACAAATAACTGTAAACCTACTCCCCCCTCATAGTTGTTATACTATATTGTTTAGGGATCAACTTTTTGAACTTTTCTTTGCAAATTTTAAAAAACATTGTATTTATTATTTTTAGAGAGAGGAAAGAAAGACAAAGCCGGGGGCAGGAGTGGAAAGAATCAATACATAGTTGCTCCTCATATGTGCCTTGACGGGGTGAGCTCAGGGTTTCGAACTGGCAATCTCAGGGTTCCAGTTCAATGCTTTATTCAGTACATCACCACAGGTCAGACTTTTTCAAATATTTTTGATTCATGGTTGGTTGAATCTACAGATATGAAACCTGTAGCTACAAAGAGCTGACTATATATAATAAATATTAATAAATGATTAATTAATATATGTTAAATATTGAAATATATTCATTATATTATATACCCAATATATAATACATGATCATATATTACATAAATGTGTATATAATTATATAAATATGTAATAATTATAAATTATACAAATATGTAATTATATATAAATATAACTATATACACATGATTATTATATTAAATAATATGTTTATTGCTTTGAACACCACCTGGCATATTCCAAGTGTTAAATAAGTATTCACTGTAAGAATTTGCTCACCCTGGTAAAAGGATAGCTGGCTCACTTTTTTTGACAATCCTGTTAAAATAAGGATAAAGCACCTCATTTTAGAAAACTATTTTTTATTGAAAATCTTAAACAAATGTGAAAGTGGAAAAAATAGCATAATGATTTCCATGCATCCGTCATCAAGTCATGGCCAATCCCATTTTGTCTGCAAGCCTACATTTATTTCCTCCACTCCCCACCCTCTGCTGCTGGGTGACTTTAAAACAAATCCTAGATATTATATCCTTTCTTCTGTCAACATGTCAATAAGTATCTCTAAAAGATAAGGACTCTTCAAAAATCACTACCCTGTGATTATATAAATAAACATTAATAAGATCCCTTAATATCATCAAATATCGTCAAAAAACCTCATGTTCTTAAAGTTCAGCTCCCAGAGCAGCCACCTGATCTCATCTTTCAGGAGCCTTGACTGAGACTATTCCTCAGATGGCTTCTCTGCTTGCCCCGCTCCAGGTGCGGGATGCTGTGCCGGTGATCCGCTACTTGGTCTGGCTGGAGAAGAACGTGCCCAAAGGCACGGTGAATGAGTTCTCAGGGGCAGAGCTGCTGGACAAGTTCCGAAGGTGAAGGACCACGGCTGTCTTTTTTGGCTATCTTTTAATGTGGGGCTGGGCAAAGGGCGGAGGACTTGGTCTCCATACTTAGGGGAGAGGAAGACACTCCTTGTATTTTGGGCCCTCTTTGGAACAAGGAGTGACAGGTTCTTGGGTGGTCCTGGAGTTGGGCAAAGGGTGTTAGATGACACTCTCCAGCCCCTCTGACATTCGGACAATTTCCAGGGCCACAACCCAACATCTCCCTCTAGTGTCTGTTTCAGGCACTGGCCCTTTCTCCCTGGGGGAAGCTGGTTTAGGCCTATTGATTGGCCCCTGGACCACTTGAGAATATCAACTTGAGGAGGGAGGTTTCTGGAGGGCGTGTTTGGCCCAGGCCATAAGCAGACTGTAGGTTTGAGATGCAAGATGCTGCTCTAGGGCTGGGAAAGTTTTAAATACAGGGAGCTAGGGTTTCTCCACTCTTGCTTTACACAAACACACTGTAAGTCATACAGGCCTTGGTTTTCCCATCTATAAAATGGAGGTAAAAGAGCAATAACTGCTGTTTACAGTCTTTCCTTTCTGACCTGTGCTCTATAAGTGGCAGATCAGTCAGGGCTGGGAAAATAGAACCAAGAGGTGGGGCCAAGAGAGTCTGGCTGAGGTAGATGGCGCTGTGACCTTCATTTGCCCTTGTTAGATATCCTGGGCCCATTCATTGACCATTCACGCCTTGTTCTTTGCAGAGAAGAGCAGTTTTCCTCCGGACCCAGTTTCCAAACCATCTCTGCCAGTGGTCTGAATGCTGCCCTGGCCCACTACAGGTACTTCAGGAGAAAGAATTTTCTGGGGCTCTGTTGGGGGGGGGGGGTCCCGGTGTATGTGCAGGGGAGTAGGAGTGGAGGAGGGGCTGTTCTGGGACCTAAGTCCTTATTTAAGCTTTGAGGCCTTTAACATCATCAGGGCTTGGGGTGGAGAGTAGATCCCAATGGGTAGGTTCTCCTTGGAATTAAAAGGCCTGAGCAGTTTTCTTCCAAGAGGCTGCGACTTTTTTTTAAAGATTTTATTTATTCATTTTTAGAGAGGAGAGAGAGAGGGGAGGGAGGAGGAGCAGGAAACATCAACTCCCACATGTGTCTTGACCGGGCAAGCCCAGGGTTCTGAACCAGCGACCTCAGCGTTCCAGGTCAATGCCTTGGCCACTGCACCACCACAGGTCAGGCCAAGAGGCTGGGACCTTGTGAGCGTTCAGAGCTAAGGGGTCTGGAAGAGAGGCAGGGCTACTGCTAGATGCTTTTCTTTGTTGTCCTATGAGTTATTTATATTAGTTAATTTTTTATTCATTTTTAAGAGGGGAGGAAGAGGAGAGATAGAGACAGAAAGAGACAGAAGGGGGAACAGCAGGAGGTATAACTCTCACACATGCCTTGACCAGGCAAGCCCAGGGTTTCAAACTGGCGACCTCAGCATTCCAGGTCAACACTTGATCCACTGCACCACCACAGGTCAAGCTATATTGGCTAATTCTTAAAGCTAACAAGCACATGGAGGAAAAGGCCCATTCAGTTAGTGTGAACCATGTAAGGTAGACGTAAGATGTAGGCTGGCTAGGTGTTTGGCTCCACAGAAAACAAACACCTGTGGTCCTGCCTGATAACATCTGGGGGGTCAAGCTGACCCAATGCCTCAGCCTGACATGGCCACAGCAAGCGTAGGTCAGACATCCTCCAAGAATCAACCTGGCCTACCCCAGATTTCCCTCCCCTAGCATCTCCGAAGCTTTCACCTGCCTTGTTCCAAGTAGGAACTCGGCAGCTCAACCAAACCTTGCTCTCCAGCCCCTCCCTTGGGTCCTGGTACCCCCCCTTCTGCACCCTAGCTTTTCAAGGCCCTCTGCTCTAGGAGGCACAGGAAGTTAGAGAAAGAGTTCAGGCCCAGCTCCCTCCCAGCTTTACCCCGTGGCCTCCTGCAGATCGGTTTCTCCTCATGTAAAAGCAGACTACCACAGTGGGTGCTCTCTAAGGCTCTCCCAGCTCCCACATTCTGGGCTCTTTTCTTCTATCCTCCATGGAGACCAGGACCTTGCTTCTAAAGTGCAAGATAGACAGATACATGCTAAGGACATTAGTGGCAGAAGATGAAGACTTTCCAAAGCAACTTTGGCTGACCTGTGGTGGCGCAGTGGATAAAGCCTCAACCTGGAATGCCGAGGTCGCCAGTTTGAAACCCTGAACTTGCCTGGTCCAGGCACATATGGGAGTTGATGCTTTTTGCTCCCCTCCCCTCTCTCTTCCCTCTAAAATGAATAAAGCCTTTTCAAAGCCCTCTGGGAGATAATGACTTCCCTAAAGATGTCAGCCTGGACGTCCAAAGCCCAGGAGTGAGAGAGGATTCACTATTTTTATTCAGGGATAGGCTGCTCCTTTACTCAACATCTCTTCCCTTCTCAGCCCATCCAAGGAGCTACACCGTAAGCTGTCTTCAGATGAAATGTACCTGGTGGATTCTGGGGGACAATACTGGTACGTAGCCTCCACCATGCCCTGGCCTGGCTGTTGCAGCTCAGACACCCTGGGCCAATCAAGAGCTGGCCAAAACTTTTCCTTCCTGGGCACAGACTTTTCAGATGAGATAGGAGAGGTCTGCGTTAAATGAGTCTTCCTATTTTTACACTTGGGGGGCGGTGTCTCTGCACAGTGAGAGACTCACAGAAGCCAAAACTGCGGCTGCCTATGCAGCACCTCAGTGAGAATCAAGAAAAGACTCCCTTTGCTCAAATAAAACGTTCTTAAGCCAACATATTATTATACAATCTGAACAGCCACGCTTAGCAGTCCTGCCGGGCTGCACAAACAGTGCACCCATACTCTCACCCGCTCATGCACACCCTGGGCACAGCCTATATACCGCCAGTGCCATGCACCCTCCTAACCCCTCCCCTCCCACCTGCATGGGTGAGGTGACCCAGTAGGTTAGGGGTAGAGGTTGAATTAGACCTCCAAAAGCAATAAGCAAGCAAGAGAAGCAACTTCAGAGGACACCCAAAGCACAATGGAGACAGGGCACACCCATCACCTAGGTATGTGTCTGTGCATAAGGCACTCTCCTGTGCAAGAGAGTGCTGTCCCCCTGCACCAGGATGCCACAATCTGTGCATCTACCTGTGTGTTCTCATTAAAATTCGTTCAGAACAGTGAAGTGAGTGGCATCCCTGTAGTTGTGTTACCCTTACACAGTGCACAGCCTGAACACCCATATTTGACGGCCTGGCAGACTAGGCTAACTCCATTTCTTCCAAATATGTGATCAATCATTCCCACAAAAGCTGAGCTGAAAAGAGCTAGAAGAGTCTTCTTTCTCATCCAGGAAGCAAGTGGACTATGGGAAGCTTAGAATGAAGGAAAGAGAGGTGCCGGAACTGATGTAGTTTTGAACAGTTTGTTATCCTCTATCCTATAGAAATGGTGAATGTGCTAGTGAAAAAGTCACTTGGCATGTTTTGAGCACAGCTCTTGGAGGCAGCATAGCGGGCACTCAGCCTATCAGCCTTTCCTAGTGGCCGATGCGGCTCTTTGTGCACTGGAGACAGCCAATGTGCAAAGGGGAAGTGGATTTGTGGGACGTTGCTGGATTGGGGCAGGCCCACAGCAGAACGAAGCCAGGGAAATAGTCATCCTACTTCTTCTCTCCTCTGAAAAACTCTGCCACACCCTGTCACCTGCTCCCAAGGAGGAGTCCCCGGAGCCCTGAAACCACTTCTCCCCTCCCTCTCCTCCCCTGAGTGAACACACGGGCCATGGGGTGGGGGTAGACAGGGACAGTTGCAGCTCATGGTTGGGAGTCAGATTTTTTGGCTTCTGGCTTCAGTTCACTGGAACTGTGAACAAATTCCTGGATCAGATTCATGTTTACAATGGAGCAACTGTGTGGAAAGTGAGTGCTTACTGCAGGTCTGGCTTCACTGAGGCTCAGAGAGGGAGATGGCTTCCCAACCTCAATGGCTTCATCTGTGAAATGGAGATAATGAGGCCTGTTCTATCTTCCTTCTGTAGACATGTGTTCTGTAGAGCAATGGTCCCCAATCTTTTTTGGACCATGGACCGGTTTAATGTCAGAAAATATTTTCATGGACCGGCCTTTAGGGTGGGACGGATAAATGCACAAAATAAAATTATACAACCGGTATAAAAACTGTGGTATTTTTAAATATAATTGTCGAACGTACGAGACAAGCATCAAAAGTGAGTCTTAGATGGATGTAACAGAGGGAATCTGATCATTTTTTAAAAATAAAATATCATTCAGACTTAAATATAAATAAAACGGAAATAATGTAAGTTATTTATTCTTTCTCTGCGGACCAATACCAAATGGCCCACAGACCAGTACCGGTCCGGGGGTTGGGGACCACTGCTGTAGATGGTAAATAACTATCTGAATGTGTGAGTGTTAAGGTCTCTGTGGACCTCAGTTTTCCCATCTGTAAAAATGGGAGAGTCCTCTCCTACTCTCACAAAGAACCTTTGCTTTTTAAAGTCAGCCTGATCCAAGCTAAGAGAAGTTTACACACAACCAAAATGAGGGATATGGAGGTAGACTGTTTGTGGAAAATCAGAATTGCCCAACAATATAGTAATTTAACTTGATAGCTTTACAGAGCCCCTTCATGTATAAATGCTGAAGATGGGCATTTGATGGCGGTGGCCATCTTCCTTCTACCTCCCACCCTACCCCCGTCCCCGCCCTGCCACTCAACCCCCCGTAGAAAGCATACAGGAAGCACATGACCGTGATCCCTACCCCCAGCTGTTCAACATAGCTGGCTATGTTGATTTTCTTTCTACACAGGGACGGAACCACAGACATCACCAGAACTGTCCACTGGAGTACCCCTTCTGCTTTCCAAAAGGTAAGCATTGGACCTAGATTTCTTCTACTCACCCTCATTCAAGGGACACACAAGAGCTCTCTCATTTTATAGAATCTAAAACTGAGACCCAGAGAGATGAAGTAGTTTGCCCATATTCGTATAGCAAGTTACTATCACAAAACACAGTGTTTGCCGGTACTTCCCCAGACATGTTACAGGCTATCAACAGAACTTCACAGTCTGTGTAGCAACCTGTGAGTTCTCACTGATATTAGTAATGACCGTGATGGGAATGGCATTTGTTTCAATGTGCCCAAGCTTATCCTCATTCCATTTCTGTAAATCAATGAACAAATATTTATTTGGTGCTATTTGTGTGCTTACCCCCGTGCTCAGCAGAAAGGAAGAAAAAAAGGTATTCCAGGAGGAAAAATGACAGAAGCAAAGTCTCAGAGGTGTAAAGGTGCTGGAGCTTTTTAGGAAGCAGCGAAGGCTGGTCTGCCTGGCGCAGAGGCTGGGACCGTATCTATGTCCACTCTGGGGCCTCTGGGGAAGGTGGGGAGCAGGGAGCTGCACTCATGCATTCATCGAGCAGGCTGTGGCTCAGGCACTGTGCTAGAAACAGAGAAAAAGCCGGCACTGGTTAGGCCTCAAGGAGCCCACATTTTAGCTTGAGTCCACTGCCGCAGGCTGTTTGCCTGAATGGGACTCACCATGCTGACACAGGGACTGGACAGGAGAAGAGGCAGCTATCAGCCCACTTTCTTTTCTTTTTCCACAAGGTAACAGCTCTGACCAAATAAGGCTAACCTGCCAGATAATCAGATCCCAACTGAAACTTAAAACCTTAAGAAAACTAAAGGATGATCATGATAATAGTAATACTGTGGGCACTGACCTCAATTTGAGCATTTTCTCTGGAGCACCTTACATACATGAGTCTCCTTACTCCTACCAACAAAATTATGAGCTGGTACTGTGAGGCAGAGAGGTTAAAATTGCTCGGTTAAGGTCTCAGGTTTGTGAATAGCCAACTCAGGATTCCAGCCCAGGGAGTTTGTCTCCCAAGTCCCTGCTGTCACTGCCTCAGCTAACCATCACATAGAAGTGTCCCGTGGGCCAGCCCAAAAGAACTACATGGACCAAGCCCCAGCTTTGGACAGGTCCCCTTCAGCCTCTTCTGGCTATTTTCTAGAACCTGGGTGACCACACATGAACATGTGCGTACCTCCCAATAACCCCCCCCCAACAGGCCTAGGCCCACACACCTGCACATACACCGGCCAGACAGCTGGAAGCTCTCAGGCTCCCCGGTGTTGTGCATCACATTACTTCTCCCTCTCCCCCCGCCCCTCAGGAGGCATACACTCGTGTGTTGATAGGAAATATCGATCTGTCCAGACTCATCTTTCCTGCTGCTACATCAGGTAGGTTTTGGAGACCAAACTGGACCCAGAGTCATAGTCACTGATTTCATTAGACCCAGACCAACCACTACCCTGGCGTGGGGGAGCTGGTTGGGCAGGGGTTATATTATCATCCCATACCTTGTTTAGATAAGAAAACCCAGCCCAGAAAGAGAAAGTTATTTGCCCAAGGTTACACAGAAGGTCAGTAGGAGAACCAGGCCTTGAACTCAAGCCTCCTGCCTACTAATCTAAGGGTGGCTCAGTTTGGGGAGGTTAGTGTGGACTATAGGAGTTATGGAAGGATTCCTGGAGGAAGTAGGTATCTTGAGAGATGGGGAAAATTGTAGTAGAGTCTTTAGTCCAGGTAATGGGTACAATGTAAGGGATGCTAGAGATAGTACATGCTTACCTGCTTCTCAGTGACCCTTTTCCACAGGCGCAATCCTGGTAAATGGCATTGAAACAAGACAGCCAGGACCAAGGTGAACAGCCTGGGGTCCAGCTGACTGACTGGGGGCCATCCTTCTTCCAGGACTAATGTTGGAAGCCTTTGCTCGCAAAGCCTTGTGGAATGTTGGACTCAATTATGGTCACGGAACAGGCCATGGCATTGGCAACTTCCTGTGTGTGCATGAGTGTAGGTATCTACTGAACATTCCTTCAGAGTCTTTCTTCTTGTGAAGATGGTAGATCCTTTCATAGTTATGGAAATGACCAAACCCTCAGAGATGCAGTGACCAGCCCAGGTTACCCAGCTGGTAAGAAGTGATTCTCCACGGGGTAAGTGAGAAAGGCTGGCAGCTAGCCACTCTTGCTGCCTGCATGGCATCTGGGAGGGTCCTAGAGAGAGGAGCAACAGGTCAAAGCCTAGTGGCTAACTGGCATAGACCCCCCAGAAATAAAAGCTGGAGCCAATCTGGTCTCTATCAGCCCCAGGTAGACAATGATATGGCAGACAGGGGCTGCTAGAAGTGTGCAGGGCTCCCCAGCCACCTGCTGCTCCCCTTAGCTGCTAGTTTCCAAGCTGGTGAGTACAGGAGAGCTGACACCTTACTTACATCTCCCTTTCCAGGGCCAGTGGGATTCCATTCCAGCAGCCTTGCTATGAACAAGGGCATGTTCACTTCCATTGGTATGACTCTTGGGCTCCTCCACTTTTCTCCACCCCAAGACTAGCCCAGGACTTCAGTCTAGTGCAGTGGTCCCCAACCTTTTTTTGGACCACGGACCGGTTTAATGTCAGAAAATATTTTCACAGACCAGCCTTTAGGGTGGGACAGATAAATGTATCATGTGACCAAGACAAGCGTCAAGAATGAATCTTAGACGGATGTAACAGAGGGAATCTGGTCATTTTTAAAAAATAAAACATCATTCAGACTTAAATATAAATAAAACGGAAATAATGTAAGTTATTTATTTTTTCTCTGTAGACAGGTACCAAATGGTCCACAGACTAGTACCGGTCCATGGCCCGGGGGTTGGGGACCACTGTTCTAAGGAATATGACAGGCACATGCACACCCAGCTCCACTGCTGCCCTCCCTCTCCTCCCTATCCCCAGTCCCAAATGGATTGTCCCATTCTAACTCTGGACCCCTTCAGCCAATACCCTCATTTTGCTCTTGGGAATCCAAACTATAGAGTCTCCAATCAAATGTTTAGGATAACAGGACAGTGGCACACAGGGAGATGGGAGTACCTCCAGGACCCAAGTGGGCCCTGAAGTCTTCCCCACTGGGCTGCAAAAGAGGGTGAGAGAGCTGAGGCCCAGCAGGTTGCCTCTGGATAACCAATGAACATCTAACAAGGGGTGGGTCTGCCCCAGGCAACTGCCAAGAGCAGCCAGACAGTGGTACCCTGTAGCCGCTCCTTAATTGGTACAGGAAGCCTGGGCTTGGGTCCTCCCACCTGTTTAATGCCACCAGCATCTCTGTGTCTCCCAGAACCTGGTTACTATAAGGATGATGAATTTGGGATCCGTCTTGAAGATGTGGCCCTTGTGGTAGAAGCAAAGACCAAGGTAAAGTGACACTGCAATGAGCTGGAGGTTTAGACAGCATGGCAGTGACTTCTGGCTGTGTGTGTGGGCAGGTGGACAGAAGGTCAAAGTAGAAGAGCATCTAAATGTATGAACATGAATTTATTTAGACTCTTCCTTAGCTCTGGAAAAATGTTATAACTCAGAATTTCTCAAATCTTTTTGCACATTAGAATATAAGAATCATCTAGAGTTTTTTCTTTTTAATGCCAATGTCCAGGTCCCACTCCAGACAAAATGAATCAGTATTCCTGCCCTAAATCATTGGTTTTCAGTGCACATGATAATCACCAGGAGACACTGTTAGAAGTAATGATTCCATATAATAGCAACCAACAAGGCAAATTAAAAAACAGGAACAAAAACTTACATGGAGAAAGTCTCTACTCAGGGACATGAAAATATCTTATTAAATGGTGCTTTCTGTAAAGAAACCTTGACATTTTGATGATATCATTTCTCCCTAAATTAACCTATAAATTCAAGCCAACCTCAATTTCAGTAGTACTAACTGTATGAGTTTGTAACTTCACAAAATGATGGTAGATAGTAAAGGATTTTTTTGTAAAAATAAACAAAAAATAGCTATGTATATAGGAAAATTCTAAAAAGAAAAAAGAGAAATAAGGGAAACTAACCTTTTCAGATATTAGCACATACTCTGAAGCTACCATAATTAAAACAGTGTGACACTGGGTATGGGAGAGACAGTTGTAACAATGGAGCACAAAAAAGCAGCCCAGAAATAGACCCTCTACTATCCATAAATGAAGTGGGACTTTAGTTACAAAAAATATGGCATTTCAAAACAGTAAGGGAGGACCTGACCTGTGGTGGCACAGTGGATAAAGTGTCGACCTGGGAACACTGAAGTCGCTGGTTCAAAACCCTGCACTTGTCTGGTAAAGGCACATGTGGGAGTTGACACTTCCTGCTCCTCATTTCTTTCTCTCTCTTTCTTTCTCTCCTCTCTAAAATGAATGAATGAATGAATAAATAAATAGATAGATAGATAAAATCAGCAAGGTAACTCTTTATTTAAAAAAAACAGTTAAGGAGAGATAAAGATTGTTTAGTCAATGAAAGGGAGAACAAACGGCTAATCATTTGGGGGTAGGGATTAAACTGAAGAGCCTCACTATTACACCAAAATAAAATTCCAAATGGATCAAGGTTTAAATGTGAAACCATAAAAGATCTAGAAGAAAACCTATATGAATTCATTTTTAATCCTAATGTAGAATAGGGTCTTTCTATGCAAGACCCAGAAGCCATGAAGTAAAAGATTGATAATTCTGACTAAATTAAGTTTTACAAAGTCTATATAGAAACAATACAATAGTCAAAAGTTGTATTACAAACAAAGCACATATGTCAGAGAAAGGGTGAATGTCCTTTTACCATGAGCTTTTACAAATCAATAAGACAAAAATAGGGAAAACAAGAAAAAAATGGGCAAAGGACACAAAGGGGGCAACTCACAAAGATCAACACATACGATCCATAAATGTGAAAAGATGCTCAACTTAATTCTTTAAAAAATACAAATCAAGCCTGACCGGGCAGTGACGCAGTGGATAGAGCATCGGACTGGGACGTGGAGGAGCCAGGTTCGAGACCCTGAGGTCGCCAGCTTGAGTGCGGGCTCACCTGGTTTGAGCAAAGCCCACCAGCTTGGACCCAAGGTCGCTGGCTCGAGCAAGGGGTTACTCGGTCTGCTGAAGGCCCGCAGTCAAGGCACATATGAGAAAGCAATCAATGAACAACTAAGGTGTCACAAGGAAAAACTGATGATTGATGATTCTCATCTCTCTTCATTCCTGTCTGTCTGTCCCTGTCTATCCCTCTCTCTGACTCTCTCACTGTCCCTGTAAAAATAAAATACAAATCAAAACCATAGAATACCATGTTTCACCTCTCTGATTGGCAAAAAATAAGACTTTGCTTATACCCAGTGCTGGTGAGTTTGTGAGAAACAGGCACTCCCATACACTGCTGGGGGTACAATCTTTCTGGAGGACAGTTTGACAATATCAAAATTCCTGTTCAAAATGTCTGTACTTTTTCTCTCACAATTCCTTAGCCAGATATAGTATATACCTTCTGGATATAGTCACAAGAGGTCACCAAGATGTTTCTATACAATGATGTTGACTTTAGCATTGATAGTAATAGTTTAAACAGTAAAACATCCTAAACATCTATCTTGATTAAATAAATCATGATCCACATACTTTGGACCCTTAAATAGTCCTTTAAAAGAACAAGCTGAATCTCTCTATGCTAATGTGGAGTGCTTTCCTAGGCTTACTATTGAGGTGGGATGGGGAAGAGAATGTGCAGAGTAGTATATGATAGGGTCCGTTTTGCATTAATTTTTTTAAAATATACACATATATACTGTATGTGCCAAAATATTTTCAGGAAGGAAAGCAAGCAGGGAGGAGACTTTCAAATTTAATTGGGTATCTTTTTGTAGTTTGAATTTTCTAAGCATATACATGCAAGAGCTCTCTGAGAAATGGGAATTATGGGCTATTTTTTCTTCTTTATGCTTACTTCTATAGATAAATCCATCAATAAATATGTAGATAGATGATAGATAGATAGATAGATAGATAGATAGATAGATAGATAGATAGATATAGAGACAGGTGGAGATTAGATAGGTAGATATAAAAATCTAATATTTACCTTTAAATTATTTAATTGCAGATTCCCAGCCCTGCTTTGGAGTTTCTAATTCTAGTAGTCTGGGGAGGTGGGTCTCAGAATCTATACATTTAACAAGCTCCCTAGCTGCTGTGTGGATGCACACACTTTGAGAAATACAGATCTCAATCTAAATTTAGGAATCAGGAGGGAAGTAGCAAAGGCAGGGTGCTAACTGGTACAGAAGGGAGTAACCAAGGGCAGTGTGGGAGGCTCAGGCTTCCCCTGAGTCTTGGGTTTGATAAGGGTCAGTTCTTTATGCCTGTGGTTTCTGAGTAGAGTGTTCCAGCACTTCCTTCAGCTTAGCTCCTCCCCCCCACTCACTTCCTGCTTTCCCACCTTCTCTGTGGCCTCACAGTACCCAGGGACCTACCTGACCTTTGAAGTGGTGTCTTTGGTGCCATATGACCGGAACCTCATTGATGTGAACCTGCTGTCCCCTGAGCAGGTGAGTGCCCCTCAACACTGTCTACCCTTCAGCCCCTGAACCACTGCCTGCCTTCTCCACCCTGGACCTCTCTCGCCTCTACTCCCCCTCCCCCAAGACCCTCTACCTTCCTTCTCCAGTGTCAGGGTCCACACTGGTGGCACCTGTAGGCACACACTGTAAGGGTATTCCTTGTTACTCACCAGAGACTCCAAAGGTTCTAATACTTTATCAGACCAGCCTGCCAAACCCCAGGTACTAACTCTTGGAGACTCTGACACTGGGTCTCTGGACTCTCTCATCTCAAGTCCTATAACTGATATTACCCTCCTCTTTCTGAGCCACAGGCCTCTTCTGTAAAATGGGATCATGCCCACCCTAATTACTCTTATTCTCGGTCCTGAAACTAACATCTCCACCCCCACACTCCATGCAAGTCACTATGACACTAAACAGCCACTGTGTCCAACTGCCTTCCAGAAGCCCTGGAGAATGCCTGTGGCCTGGTGATGGCTGGGAATCAGGGGAAAGCACCAAAGGTGGAGTGCTAAGTACATAAATCTCCTATGGGGATCTGTGGGGTAACTGAGCCAAAGTGGGCAGCCGGGCTCCCACGGCATGAGCATGGATGGCGCCAAGAATTCACCTCTTAGAAGCTCACTCTGGGGGAGAGCTCATCCCTCCTACCCTTTGCAGATCCAGTACCTGAACCGCTACTACCAGACCATCCGGGAGAAGGTGGGCCCCGAGCTGCAGCGGCGCCAGCTGACGGAGGAATTTGAGTGGCTGCAGAAGCACACAGAGCCCCTGTCTGCAAGGGCTTCACGCACCACTTTCTTGACCTCTCTGTTCGTGATTTCCACTCTTACCATCCTTGGCTTGAATGTCTAAAAGCCCAAGACTCCCCTGCTAACCTTCTTCTCAGCTCCCTTCGCCCCGCACCACCCGTTCCCTGAGCTCCTGCTGGCCCATTGCCTGAAACCTCTGCTTTCAGCATCCTTCCCCAAGACCAAGCCCCAGGGACTCAGGGCTTCTTGGCCCCAGGCAGACCCCTTCCAGGCTTGTACACTTCATCCTTGGCTCCCAACCCCCAAAATAAGAAAGCCAGCTAGTTCTTTTCTTCCAGTGAGCCCAGTAGGCCTAACCTATAACCTGCCAGAGCCTGTTGCTCTAGCCCTTGAAGACTATTATAGGACAGTGTCTTGCCCCCCAGGGACCCCATGGTCCTAGAGAACCCAATCTTAAAACCACCAGAGCTGTTCTCTCACACTGGCTCCTAATTCCTTGGTCTTCCCACACCCTTAGGCTGCCTCTGGCCACCCCCACCTGTCCCTGGACTTACAATGACCTCCTGGCTGCTGCCCCTAGGCTGAGGGAACAAGAGCTGCTTCCAGGCTTTTTGCTGTGCCTGTAGGGGAGGAAGAGAGGGTGGTTGAGTCCTCCAGAGACAAACTGAAGCCCCAGTGTCAGGAAGGCCAACAAGGGAAGGGACATCAGCCCTCCACTTACCATGTGAGTGCATCACACCAAGTGACAGGATAGGGCGTTAAGCCATAGTAATTTGGCTATGGGGTAGGAGGGAATGCGGAAAGACCTCTGGAATATGGCCCTACCTGAAGTTGGGAATCGCTAAACAGTAAGGCCAAATCTCTGATTTCCCATCATGTGGGAACCTTTCAAAACTTGAAAAGTGCAGCCAATATGACAATGTTGTTAAATCTTTAAACATCCTTGGATGACCATTAACCGATGTGTCCAGTCTGGTTTCCCCATTTTACAGATAGGAAAACTGAGTTCCAGACAGAGTAGGGCCTGCTCAAGGACACACAGTGTTTGGTTTGGACATGGTGGGACCAGAATGGACCAGCAGTCCAGCTCTTTTGGTTTATGGCACCATGGAGAATTCCTTTGCCTACCTCTGAACCCCGTCCTGGCTCTCTGAGCCCACTGTTGGTAGCAGGGGTGGGGGGGTTTCTCTGACCAGCCCAGCTGTTAGCCACCTGGGCTCACATCCTGCTATATACTTAAAACAACCTGGCAACAAAGCTTGCCTTTGGGTTTTGCATTGTGTCTGCTATGTTGCTGGAGACTGCTGTTATCTGTGGCTTTTGTGGTGGGGAAGGAAGAGGTGCGGGTGAGGAGGGGGAGGGGATGTGAGGCTCCCAAAGCTCAGTTGGGGAGCACATGTGCTTGAGAATATGCCTGTGAGCATGCTCACAGTGTTCCTGTATTCATATACATGCCACGCCCAACCAACCACCTCCTGTGCTAAAGGTCTCAGAGCCATATGGAGGGAACAGAGGGGAGCCTCACACTAGGGGTCTTGTCAAATGTGGTCCTGGAAAGTTGGGGCCATGAACTTTCCTCAAAGGAGCATAACCAGGGGGACGATAGAACCAAATCCCTGAGGCAGAGTGCTAGGCAAGAGCACCAGGCCGAGGAATTCCCCAGGGTGGAACCACCAGGCCTAGTTTGCCTATGACAGTTATCACCAGTGACACTTACATACAAAGGGCCCAGCTCTGAGCCATCCTCACTGAGAGCCTCTAGCACCCAACAGTGGGCCTCTGCTGGCTGAGTCATTTGCTCCCTCACATACTCACCCCACAAAAACAGCTACTAATAATAAAATTAAACATACCACCGCTGCCGCCATCATCATCAGTGCTAGCACCTACTGAGGGTTAGTATGTACCTGGGGCTGTGCCTTATATGCATTCTTTTAGAAATTTTTATTTTATTTTATTGAGGTAAGAACACTAAATGCAAGATCTACCTTTTTAATAAGTGTTTAAGTGTACACTATTGCATTTTCTCACTTAATTGCCATGGCCTATGATTAGGTTCTTTTATTGTTCCCATTTTACAAGAGAGGCTCACAGAGATTAACCAACTTGCTCAAGGTCACTCATCAAGGAAATGAAAAAAAAAGCAGGATTCAAACCAGTTAGATGACTCTAGAACTCCCTCTCAGAAAAGGGCAAGGAGTGTGGCTCACAGCATTTTACAGATGAGAAAACTGAGGCTCAGCCAGGATCACACAGCTGGTGAGCTGGGACTCAGACCCAGCTGGTGTTCTCCACACTAGCCTGCTTCCCCAGCACCTGCCTGCCCAGGCCTTTACCTTTGGGCCCTGACATTTGCTTCTGTGATTCTAGCAGACTGTGGGCAGCAGGGGTGACCAAGACCCACTCATGGGCATTTCAGCCCAAGTTGGTTCACACGCTAGTCTTCCCCTCCCCCCTTCAGTGCAAGACCCAGGTTCCTCCTCATCTCCTCCCTGTAACTTAACTGCCACTTCCAATCTACCACCTTGGGACTGAGAACCTCCACCCCAGAAGCATGCTGTAGAGGGGGCTGCTGCCACCCTGGATCCTCTCTTCCAGTGTCCCTTCCAGGCACACGGACCATCCTGCTGGAAAGGTTACACTCTGGATCAGGCAGGGAAACATTCAGGGTACACACAGCTAACATATGTTAGCAGATATGCAGGGACTCTTGAGACGTCCGTCCCTATGAACTGAAGATAAATAAATGCCCCTTTGGGCTTTGGTCCTTTGTCTTTATGCTGAAGGATGAGGTTGACCAAACCCCTCCTTGCTCCCTGATTGTCACTGTGGAGCACGGCATGTAGAAAAGCTCCATTTCTTAGGAGTTAAGATTCTGGGGTTCTAGTCCCAGCTATACTGGCTATGTGACCTCGGACGAGTCTCTTCAAGTCTCTGGTTTTTATTAATCCCTCATAAATTGACCTGTACCTCCTGCCTCATGAGGTTACAGTGAAAGGCTCATAAAATCTAGATGTGACAGGACCCTATAAGCCAGGAAGGCACATAGACACTAGATAATAATGCTATTGGCTATCCAGCATGATTTCAACTCTTGCCTTACCTTTGGAGGTAGGTAAGGAAAAAGTTTGGGACCCAAATTTTATAAATAAATCATTAAAACTAGACAGGCTTTTGAGCAAGTGTCTGATTTTTGTTTTTCTATCTCTGCTCCCTAGAACCCAAGGTTCATCAGAAATGTCACAAAGGCTGCCACAGAAAAAGCTCCAGCCACAATCAACCTGTATGGGCTTTTAGAAAATTGTATGGAAGTAGCTGCTGGGCCAGCATTATGGGTCATCAGCCTATGCAATAGTACAGTAAGCAGAAGCACAAGTCCCTGCACTTTATTTAATGCTCTGCTTAGAAGGGCCCACTATTGATTTCATGCTCTGCTGTCACCATCTTGAAAGTTTTAATAATTTTTTTAACAAGGGCCCCTGCATTTTCATTTTGTACCAGCCCCACAAACTCCATAGCCAGTCCTGACTAGCAGCTCTGTGGCCAAACAAACAAAATCTGAGTTCAATACCTTCATTGTACAGATGGGGAAATGTGAACAGCAGATCAGAAATAGGAAGGCACTTGCCCAAGGTCACATTGCTCATTAAGTCCAAAGCTCAGACTAAATTCCCAGTGTCCTGATTCAGCTCTATCCTGGCTCCTTCCTCGCCTTCAGTGGGCGCTCCTGTCACTCCCTTACTGCCTCTGATGAGCAAACTGGGGGCAGAGGGGATCTGTGTGAGGTCATATGACTGTGACAACAGTGGTTATGATGGCACTGAGACACATTTCTTGATGCTTTAAATCCTTTTTGGAATAGGAAAGAGCAGTGGTAAGATGATAGATAGAGACATACATACATGCACAAAGTGTAAATAGTTCATTTTGAAAATTAGAATTAAGTCAGTCCTCACTCATTGGCCAGCCAGCATCTTGGCTTGGGACAGGAAGGGGCGGGGCTGGCTACTCTTCACCCAGATAAACCACAGGAGCAGTGAATTTTACTAACCCACTGGTCACTTCCTCAAATCAGTGGTTGTGTACTCTTGGTGCTGAAAAAAAAAAAAGAAATATGAAAGATTCAATAGCAACTGTTTCTTCCCTGTCTGTCTATCCTTGCCAGAGGTGGATTATGGTCAGTTGAGGCCCCGGATGCAGAAGAAAATATTGGGCCTCTTAAGAAAAAGAGAGAGACAGGGAAAATAAAAATACATGTTAACCATATTTTTAAATAAATAAAAAATATTATGTACTATTAATGTTAAAATTGCACATATGAAACCAAACTTGGCGTCATTAGAAAAAAGTGTAAAGTTGGAGTTTTGCGGGGCCCTTCAGAAGTCGGGGCCCAGGGCGCATGCCTGGTGCACCCTTTCAATCTGCCTCTGATTCCTGCTGGCCAAGGCTGTCTCAGCTGGGAGTAGGAGGCATTCCTCTACCCCACCCAGCCAGCCAACCCTTGTCCTGGGGCCGCCCATCTTCTCACTTCCTTGTTTCTTTGTGAAACAGGAACTGAGCAAGTAGAGTAAAATAGGTAGTTGAGAAAGCCCCAATGGTCCATGGCAAGGCGCTGAAGCTGAAAAAACTAATTTCCCTCCCAGCAGTCCCACATAAATAGTTCTAGACCCTCTTGCTTGTCACACCCCCTGTGTTCTAGAATAGCTTGAGCTGGGGATCATTCCCTTCACCAGGTGGAGATACAAGGATATGAGCTATAAGAGTCATGGAATAGTGATTCTGATGGGGCCCAGAAGCAAGTACTAAAGCAAGAGAAGAAATACAGGCTGGAGCCTGAAGTAAACTGAAGTAGTCACCTATTGGGTACCAAGCACTTTCTATGAGCTGGGGACTGGGCTGAGAGTGCTCTCTACATACAGGTCATCTGGGTAACTCTGGTCGCACACACACACACACACACACCATTTCCCCCCTCCTCAAGAAGCAAGGCTCACATTATCACTTTTACAGTCTTCACTAGAGCTCATTGCCCAAGGTCATATAGCCAGTAGGTGATGTACAGGGATTTGAATCCAGTTCTACTCGACTCCATTTTGAGAGGACTTCTCTTTCTCTTTCTTAGAGTCCTAGACAATTGTCACCTAGACTGCCTAGCACCCTTTGTCCTTGTAACCATGGCACAGAGACCTAGACAGAGCAGCCCAGTCCCTCCCAGTCTCCCAAAGAAAGAGCTTCCAGTGAAGTTTTATCTAAGTACCAAAATCCAGCCCCCTCTTCTGATGGTAACCGCTACAGCTGCCTGCAGGTTTTTCTTGTTTTTAAACCAAGAACTTATCAAGAGTTCAGAGATTCAGAGATGGCTGTCTCTCCCTCCCATCAACCCCTGCTATCAGGGGCTCCCCAGTGTCCTCAAAGCTATAAGCTCTGTGTGTACTGTTTGCATGCATGAGGAATGGATACTTCTTACCTGAGTTCCTGCTCATTTCTGCCCACCTTCTCCTACATGCACTTTTGCTCTTCTTGCCCTCCCTGACTAAGATTACCACCATGAACTTTGCTAATGGATTGGGCTACCAAGTGCAGTTCACCTCGGAAATCCCCAGGCATTTTCAAGGGACTATGTGGCCTCTACTTGAGCATGTCCAGAGATGGGAAGATCACTACTTGCTAGGCGTCAGGTGGCACCATTTGAATATTGAAAATGTCTTCTTTGGAAAGAACACAAGCCTTCCATTGATCTGTTCCCCACATTCCTGGCTACCCAGTACACATCCCTACATGACAGTTGTTTGAAGTCGACTTGCTTTCCCACCCAATCCTCAGGGTCAAATACTACAGGTGTTGAGTACTCGCCAAGTTGACAAGAGCTCTCCTATAGGTCAGCCCTAGTTATCCAGCAGTTGTGCACATAATGTGACTTTCCGATGCTCACTCCATCCTCTTTACTCTCTTCTGTCTCTGCTTCACGATGTCTCTGTGGCACCCAGTCTGGCACCTAACCAATGAAAGGTGTCAGTTCTCTCACCTCCTCTTTCTGGATCTCTGCATCAGAAGCACTCGAGCCTAGTGGTTGATAGCATGGGCTGTGCAACAGACTAGACCTGCATTTGAAACTCAGCTTCCACCACTTCCTAGCTGTGTTGTACAGTTTGCTGAACCCCTCTGAACCTCAGCTTCCTCCCCGGAAAATGGGGATAACAATGGTGCCTGCCTCATAGGGTTGTCGTAAAGCCCACCGTGTGTGTGAGGCAAGGAGAGGTAAGAATAAGGATCATTTGCAGAGCTTTACCAAACATAGGTACCCATCACTGTCCAAACTCTTACTCTCTCAAATCAGCACTGTACTCATTTGGAGAGTAACAGATTCTTTCAGACATGTCAGGGTCCCACTTGTCCCAAATATTCTACTCATGATCTTGTACTAAATTAGGATCTCTTAGGGGGTGCAGGTGGGGGCCTGCTCTATGTGAATGTATCCTATGGAGACATTTGTGTCTTTGTCAACTCTGTGTCCACCCTTAAAGATTCAGATGGATCTCACTATCAGTGGACCACCTCCCAACACACACACACAGACACACCACAATACTGCTGACAAATCAAGGCTCTCCTGCCCCACATTTGTACTGGGTACATCTTTGCAATAATAATCCCAGTTTGAACTACAGTCAGCCTTCTATATCCATGGATGCTGAAATCGCGGGTATGGAGGTCTAAGAGATTGAGCATCCTTGGATACTGAGAGACAACTACTTAACAAGGGGAATTGTGGTGGGATTAATATAGTGCTTGGCAAATGTAAATTTGCTGCCCTATCTAGAATGCAAGCTCCCAGATGCAAGGAACCTTGACAGCTATTTATATCATATCTCTTCAAGGTGCCTGCCCAGCACAGGCTCTGCCTACTCGAGCTAGATCCTGTCTGCCAGCCCATTATCAAGTTCGAAGTGGCCTTGTTCAGTGAACTACTGACTCGCATCACTTCTTTAGCTGAGGGCTATGTGTATCTGGAACATAACCTATAAAATGCAAATATTTTGCCCAGAAGGTAAACTTATTTAAAAAGTGTTTAGGACCCATTAGCCAGCTGGAGTTTGACATAATGGGACTTGGGACAGGGCAATCTGCTGGTAGAAGTTGGAGAAGGCAAGTGCGGACGGGGGAGCCCTGGACCCCCAGAACGGGTCTGCTGACCAGAGAAGACGAATCCGAAAAGGCGACGGAGGGCGGGACTCAAAACACTCCTTCCCTACGTTCCTGAGGGCTGTACTTCTCACTGCACTTGAGTCCGAGGCCTCCTCACACGCCCGCCCCCGTCTGCCTTTTCCCAGGCGGCCTGCTTAGGTGGCTGCCTTTGAAGACACTGCGGTTAGAGTGTGAGTTCAGCTCGCTGCCTGGGCTGAGCAAACAGGAAGCGGGCACATCCTGCGCGCGGGCCGGGGACACGGAAGGTTTTGCGAGCAGCTCCCTCCCTGGCCGCTCCAGGCCGCCCAGCCCTAGGTGCCCCCGAGGCCCCGCAGAGTCCCTGCCGCCGCGTCCCTCACCCAGCCGCGACAGCACCAACAGCCCGCTGGGTCCCCTACACCGTTGCCGGGCTCCCTCCTACGCATCGCAACCTCAGCAGTCTATGAGGTCGGCCCTGGCGGCCTGCGAGGGGTTCTCAGGCCGGAGAGCGCAGGCCCACAGGGAAGCAAGCTGGGGTGCCTCTCTCGTCACGTGTCTGCCTGTCAGGCTGGGCCAATGAAATGTGCTCTGAGCTTGAGGGAGAAGGACTTTGTCTTTCCTGAGTTCACTCCAACCGATGGGTGGTCAGAGGGCATGGGGTAGGCTAGCGGGTAGGAGGGAGAAAGTCACGAGAATATCTTGGGAACAGGGGAGGGCCAGCTCGGGATTTCACAAGTGGAAAGCTTTAAAAAGACGTGTACCTTTTACTCCAGGATTCCCTTTCTGGAAATCTATCCTTAGGGGAAAATTGCAGATGAGATTGTTTCCCTTAGGGATGTGAAACGAAGAGTTAAAAAAAATTAAGCCAAACGAAGTTCATGAAGTAGGGGCCTAGTGGAATAATCATGGTACAACCACACAATTAAAATCTCGTAGTTGAAGAATATTTCATAGTGTGAGAAAATCTTAATGGTACTGTGTTCAGTGTGACAAGCAGATGCCAACACAGTTTGTAAAAGGTGACATCTTTAACTTTAAAAAATATTAATATTAACCAATGTTGATATTGGTTAATATTGGGGTGACAATAATAAAAAAATAAAAATATACTAAAACAGTTTTATTTAGGCATAACTGACCTACAATAAACTGCACATTTTAAAAGTGTATGATTTGAGCTTCGACATGTCTACACCCATGAAACCGTCACACCAGATAGTGAACATATTCATCACTCCCAAAGTGTCCCTGTATACCTCCTGATCTCTCCCCCCTCCCTATGCCCTCGACCACTGATCTGCTTTCTCTGCAGTATGGCTTTTAAACACACACACACATACACATGTAGTTAAATGTTCAAAAACAGAAAAAAAGATATCCATCAAAACAGTAGGGAAGATAATTATGGAGATTTTTAAATTTTTCTTTTTTGTATGTATCTGTGCTTGCTAAATTGTATATGGGGAATGTGAATTACTTTTTAAATAAAATGTCTTTGGAGTTACTAAAATATCTCCTCCAGACAATCCACAAAGTGAACATTTTAAACTTAGCACATAGGCATTTGAGAAATGGCTGTTGAATGGGACATTTGCTGGTGGTATGGATTTGCCTACAAATGCTTTTTTCTTCTTTTTCATGGTGATAGCTATGGTTGTGATAAATATACAGGTGGTGGTTAGGGTTTTTTTTTCCTTTAAGGTGTGACAGCTCTAGTGAGGGTGACTGTGGGTGTGCTGGTGGCAATGAGGATGCTAGCTGTAGGGTGATGACTGAAGGGTAATGGCAGTAGGGTTGATGATTGTAGGAGTGATGGCATGCATGGGGTTGACTGACTGTCATAAGAATGTTTATATGGATAATGGCTGTGAAGATGATGGTTTTGCAGCTCATGGTGGCAGTGGTGAAGCAGATAGGGGAAAATGGTTAACTGTAGGGTGGTTCTAACAATGATGGCTATAGCAGTGCTGATGGCTGTTGTAAGGATGACTACAGGGGTGACTGTTGTAGGGATGATGGTTGTAAGGGTAAGAATGGTGTGGGGGCACTGGGTGTAATGTCTGTAAAGGTGACATCTGTGAGGTTGATATTGTAAGGGTGAAAGGAGCAATGATGACAACTGTAGGAGTGATGCCTGAGGGTGTTGACTTCAGGGTGGCTGCTGGAGGGATGATAGCTATGGGTGTGCTGATTGATAGCAGTGAGGTGGCTGTAGGGCTGATGGCTGTAGGGGTGATGGCTATCGGGGTGGTGGCTGTAGGGGTGGTGGCTGTAGGGGTGATGGCTGTAGGAGTGATGGCTGTAGGGGTGGTGGCTGTAGGGCTAGTGGCTATAGGGTGATGGCTGTAGGGCTGATGGCTGTAGGGTGATGGCTTTAGGGCTGGTGGCTGTAGGGTGATGGCTTTAGGACTGGTGGCTGTAGGGTGATGGCTGTAGGGCTGGTGGCTGTAGGGTGATGTCTATAGGGGTGGTGGCTGTAGGGCTGGTGGCTGTAGGAGTGATGGCTGTAGGGTGATGGCTGTAGGGGTGATGGCTATAGGGTGATGGCTGTAGGGCTGGTGGCTGTAGGGTGATGGCTGTAGGGCTGGTGGCTGTAGGGCTGGTGGCCTTAGGGTGATGGCTGTAGGGGTGATGGCTATAGGGCTAATGACTATAGGGTGATGGCTGTAGGGCTGGTGGCTGTAGGGCTGGTGGCCTTAGGGTGATGGCTGTAGGGGTGATGGCTATAGGGTGATGGCTGCAGGGTGATGGCTGTAGGGCTGGTGGCTGTAGGGCTGGTGGCTGTAGGGTGATGGCTGTAGGGATAATCTGATTTAAAATTAAGAGCTAGAATCCTGGACTAGAATTGAGAATCACAAAATACAATTCTCGAGTTAAATCCTAAGGTCATACTTAATTGTCTCTCCCCTACACTGGTTTTGCCATAGTTTCTGCCTGTAGGGTTGATGGCTATAAATAAGGAGTAATGGTTGTAGGAGTGGTAGTGATGGCAATGAAGACCTCGGTGACAAGCTGACCAGGAGCACTGGCCCAACAGGCAAAGAGATGGTCCAAATTCTGGTTTCTGGATTCTGGTCAAAGACATAAGAAGCCTGAGTTAAATCGTATAATGTCAGGTTGATTGGCCACCTCTGGGGAGATGGAGCAGAGGACCTATGATGATTGACATGAGACAGCAGGGTAGGGACTTTTCTCTGCTTGTTCAACCCAAGAGCTGTCTGCATCAGAATCTCTAGAGACTGAAGCTAGGACTTCCTTCCTCCCTCGGGGCCGGCAGGGGCTGCGATTGCTGTAAGAGAAGGTCACGTGGCAGGGCTTCCTGTATGCTGCTGCCTCCGGGTGTCCATGGCCCTCACCTCCAAGCTGCCACTGCAGCAGTCAGAGTGGCAGCCAGAGGTTTGGTCCATGCTGTTCCCCCTGGACAGTGTTGACGAGGCTGAGCAAGAGGCCTCCACACCTCCATACCTAGGAGAGTAGGGAAGGAGTGTCACCAGGGCAGAGGACCATGTTGCGCCGCAAGCCCTCCAACGCCAGTGACAAGGAGCCCACTCAGAAGAAAAAGGTGAGTAGCATCTCTGAGAACTCACTTCTTTTTTCCTTCTACTAGCGTAATCCAGCCCTTCAACTCATAGAAGTGGAAAAGCCAAAGGCCATATGTAGGCAAGGGCTCTCAAGGGCAATGGAACAGGGGCCAAAGGTTACTAGAGTAACAAAAGTACAAAAGAGATTTCCCAAATTCTAGAGGAACTGAGTTATAAAATAGACTCTTAGAAGTACAGAGTTATAAATTTCAACCCTACAATGATGGGATAATCTGATTTAAAATTAAGAGCTAGAATCTTGGACTAGAATTGAGAATCACAAAATACAATTCTCGAGTTGAATCCTAAGGTCATACTTAATTGTCTCTCCCCTACACTGGTTTTGCCATAGTTTCTGCCTGAGCATAGATAGTCTCTCAAGAGCCATCTCACTCAAAGGGTCCTAGTGGGCCACCCCATTTGGAGCCATGATGCTCCTAGGACCTCACCTTTTGGTGGTAGCCGAGATTCTGCTTACTTGGTTCAGCTTTGTTATAGCTCCTCTGGTCCACTGGCAATGGAGCCAACTTGGAAATAGGGTGGAAGGCCTCCAAACCTGCAGCGGGAAACAGGGGGCATACAGGTTCTTCAAATATGGGAAGAAATTATTGGTGAAGAATGGAAAACAGAGCTGGTGAGTTAGGGAGAGTAGGGTCTGAGGAGGAAAAATATGGTGGGGAGATCTTAAAGGCCGGGAAGAAAAGCAACTGTCACAGACAGCTGAGGTATTCATATTCCTCGAGCAAAAGTCAATCTAGAAGATCCCTTGAAGGCTCTGCCAGCTCTAAGCTTCTCTGGTTGAATTTGAGGATTTTTAGACTTAATTCTTTGATTTGATTGTAGGATTTTCCCAGGCAATCAGCAAGTATATCCTGCATGTCCAGCAGAATCACAGGACAATCCCAAAGCAGACCTGAACCAGGTCCAAGAGGGCCAAGCTTAGCCCCAGGCCAAGGTCCAGGGCCTCGAGGCCCTCACTCTGCTCATCCAGTTTCCCCTGGAGCTCACCCCAGGTGCCTTAGGGGGAGTCCCCTTTGTCAGGGGAGCAGCTCCCAGACCGAGGCTGAACCAGCTGAGAAGTCACTGATGTGTGCATCCTGCCCCATCTCAGGTCTTGGGGTGGCTGCCACTCAATTTATATTGGCCTTACCCCGTTTGCTTCTCTACGGTTGCAGCAAAGGTGGGCGGGGATGGGGAGAAATTTATAAATTTTCCCACAGGCTCTGTCACCTGCCTGTCCAAGCCCTGCAGGACGCTGGGCCTAGCAGACTTGCCATTGGCTGTCAGGAGCGGTCTGTTTTCCCTTGCTCTCCGCCTAATGAGGATTGGAAGCCAAGACTGCTCTAAACACTGCTGGGCCCCAAACCACAGGGTTGCTGAGCTGGAGGAAAAAGTCTGAGAAAGAGCTGACACTTTGAGACTACTAAGACCCCACACCACATCAGGCGGAGATGCCAGGGGAACACAGAAGCCAGAAGTCCCTGTCTTTTTTCTTCACTGCCGTTATCCCAATTCTGTGCTTGGCCTCTGGGCCTTTGGATTTTCCCCCAGGCCTCTCCCAGGATCAGCAAATCCCATGTGGTCTTGTAGGAAGAGGTGGTCCAGGCAAAACTATTCCTCCCTGCCAGAGCTTGGGCCAGCCTCCAGAGCCATTCTCCAAGCCCCAAACCTCAGAAATGCCCTCAGAAAAGCGAGAGTATGCTTCTGGAAGGTGGATACAGTATCTTCTGTGGGCTGGAGGCAGCAGCTGCTTCCAGCACTGTGACCTTGAGCAAGTCCCTTCCCTTTGGAGGGTAAAGTGACATAGTAGAGAGAAAAGCACAAAGACATGCAAGTCCTCTCTTCTGTCCCTCCTCTTCCTCCCAGGCCTGCCAAATGGAGAAAGTGCTGTGCAGGGGACAGGAAAACAGAGTTGAAATCCTATCAAGTTCTAGCTGTAGAACTTTGGACAGCTTATTGACTTTCTTTGGGTCTCATTTTCCTCATCTTTGAAAAGAGGGATAGCTACTGCTCTGTCCACCTCCATAGGTTACATGGATTACCTAAGACAATAAATGCGAGAATGCTCTGTCAAATGCATTCATTTGCATATGCGGGGAGGGCATGTTGTAGGCGTGGGTGGAGTTGGGGAACACATGGCAAAGAACAAGTCTGGGTCCCAGTTCTGAAGTAGAGAAAACAAGACTTTGTAGCATTATGACCCAGAGTTGAGTGAGAGCTCATCAGACACCAGGTACTGTGCTCTGTGCTCCACCCATCTCTTAGGGCAGAGGTCGGGAACCTAAGGCTCACGAGCCAGATGTGGCTCTTTTTGGTGGTTGCATCTGGCTCACAGACAAATCTTTAATAAAAAAAAAAATAACTTTAAAAATATAAAACATTCTCATGGCCTGACCTGTGGTGGCGCAGTGGATAAAGTGTCGACCTGGAAATGCTGAGGTCGCCGGTTCAAAACCCTGGGCTGCCTGGTCAAGGCACATATGGGAGTTGATGCTTCCAGCTCCTCCCCCCTTCTCTCTCTCTGTCTCTCCTCTCTCTCTCTCTCTCTGTCTCTCCCTCTCCTCTCTTTAAAAAAAAAATTAAAAAAAAAAAAAACATTCTCATGTATCACAATCCATTCATTTCCTACCACTCATGTTCATGGTTGTGGGTGGCTGGAGCCAATCACAGCTGTACTCCGGGACAATGCCAAATTTTTATTGGATAATACGTAAGGTACACGGGTCGTTGTATGCTCTCAGGGAATTACATTTTAAAATATGTGGCGTTCATGGCTCTCTCAGCCAAAAAGGTTCCTGACCCCTGTCTTAGGGTCTTGGCTTCTCATGACAACCTTGTGGGTTAGGGGCAAATATTATTTTTATCCCTATTTTTATGCCTTAAGACTCAGAAACTTGCCCAAGGTCGTGCAGCTAGTACACAGGGCAGAAATTCAAGCCAAGATTTGTCAGTCTCCAGAATTAGTTAACTCCCTCTCCCTCTACTCTCTTGCCCCTTACTAATCTCAAAAGCACTAGAAGATTCTGATGAGAATGAAAGATTCAACCTATTATTAAAGAGATCTGTAGGGCAAACCTAGATGGCTGTTGATTGAGGGACCTTCCAGGCAGCAGAATCAAAGCAAGAGCAGGCCCTCTAAGATGGTGGGGTCAGGATGTGGCGTCTATTGACCACCATGAAAATTGGAGAGCCACGTCCCTGACTAGGGGGTGGAAGCACACCCTTGGCAGATTTTTGCCTCTATCAAGGTCTCTCTCCACACTGCCTTTGATCTGTTAGGGTGTAGAGGTGGACAGAGGCTTGTCCTTAGATTGTGCCCCTACTTTCCAGCATACCCCAAACCTCCTACCAAGGGAAATGGAGAGGAATCTAGGACCCCATTATAGTGTCCAAATATTCTCTCTTTCCAGTCTCTCCTTGCCTCTCTCTCTCCCAGTTCCAGCACACTACATCCCCCTGGTTCCCTTCCTACAGAACGCCTCTAGCAAGACACTCTTACCAGCATGCATTTTGTATTTTCAGTGACTCCTCATTGTGCACAAACCAATTGTCAAGTTCCTGGGCATGGCTGGCAAGAGCTTTCTATAATCTTTTCTGCTCTACCTCTCACCACATGCACTGACATAGCCACCGTTCTGTCATCACATTGGAACATTCCTAACTCTCACTGTCATTTAAACTCTTTCCAGAAACTCCTAGAGAAATCCTGTCTCCTCTGCATGCACCAGCTCAACTGTGCCTCCTTTTCCATGAAGTCTTCCTGAGCCCCTTCTCTTCCATACTCCCAGTTGCTCTCCCTGTAACTCCCTCCAAACACCACCTGTGTGGGTGAAGTTGCCATTGCATTCAATATACTTCTGTAGTGGAAAGGGGGTGGTTTTGTGAGCTCTGAGCACAGCGACATGCACTGGCTTCCAGAGTCACAGACATGGATTAGAACCTCTGATCTTTTTTTTTTTCTGTTGCCAGCTATGTGACTCTGCCTAAGGTACTTCATTTCTCTGAGTCTCAGTCTCCTGAGCTGGAAAGTGGGTATGTAAGATGGGGTTGTGGTGAGGTTGGTGTGAGCTGGCACACATGAAGCACTTGACAGAGTGCCAGGCACAGGGAAGATATTTTACCTCTGCTACTGGATTCCTATGCACGCAGACCAAGCCTGAAACCCAGAGGGTGCTGCGTAGTGTGGAGACACCTGGGGAAAGCCAAGCTTGTGGAAGAAGCAGGGAAGGAAGATGCCAACGGGGGCACTGTGAGGTTCTGAGAGAGTGATTGGGAGGCTCCCTGCAGAGGACAGTGCCTTTAAAACCAGATTTGAAAAACCTACTTATCAAAGTATAATATTTGTACAACAAAGTGCATAAATCATAAGTGTACCACTCAATGAATTTCCATAACGAACATCCCCATGTAAACAGCACTCAGATCAAGAAACAGCTTCTTTCATGCCCCTGGCAGTCACTATACATCCTCTTTCCCCAAGAGTAACCACTATCTTAAGTTCCAACAGCACAAATTAGTTTTGCCAGGTTTTGAAATTTCTATACAAGGAACCATATAGTACACTTTGGTGGGTGGCTCAAACGTGTATCAGTGAGATTCATCCATATTGTTGAGGAGAGCTGTAGTAAGCTCATCATTATGTCCTCTGGCACTATTCATGTATCCATTCTACAGTTTATAATCATGTGGGTTGTTTTCAGTTAAATTGGATTTTGAAGGAGGAGAGAAACTGTGGTTGACAGAGTGAAGGGTAGACTGTCCCAGGTGGGGAATGCCCTGGGTAAGAGCTTTAGAGGTGGGTCATCAGGAAAGCTAAGGCATGCACAGACATATGGACATTTGTTGAGAGGTGGTTGTGTCAGGCACTCACTCCTTTCATCCTCACAGCAATCCAGTGAGGTAAATGCTCTTGTCTTCATTTTATGCATGAGGAAACGGCAGCCCAGAGAAGTTGAAGAACTCACCCACCTTTACACACTGGTCAGTGGCAAACCAAGATGTGAACCTTTGCTGCTGACACCAACTGAAGAGACTGAGGTTCAGGGAGGTTAAATAACTCACCAAAGTTCACATCCAAAAGTTGAATTCAGCAACATCTGACATCAGAAAAGTAAACATGAACAATGATGCTTGGAACTACCGCCCCTCTTGGAAAGCCTCAACCCAAACAGAGGCCAGGCAGAAAATCGAGAGAGAACTCAAGGATTTCAACTCATACCTGGGAAGTTTGTCACTTCAGAGACATCAGAAGGAAAGCAGGATATTGGGGGATACCGCCCTGAGGTTGGAGATAGGCTGGACAAAAGGCTGCTCTGGCCACCCCCACCCTTAGACACCTGCAGAGCTGTGGAGCTCATTCCATGTCCCGGGGCTGAAGATCCACCAGCTGGGCCCAAGTCCCAGCACTACCCCCACAGTCCCTTTGGATAGTTTCCTACACTTTGGGCTAAAGCTGGGACAGAGGGGTCCTGAAACAAGGTCCCAAGAGTCAAAGCTCTCCCTCCCAGCCCCCAGAGTGCAGATTAATTACAGGAAAAGGAAAGCATTGCGATTAGAGGGAGGCCTGGCAGTGAGTTTACTCTGCCCCAACAAAGCTCACTTCCGGCCCCACGTCTGTCCTCCTGCTTGCTTTCCAGGCTTGCTGGTCCCTGGGGCTTCTGAGGCGACTCTCAGCCTCCTGCTTTGCAGACTAAGCCAAGAGGTGATGGAAAGAAGGTCACAATAGGCCCCATTGACTTATAAATAGCAGCCCAGCCTGTTGACTACCCTCTCTCTGTTCCCTCTTTTCCAGGCAGTAAGAGGAGGAAGTTATTGGGGCAGCTGCATCCTAGCCATACAAGAGAAGGAAATCAACAGAAAGCAGAGGAGAGAAGGGGAAAGAAAAGGAGAAAAATTGGAGAGAATAGGGGGTGGGGAAAAATCAATGAAAGAGTGTAGAAGGGAGACATGGGAACCAGAGCAGCCACCCCATGGTCATGCTTTCCCTTCCCCACGCATGGCCCCCTTTCTGGCTCCCCAACATAGCATGAAAGAGGCTTCCTGATGGAGGCTGAAGGTGCCCCACCCAGTAGGCCCTTGTGGTTGTAGTGGCTACTTGGCATGACTGCTGACCTAGTTTCTGGTCAGCTAGCTTATTGCAACCCCAAGAACGTGTGGTCCTGACCCTGATTGCTGACTTGACTTTAGTCAAGAATCACCAAGAGAGTCGAAGTGCTCCACTGTAGGCCCCAAGAGTTGGATCCACTTGTGTGTGTTTTGGGGGCAGGTGATATTGCCCCTGCCCTGCGAGGCTGTCACTGGACCTCCCTTCATAGGAAAGAGGATGTGAAACTTTCAGCTTTGTGAGGGTTGGAGCTTTGCTTCCTCAAGCCCTTATCTCCAGTGTCTGCAGTCTATTCCACTCTATCTGTCTGGCCATCTGTGAACCCTGGTTCCTGTGTGTATCTCTGGTCTTGACTGTTGATCTTGATTCAGGCTTAGCCTCCAATATTTGTGTTTAAAACCTGCCCTCATTACCTGCCTGGCCCCGGTTTCTGCGGCTGTCTTGGCATGTGCACACAAACACAGTTAAGAAAGCTCATTTCCTGCCCTGGCCAGTTGGCTCAGTGGTAGAGCATCAGCCTGCCGTGTAGGAGTCCTGGGTTTGATTTCCGGCCAGGGCACACAGGAGAAATGCCCATCTGCTTCTCCACCCCTCCCCTTCTCCTTCTTCTCTGTCTCTCTCTTCCCCTCCCGCAGCCAAGGCTCCATTGGAGCAAAGTTGGCCCGGGCGCTGGGGATGGCTCCATGGCCTCTGCCTCAGGCACTAGAGTGGCTCTGGTCACAACAGAGCAACGCCCCAGATGGGCAGAGCATCGCCCCCTGGTGGGCATGCCAGGTGGATCCCGGTCGGGCGCATGTGGGAGTCTGTCTGACTGCCTCCCTGTTTCCAACTTCAGAAAAATACAATAATAATAATAATAATAATAATAATAATAATAATAATAAAAAGAAAGCTCATTTCCTGAAAACAGTCTCATTGGCACAAACAACAGGCCAGGCCAAAAAGTTGGAAGACTAGCACCTGTCAATAGTAGCCATCTTATCACATTACTGGCTAAGGTTAAAAGCTGAAGTGAAGAAAGAAAATGGCATCTTTCTTTTACTAAATTATTGGCAATCATTTGTATCTCAGATCTGTGGGTACTTTCTCTAACCTCCTCTGCCATGGTTTTCCAGAAAGCCTAATAACAGATCTTACTCCTCGTAGAAGCGTTTTGTATTCTCCCTACACAGATTCACCAGGTTACGGGTCTTAATGTGTTTATTTGCTATCACTGAGACAGGAGACCATGCTAGGAGCAGGCCCAGAGCATGAAGGCCAGGCTGTGGGGTTTGGGAGGGTTTGCTCTGTTACATAAAGGCGATGTTATTGTTCATGCCGAGGTATGTCTACTAGAAAATATATCTTTACTCCGACTTGTTTAGTCTTTCACTTCTGGGTTCTGAGGACCAAAGTGCAAATACTGGTGGAAATGTGGGCTCAGTCTGAGGCTCAACTGAGGTCAGAGGGAGCTGAGGTCAGGAACCTGCTTGGGGCCAGCATTAAGGGCCATTCTCTGCTGAAGAACTGGATGAAGCCAAATATCTCCAAGAACATCTTGGCATTTCACCTCAGGGATCTCAGGGCATGTGTGGCTCTGTCCAGTCCTGGGGTATGTGTTTGTGTGCTGGGAAAGGGAACAGCTCCTTACTCAACCAGCCATTTTAGCTCCACTGATTGCAACACCTCTGCTTCTTCCAGCTCTCACTTCAGCGCTCCAGCAGTTTCAAAGATTTTGCCAAATCCAAACCCAGCTCCCCAGTGGTGAGCGAAAAGGAATTTAACCTGGATGATAATGTAAGTTGTAGAGCCTCCTTGGGGAGGGGGAGGGGGTCTGGCTGCAGGCTCCGGGCAAGGGAGTGGCTGGGAGGGAAGAGGGGAAAGAGGAGACTTGAGTATTCTTGAGGCTAAGTCTGCTTAAAGGCAGAAGTTCCATCTCTCCCATCCACCGAAATCTTGGGCTCCAAGAACTCACTTGCGTTCTTTTTAGTCACAAATTAATAAGGCGATAGACAAAACTGGAGCTAAGGAGAAGGGGATGGGAGCTTCTCATTCCCGCCCCTCCATCCTCTGCTGGGACGCGAAGGTCTCCTTCTCTTCCCAAGTCCTGGATTCGGGCAGAGTCACCAGAGTCCCAGAACCTCTTTGTTTGTTGTCACAGATTCCAGAAGATGACTCTGGTGTCCCTACCCCAGAGGATGCTGGGAAGAGTGGCAAAAAGCTGGGGAAAAAGTGGAGGGCCGTGATTTCCCGAACCATGAACAGGAAGATGGGCAAGATGATGGTGAAGGCCCTGTCAGAGGAGATGGTAAGGCCTGTGACCCAGGGGAAGGGTGGGGACAGGGAGAACAGGCACCACTCTCACATGGTGTGAGCATGGCTACCTTGACAACTACTGCTGAGAAACCATGCCTGAAGGCTCTATTAAATATGAGAAGGGAAGTCACATTGGAGGGGGAGCTCACTCAGCCATGGACATGGCAGCAAGGCATCATTGTCCAGAGAAACCAGAGGGGGGAGTCTAAGGAGGGGTGAAAGTTGGAACAGAAGGTCCCTGAGAAGGCAAGCCTGAGGAGAGTGGGCCGCTGAAAAGGAGATGAGATTGCCTGAGGCAAATCCATTCACTTCAAAGTTTTGCTTGGAACTAGCCCCTGGGATTGGGAAGGCTTGAGTCAAAGAGGGGCCCCTATGAAAGAAAACTGGAGAAGGCTGGCTATGGCCCAAGGAGGGAGGGCATGCCAGACAGCTGTAGGACAGGCACAGCCAAGCCGCTGAAGCCATACAGTGAGTCGGGTGCACTTGTGGCTCTTATAAGAAACTCCAAGGTAGTGGTATGCTGGAGCCGGCTCGTACCGGCTCATATCAGCTCGGGACAGCAGCTGGCCAAGTTCTCAGGAATTTTGTGAGTCAGGTATGAAACGTAACATTATTGAAAATTTAATTATATAAACTGAGAATTACATAAATTATATTAAAAATAAAGATAATACAGTCAGTCTTCAAAAGTCACCGCTTCCTAATTTGTGGGCTGCCTTTCCTTACTCTACATGCTCTGAGATTATTTGCATCTCTAGTCTCTGTGCAGAGGAAATAGCCTATGATGATATGCTGCTTGGTCAGCGACATCACAGTGGTGGCATGACAGTGGCCACAATGGGGAGTATTTACAACATAAGAATTGGTGACCTCTGCACATGGGGGCTTATACTCCGAGAGAGGCAGCTACGGAAGAGTTACCTCTGCAGTGAGGTATGGTGAGGCAGGGGTGCTCTGGAGTCAGGTGGATTTGAGTGGAGCCTCGTGCATGGCCTTGAGAATGTTCCTCCATTAATTTTCATCTGAAAACTTGGGACGATCAAGCACTTTTCCTCAAGTGAGCATTGAATGAAATAACAGATGTGCTTGGCACATGGGAGCATAACCAAAAGTAGTAACTCATTAGCACCACTGTCTGTGTGACTGTGTCTTAGCGACAGCTCTGAGTCCAAGCTCTGGCACCAGCCTTCCCTGGATGCACACAGGCACTTTAAGCTGACAAAGCACATTCATATGGCACCCCAGCTAAGCCTCATTCTGTAAGATAGGCAGGACAAGGACTTGTCATTCCCAACTTACAAAAAAGGAGACATGTGCTCTGAGAGTGCCATGCTGCCTATAAGTGGCAGAGTTCGGGCCCCAGCCAGGGCCCAGTCTCTGTCTGGCCTAGTCCTATATCCCTTGCATCTGGGCTGCTCCGCATGCACTCCAACCCAGGCTGCTCAGGGCTTCCTATCTCTCGTCCCCTGCAGGCAGACACTCTGGAGGAGGGCTCAGCGTCCCCGAGATCTCCAGACTGCATTCTGGACAGCCCTGGCCCTGAAAAGATGGCACTATGCTTTTCTGAGCAAGAGGAGCGTGAGCTCCCAGCACTCAGCCGCCAGGCATCCACAGGTGAGTAGGGGAGTTGAGGGGAGACACCTGCTAAGCCTGGAGGAAAGAACTGGGTTAGGGCCATGCCAATGATTGTCTGGGAGGAGCTAAGAGAAATGAACCTTTACGGGTTGCCTGCTGGGAACTTTCCCAACCCTCTTCATGTTATATCTTCACAATAACTTTATGGAGTTGGTATTATTATTATCCCCACTTAATTGATGTGAAAACTGAGGCTCAGGAAGGTTAAGTAATTTGCCCAAGGTGACCTAGTCTTGAACTCAGTTCTGCCCTAGAAGAGCTCCACGTGCCATTGCCAGGCCCTGAAGGGCTCAAAGGCAAAGAAAAAGCCCCCTTGTCCTCTTAGACCAGCCCACCCTCACCCTTCCAAAGAGCTAGAGGCTACAACTGCCTAGACTTCTGACATCCGAGATGGGGTGGGGGGTATAGAGTCTCCAGCTGTAAAGATTCAGCCTCTTCAACTCCTCACCTTGGATTGCTGGACTTCGAGTGCCACCTGGCATCTTTAGATCAGGGGTTGGGAACCTTTTTGGCTGAGAAAGCCATGAACGCCACATATTTTAATATGTAATTCCATGAGAGCCATACAACGACCCGTGTATGTTATGCATTATCCAATAAAAATTTGGTGTTGTCCCAGAAGACAGCTGTGATTGGCTCCAGCCACCTGCAAACATGAACATGAGCGGTAGGAAATGAGTGGATTGTAATACATGAGAATGTTTTATATTTTTAACGTTATTATTTTTTTATTAAAGATTTGTCTGCAAGGCAGATGCAGCCATCAAAAGAGCCACATCTGGCTCGCGAGCCATAGGTTCCCGACCCCTGCTTTAGATGTTCATGGTGTTAGGCAGGCGGTTCTGGCAGCCCTCCTAAATGAGGGGCTGGGGCCTCCGGCTACAAACCTTCAGAGGCACTACCTGATCAGCCCTCAGGCGAGTTCCAAGTTCCCTGTTCTTTCTCTGGTTCTCTAGACCACCCTAATCCCCCATCACCACCGAAAGCCATTTAAAATAAACTTCATCCTGTTTTTCCGCAAGAGAGAGAGAGCCCATCTGAGCTTCCAGGTAACTAGACAGAGTCTCATTACGTAAAGAAAGTGAAATATTAATGCAGGGTGTGGCTTCCTGGATGAAAGGAGCACTGAAATGGGAGTCAGGACACTTAAGAGTATAACAGACCCAGTGCTGCCAATTATAAGACGAGAGGCCTTGGGCAGGTCACCTGGCCCTTCTGGCCTCAATATTCCTCATCTGTTCATTGGGGTGTTGGTGCAGTCAGCCTCTAGAGGCCCTCCCAATTTCCCTAGTTTGAACTCTGAGCCATTTCTCCTGTGGTCAACTGTTCTCATGTCTAAGGCCTCAGAAGCGAAGCTCTTCTCCTGCAAGGTAGCCAAGGGGTTGAGTCAGAACCCCTGCTTCAATGTGCGATTGACCAGCATCCAGCTTTGTTCCCCAACATGTAGCCTGGGGACTTCAGACAGAGCCCTGCAAGGTGCACCTGCTGGACGTGTTTCCAGCTGTCCTGGGACAAATATGACTCTCCTCCCTGCCCCCTATCCTGCAGGCAGTGAGTTCTGCAGCCCCAGCCCAGGCTCTGGCATCTTCGGGGAGGAACCGCCTGCCCCCCAGTACACAGGGCCCTTCTGTGGCCGAGCGCGAGTCCACACCGACTTCACTCCTAGCCCTTATGACCATGACTCACTGAAACTCCAGGTAAGATTGGCGTCTGGATGCCACTGGAGCCTAGCAGGCTGCATGCATAAAGGGGACTAGACTGAGCCATGGTAAGACAGTGTCAGCAGCGGCCAAGGGACACCCCCCCCCCCCGGTCTTTCTCCTAATCCACTCTGCTCTCCTCTCCTCCCACAGAAAGGTGATGTGATCCAGATCATTGAAAAGCCGCCTGTAGGCACATGGCTGGGCTTGCTCAATGGCAGGCTGGGCTCTTTCAAGTTCATCTATGTGGACGTGCTGCCCGAGGAGGCTGTGGGGCCTGCACGCCCCAGCCGGAGACAGAGCAAGGGCAAGAGGCCCAAGCCTAAGACTCTGCATGAGCTGCTGGAGCGCATTGGCCTGGAGGTTTGAGCTTGGGCCTGCAGTAGTATGTGGGATCAAGAGAGGTGCCCTTGCCCAGGGATGGTGGCCAGGGCACATCAGCTATGTGGGGAGGGAGGGATTGGGATAATGGCTTATAAGCAGCCTAACTGGTAGCCTGCCTCTGCCCACAGGAGCACACGTCCACCCTGCTGCTCAATGGCTACCAGACACTGGAGGACTTCAAAGAGCTGCGGGAAACTCACCTCAACGAGCTGAACATCACAGACCCACAGCACCGGGCCAAGCTGCTCACTGCTGCTGAGCTGCTGCTGGACTATGACAGTGAGTAGGCTTCGGAGCTGGTGGTCCAGGGAGGGGAGGCCTCTGCCCTGGGGCCCTGTGCAGTGGGAAGACACTTTCCATACTTTAATCCCAATCTCAGTCAAAGTTTGTGGGGAGGAGGAGTTTTTGGAATGATGAAGTCCCACTCCCTTTGGGGTCCAGGAGAGACTTAAGGCTAGAGATGGTGATGAGGCAAGTACTTAAGGCCAAAAGCTGGGCAATGACAGAGCCACCATTCAGGCACAGGTCTCCTGGTTTCTGGCTTAGTGCTGAAGAAGTTTGAATTCCTAGGCCTGGAAACCACGAAAAGGGCCAAGGTGGTGGCAGGTGCCCAGGAGGAAAGAGTGCTTAGTGTCCCCACCCCCATGGTACCTGTTCCCACACAGGGATCCCTGGGGCTTCTTACCCCTCCCTTCTAAGGTCCAAGACCCCATATTCCATCTCCCACTCTTGCCTCTGGCAGCCGGAAGTGAGGAGGCAGAAGAAGGTACCGATAGCAGCCAGGAACCAGCGGCACACACCATGTCAGACCCCAAGGGGGACATCCCACGTGACTCGGGCTGCTTTGAGGGCTCAGAGAGTGGGCGTGATGAGGCCGAGCTGATGGGCGCTGAGGAGCAGCTGCAAGGCCTCTCCCTGGCCGAGGCGTCTTGAGCAGAGGTAGTGGAGGGCCAAGGCTGGGCCCAAGAAGCAGAAGCAGCAGGGATGGGCCCAGCCTCCCGAGGTGGCCCAGGCTGGAGGACTGGCAAAGGACTGATGCCTAGCCTGGCCCTGCTCCCCTCTTCTCCCTGCCATGACGCCTAGGGCTGTAGCAACTGGCCAGGGCCTTAGAAGCTTGGTTGGAGTGGATAAGGAGCAGCTGGGGCACATCACACCTGCCCAATCCCCTATCTCTACCACCTACTGACAGTACAGCCCACTCTGGCCACAGCCACAGCAAGTGGGACACTGAGGAGTCATCCTGCACATGTCCCTCACCACCAAGGCCTCCAAGTCCTCCTCAGCCCACAGCACCATCCCCTGCAGCACTGCTCCCGAAAACAGGGCCACATGTTTCAGGTCAGTCTCAGGACCCTAGTGACATTTAAAAGGTTTTTAATTGATCACAGGTAAATCCAAACTGTCTTCAATAAGGTTTGAAGAAAGACACATGTACCTTTCCTACTTTGCTTCTCAACTTTCTGGGAGGTTAGCCACTAAATCATTCTTGACTGGGACTAAGTCCCTTCCCCAGTTTCGGTCTACAACTGGCCAGGATTAGAATGGACAGACACAGAAGGCTTTGCCAACTCTGACATTCTGTAACATTAAATGTCTGCTCTCCTGTTACCTGTGGCCCAGGATATCAGCGGCATTAACTGAGGGGGCTGGAGGAGCCTTGGGCTCCCAAATGAAATGCCTCCTCCTACTCGTTTCTAATTCTCTGCACAGAAGTCAGGCCAAGCTGCAACTTCCTCCAGCTTAAAGTAATGTCCATACCTCATACAATGTGCATCCTCCCTTTCCAACTCTGGCCCCTCAAATGACAGTGCCCTCGGGGCTGATGGAAGATGGTCAGACCCGTCTTCCAAGGATAGAATGGTCCCCCAAAAGCCAGATGCAGGCCTGGGTCCAGACTTGGCCTCTTCTGTGACTCCTCACAGGCAAGAAAAGCACTTGACATTGGGTACTCCATTACATGAAGTTTCCTTTGCTAAGGGTTTGATGTACCCTGAGCTCCAGACGGGGAGGGATAATATCTACTGGTGTGGGCCTCCCATGACCCCATTACCAAATCTGTTCCCTGAGTTCCAGAGTCACCCTTCCCCAGGGCCCAGCTGGCTTAGGGACAAACAGTGCCTACTACATCTAGGACTGCAGCCTAATGGACACACTCTGGACCTACTGCCCAGAACTTTGGTAAAGCTAGCCTGGGGGGAAGGGTATAGTGTACATAAAAAGGGGGTGGAGGGAGATATGTTGGTAGCAATAAACATAAGTAGAATGAAATTAGCGTCTCCAGTTATCTTTCTTATGGAGAGAGGGTTGGGGGACAAGCCCTTCTCCTTCAAAGCTGAACTCAGCAAAATGTTCTCCATTGTCCTTTCAGGGGCATCTGTCCTTTCCCTAAAGATGCTGCTCAGTGCCCTTGACTGCTGACCTAAAGGTCCAGTTGGAAGCCCTGGATGGCTCTGCCCTTCCCACTAACCAGTCCCCTTCAGAGCTCAGGCTCCTAGGGCCACAAACCTTGCTAGGGTTTGAGAGTTGGGAGTAGCTATTTTTCTCTTAGAACTATTCAGTTAACAAGAGCCCGGAGACCTCTACCCACTGAGAAAGGGCCTAAAGTGTGGGTTGTTCAGTGTCCAAGAAGAGGAGCTTTGGATTCAGCCCCTGTGGGGACCTATTCCCGGGTCCTGCCTCGGGCTCACTGCAGCTACACCATCTCTGGGGGGGGGGATGGAGACAAGGACCCCTGGCTTCCTTTCTTTCTGCCAGCATTAACTGCATGAGGGGCGACAAACTGGAGTGAGAGGTGCCACAGGAGTGAAGACAAGGCCACTCTGCTTCCAGGCTTTGTTCTCAGTTGTATACATCCCACTGCCATTAGTGGCTGTGAGCCTCAGGAAATCGTAAGCATTATCCTCACCAAGAGACCAGGAGGAGCCCAGAGGACCCCAAAGCCTCTACAGTTCAGAATAATGGCTGATTCAGTGAGTACTGATGGACACATTTGTTACACACCAAGCGCTTTGCATTTCTTTTCTCATATAATCATCATAGGATTACCCAAGGTAGGTACCATCACCTTCCCAGTTAACAGAGGAGAAAACTAAGCATCAGACAGGTTGAAGAAGCTGGGTAGAAGTTCAACAAGCTTTCAGAGCCCCCCAGCTCTCTGGAGGGCAGTCTGACCCTCTCTATTGTGCCTTTTATACTATTTGACCAAAGTCATTCCCCTCCAAGGACTCGGTCCACAGGAAAACCCACACAAGTACACCCAGATATATGGACAAAGATATTTGCAACAGCTTTGTCTATAAGACACTGAAACCAACACGAATGGGGAATTCGATACATTACGGTTTGTTTACACAACACCATGCAAACAAACATGATGTTGCAGAAAAATATTTAACGACACATGGAAAATCTTTGTGATTTTTTTATTTAATTTTAAATTTTAAAATCATACAAATAATAAACAAAGTTCTTGTTGTAAAAGAAATACATGCTGTATCATAAGGAAGAAATGAGTGCTAAAACATTATTTGTAGTGTGAATCCATTTTTATTTATAAAAAGGAAAACATACACAAGACGAAAGACCAGAAAGATCTGCAGCGAACGGCACCTGCTAACGGTCCTGTGAGGCGAGTCAGGTGGAGCTGGGGCAGTGACGGAGAGAAGTGTTCACCTTCCACGCTCTTGTTTTATTTCCATTTCAAAAGTAGCGGTTATTTTTATATCTTTTTTAAAAAGGAAAACTATTTTAATTTTGGGGAAAAAACTAAAAAACGAAATCATAGGCCCAAGCCTCCGGCCTCTGACTTGGAGTAGTAGCAGAGTCATTATCCGGCTGGGTCAGCACAGGCTTCTGGAAAGATGGGAAGTGGGGAATGACTAATGTTCCAAGTATTTTAACTCCACACACACTAAGGGGACTTATCAGAGGAGATTTCTAAGCCTTTTAAAACCCTGGGTAGCACCTATCTATCAGGTCTAAACTGGGGAAAGGAAAATATCAGGAAAAGACAGGTCAGACTGAGAAGAGTATGTTTGGAACTCCTCCCTGATCCTGGGGAATGGCTGGGGGCGTCGCAGAGATATTGGGCTCCAGTTCAGCCTGCAGGCTGAATACAGGCTGAGAGTAGGCGGCTCTGCTGGGGGTGAGACTTTGGGAGGGGCATGTGGAGAGGGGCAACAAGGAAATGTACACTGCAGGCTGGGGTCTGGGGGGCCCAAAGGCAGTGCCAGGTGGGGCTGCAGCCCAGGGCCCACTGCTCTCCCTCCATACAGGGCTGCCAAACCGCCTGGCCAGCCCCAAGGACATCTGGAAGACATCAATGGCTCCCTGAGCCCAACACACCAAGATCTGGTGGCCAACAGGCTGAGTGTTCACAGATGGATACCCTATCCGCCCAACCCCAGCCTGGGATGTCACAGGCCTAGCAGCCTCCAGCTCCCCTTGGAAGAATGGGGGTAGGCTGGTTCAAGAGGGCAAGGGGGTTCTTCCTCCAGCCTTGAGTCCTCAGGGCCTGAGGACAGCAAGTGGAGCTCCTCTAGGGCAAGTGAGGCCTAGTAGGTAGGAGTTAGAGCTACCTGAGTTCAAGTCTTGGCTTTTTTACTCACTTAGCTGGGTCGTCTTGGACAAGTCACTTAACTTCCTTGAGCCTTACTTTCCACATCAATAAAGTAAGGATAACAATATTAGTCCCAAGGGGTTACAAAGATTAAATGAACTAGTATATGTAAAATACCCATAAAAATCAATGTGCATTGAATTAGAAAACATGTTGGATCCCATAAACCCCAATAGCCTGCTACCTGCATTTCACTGCAAGGCCAATCTCATCTCAGACCCTCGTTAGTGTAGTTAGTGACCAAGAGCCACGGCTTGGAGTTAAACTGAAGTGTCTTCAAATCCTGGCTCCACCACTTACTAGTTACCTGATTTCAGGTAATTACATACATATGCATATCTTTTCTGTAAAATAATAATAATGATCTATATTGCAATATATAAATATATCTAGTCAACACATTGCATACCTTAAACTTACACAATGTTAGTTATATCACAACTAAAATAATTTTAAAAATTAAAAATAAAAGAACAATGATGTAATAATACCTACCTCTTCAGGTTGTTAGAGAAATAAATGAGATAATGGGTATGAAGTTCCTGGCACATAGTGACAATAAATGGTGGTTTTGACCTCTTGGAAATTCCTGAGTACTGAGCTTAAGACTGGGCATAAAGGCCCTGTTGTTATGTACTTGTCTGCAGACTGACTTCTATAGCCCAGATACAAATTGATACCCAAGGTCCCAGAAGGCACTGGGATTCAGGGTAGAGGGTGCTGGCTCTGGTGCCCAACGAGGCTGGTGATAGAGAGAAAGCCCACCTGAGGAGCCTGTGGCAGCCTGGCTCTCCCTAGTTCATCAGCCCTGGGCATTAGACTTGTTTTAGGCAAGTCCCTTAGACATCCTTATGCTGCTAGAAGGAGGAGAATAAAGGCCAGATTCAAGAAGGAAATTTGGAGTCTAGCCAACTCCTCCCCAATTCAAGGTCAGAGGTGCCTTCTTCCACCTGAGCAACAAAGAGAAGCATCTAGGGGTACAGCACATCCCAGCTGAACTATTCTCCCCTTTCACTTGCTGCCTCTATTTCTTTTTTTTTTTTTTTTTTTTTTTTCATTTTTCTGAAGCTGGAAACAGGGAGAGACAGTCAGACAGACTCCCGCATGCGCCCGACCGGGATCCACCCGGCACGCCCACCATGGGGCGACGCTCTGCCCACCAGGGGGCGATGCTCTGCCCATCCTGGGCGTCGCCATATTGCGACCAGAGCCACTCTAGCGCCTGGGGCAGAGGCCGAGGAGCCATCCCCAGCGCCCGGGCCATCTTTGCTCCAATGGAGCCTTGGCTGCGGGAGGGGAAGAGAGAGACAGAGAGGAAAGCGCGGCGGAGGGGTGGAGAAGCAAATGGGCGCTTCTCCTGTGTGCCCTGGCCGGGAATCGAACCCGGGTCCTCCGCACGCTAGGCCGACGCTCTACCGCTGAGCCAACCGGCCAGGGCACTGCCTCTATTTCTCACGACTTGCCTTAGACTCCTCCAGATAGGTTCTGATCAGCTCCTCCAAAACCGCACAATGAAGACTGTCACCTCCACAAATTCCTGCAAATTCTATACCAGCATGGTCTGACACAGGCTCCAGCCACTGCTTCCAACTCTAAGTCATAGAGACCCCTCTCCAGGTTTTTCACATAAGTGACAGGCTACAGTGGGGCCATTAAAGACAAAGAACATAAAACCAAAGCTAAAAGAAGGTTTTTTAAAGGGGTGTGAAGGCATTGATCACTGTAGTCTCAGTGATATCCAACACTGCCCCTCTGCCAACTTAGGAAATTCAGGATGAGGTATGAGGTTTCCCGGCTGGGGAAAAGAAGTGACTCTCCCACCTCCTTCACAATAGAAGCTATCTTAGCTTCTCACACAACTTCGGCTTCATTCTGTATTATTCAGCCACCAACACAATCAAGTGGGAAGGAACTGCCTCCCCTCTAGACCCAGCCAAGACTCCTCCTCTAGGAAGGCCCTAAATAAGTGGAATTCTATAGCACTTGATACGTAGGCTTCACCTTTTCCTATAACTTCACAGTTACCAATATAGCATTTGTATACCATTACCTCTGGGACCTGCCAGGGATAGCGTCAGAAAGAGCCCAGAGCAGTGGCCCTCACAAAGGGACAGCCAAGTTGACTGTGGGAACCCGACAAGGCAACTTCCTGACTTCCTGTGCTAAAGAAATCCCACCATCAGTTCAACCTAAGTGCAGGCGTCTGGAGAAAGAGTTAAGAGATTGAAGTTTAAAACAAAACCCAACAACCACCACCATATCAGCTCAACTATTCATAGTAAGCCCTCTATATGTCTGAAATGGAGAGATCATTGGTCAAACTCATTTAAATGGCAAAAAAAAAAAAAATCTAGAATCACTGCTGGTTCTCAACTCACAAGAGAATGGGGTCAGCAATGCAATTTCTCCTAAAGTTAACCCTAACACATGGTCAATTTTCAACAAGCATTTATTGAACGTTAAATAAATGAAAGGCTCATTTCATTGCAGTGACACTTGGAATTATTCAAACCCCTTTATCTGTCTATACCTGAGAATGACAGAAAGCTCTCCGGACAGGGAGTCAGGGTTTCTGGGTTCTGCTCTTGGCCCTACCAGTAGTGTGAACTATGGTAAGTAACAGTACTTAAGTCAATGAGAGAAAAAGAGTGAATGTAAATGGTCCAGACTATATAATCAGTATGTTCCTATCAGTGATATCCTCCAACAGAGTCCAAATTTTATGGCAAATAATAATCATGTTTCTAATTTGAGCAAAAAAACCTACAAACTGTTTAGCCACACTGGAACAGCCAGGTACCTGAAAATGACCAGGGGTGCAGGCTTGAAGGAAGTGAAGGGACATGAAATGTTAGGGAGTTTATTCTTCTCCAGGTTCCTGAGTTGTAAAACAACTTCTAAATCATGGCCCCCTCATTTCCTGGCCCACAGTAGAATGTGAGCTATCAAGCTCTCGTTTATTAACTGAGTAGAAAAATCCCTAATACCAGAAAAAAATAAATAAACAAACACGGAATTTGGACAGCCAAGTCACAGAATACAAATGGCAAGAAATATAAGGCAGAGGGGAGATGCGAAAAACGTTTACACTCATTATTAACAGAAGGGATAGAAATTTAGTGACACTGAGATACCAGTTTACAACTATCAAATTGCGGAATGTTAAATGAGATGTGTTAAAATGTTTAAATAAGACATGAAACAAGCTCTCTGAGACAATACTTGGCAAGACAAACTGGGACAACCTTTCTGTGAAGCAATTTGGCCATATTTGTCAAAAGCCTTTCAGTAATTCCACTTCTAGGAATCTATCCTAAGGCAATAATAACAGATTTAAAAACAGTTCATCACGGTATAATTGATAATAATGAAAAATTGGAAACTCCAAATGTCTGACAAAAGAATATGTATATATTATGGAGTCATTAAGAAATATTTTCAAATAATTTCTAATTATACAAAAAATGCAAAGTAAAAAACCAGGATTATAAAATTATATGCATAGTTGAATTCCAGTTATGATTAAAAATATACATGCACCAAAAAAAACTAGAAAGAAATACACCAAAACATTAACAGTGATTATTATACCTTAGTAATTCATTTATGAGTGATTTTTTGAAAATCTTTTTACTTTCCTATACTTACCCAATCAATCTTCAATGGGCATGTGTTAGTTTTAAAATTAAAAAGCACATTAAAGGTGTGAAGGGAGGAAGCAGTTTGTTTGTTCTCCCCCTAAATTTTCCAAATATTTAGAAATAGAAGGGGACATTTGAGATCATCTAGTCCAATGGTTCGCCACCCTTTCAGCCCCAACCTTCCCTGGCTAAGTATAATATTGTGCAATGCCCTCTTTGTCTCTGTGAAAAGAATTTCATAGTTAGTACAACCTGCACGTATACATACTTTCCAGAAGAGCAATAGAATACACTAACTGTAATCTAAAGGAAAAATAAGAGGAAAGTGATTTAAAATAAAGTAATATGCATTTCAATATGTAAATACCTGAACAAGACTATACTTAAATATAAAAGAAAGTATTCAGATGCTTCCACTTATATATGTAGATTCACTGTGAATTCAACTGCTACAAAGGAAGATTAATACAGGTACATTGTACCTGCCGGCAACTTAAAAATCTATGAATGGGCCTAACCAGTGGTGGTGCAGTGAACAGAGCGTTGCCCTGGGACACTGAGGTCCCCAGTTGGAAACCCTGAGGTCACTGGCTTAAGTGTGGGATCCTTGGCTTGAACAGAGGATCATCAACATGATCCCAAAGTCACTGTCTTGAAGCCAAAGGTTGCTGGCTTAAGCAAGGGGTCATTGGCTCGGCTTGAGCCTCCCAGTCAAGGAATGTATGAGAAGCAATCAATGAACTAAAATAACATAACTATGAGTCCATGCTTTCATCTCTCTCCTCCTTCTCTCTCTTCCTCCCCCCCTAAAAAAAAAGAATTGAAAAAAAAAACACCCAGAATGGCATCACTACTGGTGACATGATTTTCAAAAGTCACAAGTCTTCGTAAAGTTCTGAACAAAATAAACTACCATCTTACCTCAATTTACATAATGGTTACATCCCTGTAAATTAAGTGTGTATATTAAAACTGTACATACATATTTTCTTGTGTCATAATTAGGCCCAGTTAATTATACTAGGTTTTTCCAGTTACACTGATGTCCTATATGCCATTCAAAAGTTTACAGATACAGATTTCTAGTTCCCATTCCCATTTCATATTTATTCAAAACATGAAATCTACAGTGACTCCTTTTTTTTGTGAGTTGGGCTTGTATCCTTTAAAACTAATGATAGTCACAGCTTTTAGTCTTTGATACTATCTCTAAAACCTCTTACCTAAAGACAACAAGTGATTCCTAGAATGTATTCTCAAAACTGGCACAAATGCTTTTTGAATTATTAGAAACATTGCTCTTCTTTAATAGCACCGAGGGACGAGAGCAAATGATCATTAAACAAACAAACAAATATTTTCTGTGATCCCTTGGTGACTTTTCCTAGGCTGGCCCCAGCCTCAGGAGTATCATATAAACTGAGTTGGAATAAAAGGACTAACAGGGCCAGGGCAGGGGGAGAGGGATGAGGGCTAAGTTGTTAAGTTACCATTTGAGCCAATCTAAGTGGTCTCAGAGGGCTACCAGACACAGAACAGGACCCTTTCTCTGTCCTATTAGTCTGAGGGCCCTCTCAAAGGAAGGGGCTCAAAAGGTGGGGAAGATGGCCAGTCACTCATGCTAGGCACCAGTAAAGAAATGAAGCAGAAACACAAAGAAGCAGGCATCCTTATATTTCTAAAACCATTCAAGTCTCCTTCATTAATTAGCTTCCCCTAAAAAGAAAGATTTCTTTATTAAGAAATACCAGAGAGTGAAAAACCCATCACACATACATATTTGTAGGCTCACACAAAAGTGCAGAGATTTACATATTAAATTGCATTTAAGTTAGAAAATAGATTTAAAAACAAAATACGTTTTCTTGTTCCAACAAGGTAAAGCAATTTGGTCAGTAGGAAAAAGGGACTTAGGGGTAAAGGCAGGAGGGTTATGGCAGGAAGAATGGAATTGAGCTGCTACAGAATTAGAACCCACCACTTTCCACTGGGAGAAAAAGCAAAGGGGGAGAAGATATTCTCTGCTGGGGTGAGGAGAGCCCCAGAGCCAATGGACATGAAGAAATGGCTCCGAATAGCCACATCCCACCAACCCCGAGAGGTTCTGGACCTGTTCCAACCATCCTCACCTGGGGAAATGGGGTGAATAGGTAACTTAAGGAATGAAAAGAAAGGGAATAGGCAGAGAGAATGAAAGCCATTGAAAGGATCAATTCTTCAATCTCCCCTCTGATCAGAACTCAGATAAATGAGAGACCCTGATGGTGCATGGTATGAATGGAATATAGCCTCAGGCCAAGGTCTTAAGTACAGATTTATGCAGGTAAAGAAAGAGGGCAGGTGAGTATGAAAAATCAAAAACCTGAAGAAAACACATTATTTCATAGGAGAGATAAGAGATTTCCAGGTTGAACTTTTACCTTAGAAAGAGAAAGTTCCTCTGGCTGACCTAAGGGTCATCAGAAGAATGCTGGAGGTCAGTTAAGGGAAGAAAGAAATTCATCCTAATCAAAGAGACAGGATGGGCTGAGAACTGACTAAAAAGGGGTACTTTTGAGTGTCAGGTTAACTCTCCAGGAATCGCCTTATTCTGAACTAACTAAAACGGAACTACAAGGACAAACTGAAAGCTAGAAAGACAATGTTAAAGTAGAGGCAAAGAGAGGAATCTGAGACAAAGTCAGTCTGTCTCTCTCTCTCTCTTTCTCAATTGCTAAATTCAAATCCTGCTATAAGAAAAATAGACAGAAAACATCTGGAAGCAGCCAAATTTCATTAATCCTGATTAACTGGAAAGAGTAAGATAGGAATTTGTAAGGAATCTTGATTACAGACCATTTAAAATGAAAATCATACCATCCCTTGTCACTAACTAAGTTATCTCCCAGGGGAAGCCGTGATGAGCCTGCTTTAATAACCATGACTCATTTATAATTAACAGCATCCATCTGCATAAACACAGTATCTCAATAAAGACCTTGTTCTCTTAAATTAATATACCCTCCAGCCATCCTGATCTTGCGAACACTGTATAGTGCCTTGAAAGCCCTTTCTTTATAGTCCAGAATAAGGTAAGTTTGGCTCAGAATGTAGTAGAGATCACTGGAGAGTTTGGGAGCTATCTCTCCAACCCAAGGGTCTCCTGTGAGATGGAAGTATGGGTAGTAACTAGCAACCCTTCAACTCCCACCCCAACCCCACCCTACAGCACAAGACATTCACGCCCCCATGGTAATTCTTGAAACGGAATGGGGAAGGAGGAGGCAGGCAGTTTGCATTAGACACAGTTTAATCATCTTCAAATAGATTAAAAGTTCTGATTTACACTTCCCCCTCCCCATAAGTCATCAAGACAGGACCCTGGCTTAGAAAGAGAAAAACACAGGTGCTCTAGGAAATATAGCCACTTATAATACATAAATCTTCTTCCCTGAAATAAAGCAGGTCCTGAGAAGAGCTGACTGGGGGGCGGGGGTGTCACAGCCCAGCCCCGGGGTAAAGTGGCTCTGGGACTCTGCCGGTGGAAGTGCTGGAAGAGTGAGGCTTGGCGGAAGCCCCTGGTGTAGTTGCCAAGCCCTAGGTGGGCCAAGGCCTTTGAGTGGGTTACCCAGGAGGGCAGCTGTACTGGGCTCACCCTCTCACTCAGCCAAGGCCTAATGGAAGTACTCGTTGTCTTTTTTTTTCTTTTTCTTTTTTGAGGGGACATAAGAGAAGAGGAGAGGAGAGGAGAGCCTCTCTGTGCCTTGGTTTCCCCATTTGTGCATTCAGGGCCTCTGCAGGCCTCACACAGGGAGTCTGGGGTTAGTGTTTAAGTGAGCACTAGGGCTTGCTCAGAGGAAAGAAATAGCCAAAGTGCAGACTTTTATTACTGCCATTCCTGCTCCTCTTGGGAGCAAAAGTCTGAAGGAAACAATGACAAGGGGCTAATGAGAAAGGAGGAGAGATGAGATAGAGTGCAAGGGGCAATGCCATTGGCATCTCATGAATGGCACAGGAATTAAAGTTTTCAGGTAGTCTACAAGAAATGTAAATTGTTATGTACATTGCAACTACTTACATATATCTAACTGGAAAAGGGTGGGGCCTGGGGCTTAAAGAGTGGGTGTGGGACAAAGGAGAAGCTACATGAATAAATACAACAAGTAGAAGCTACCTGCCCCATTCTTGAAAGGATTGGTTGGCAATGTTGGCACTTTGAAGCCAGGAGGATCCTCCAACCTCACTCTCCATCCTCTTCAATTCTGAAGGCCCCAAGAGTCCAGTTAGGATTCCTGGCCAGAGTTCTCTGTGCCCGCCTTTGGACTCATGCCACATAGCAGCTGGAGAGGATTTGAGCCAGTCTCAAGAACCTTTAACCCCAGAATTGGACCAACCACTTCAAGCAGGAGAGCTGGGATCTGGAGGAAAGAAAAGAGTCCAAGGAGACTCCGTGGCTAAGGCCATGGAAAACCAGTGCCGGGGGCCCAAGAGGCCCATTTGTCCAGTTACCAGAGGTCACTGACATCTTCTGTGACTGCCTTGAGCCCAAGAAAAACAAAACAAAACTTGCATCAAGAAAATGCCAGTGTGCAATTAGGTGATTAAAGACCAAAGAAAAACAGCTTACTTGTTTGTTCTCTGTCTCAGGTTTATCTTCTCCTGTTAAACCTCTAACAGCCCTAATTAAACACAAACAAGAGTCTCTTCCATAGGCTACTTCTGAGTTTCAGCCACTTCCTGTGGTGGCTCTGGAGGCTCTGGGGGTGGCATCTCTTCAGGAGTGCTGGTGTCCTCTGGTATCTCATTTGAGCTCAGATGTTCTGTTAGGGCCTGAGAAGGAAAATAAATCAAATTCAATACAAAACTTGTCCTCAAAATCCAAATGGAGATAATCAGCAGACACTGAACTCTTCCTCTGAACCCACCAAACACATGGGTGCTACAGATAGGCAACCACTGACACCAAATGCAGAACCAAGACCACACTATTGTCTTCTCAGCAGAGTGTAGCTGCCATTTATTTCAGTTCTATTCTTACCTGTTGTGGAGAAAGGCTCCGTTATTCATGGTAATAATAATAGGGAACATAAACAGACCGCTCATCTTCACAATAGAATATTATAATGTACTTGTCTAACAGGGCCTGACCCAGTGGTTCTCAATTTTGTTTCTCCCCTAACACTCAGTTCTCTAGAAAGGTGATTCTAAACTAAAAAGGGTGGAGTGGCAACATTTTCAGATGATATAAGTAGTTTGAAAATGCCCCCAGAGTTATTCTAAATTTATCACCCTTCCTTACATTCAACCGAGAATCACTAACTTAAATTGCAATGATTTAAAACCAGACTTATCAGAAATATGGTTTTCAAAATGATGATAATATATAAAAGTGGGCTTGCCATAACTAAAAAAAGAAAATTCAAAATTTAGAAACAATTACCTACCTCACAAAAAGCATTCACTTAAAAAAGTAGGATTCTCGCCTGACCAGGCTGTGGCGCAGTGGATAGAGCATGGGATGGGGTGTGGAGGACCCAGGTTCGAGACCCCAAGGTTGCCAGCGTGAGCGCGGGTTCACCTGGTTTGAGCAAAAGCCCACCAACTTGGACCCAAGGTCGCTGGCTCGAGCAAGGGGTTACTCGGGGTTACTCAGTCTGCTGAAGGCCCATGGTCAAGGCACATATGAGAGAGCAATCAATGAATAACTAAGGTCTTGCAATGAAAAACTGATGATTGATGCTGATTCTCTTTTTTTAATGATTAATTTTTAGAGAGAGAGAGAGAGAAACTTTCATTTGTTGTCTCACTTAGTTGTGCATTCATTGATCACTTTCTATATGAACCCTAACTGAATATCTAAACCACAACCTTGGTGTTTTGGGGTGACACTCTAACCAACTGAGCTACCTGGCCAGGGTCAAAAGTAGGACTCTCTTTTAAAAGAAAGTTCAAATCTACTAAAAATATATTATATAGAACTAATAAACAAGTTCATCAAAGTTTCAGGATACAAGATCAATATACAAAAATAAATTATATTTCTTTTTTTTCATTTTATTTATTCATTTTTAGAGGGGGGAGAGAGAGGGAGAGAGAGAGAGAGAGTGAAGGGGGGAGGAGCTGGAAGCATCAACTCCCATATGTGCCTTGACCAGGCAAGCCCAGGGTTTCGAACTGGCGACCTCAGCATTTCCAGGTCAATGCTTTATCCACTGCGCCACCACAGGTCAGGCAATAAATTATATTTCTATATACTCCCAAATAATACTCCAAAAATAAAATTAGAAAAACAATTTCATTTATAATAACATCAAAAGAATAAAGTACTGCCTGACCAGGCAGTGGCGCAGTGGATAGAGCATCAGACTGGGATGTGGAGGACCCAGGTTCGAGACCCCGAGGTCGCCAGCTTGAGCGTGGGCTCATCTGGTTTGAGCAGGGCTCACCAGCTTGAGCCTGAGGTTGCTGGCTTGAGCAAGGGGTCACTAGGTCTGCTGTAGCCCCCCAGTCAAGGCACATATGAGAAAGCAATCAATGAACAACTAAGGAACCGCAATGAAGAATTGATGTTTCTCATCTCTCTCCCTTCCTGTCTGTCAGTCCCTATCTGTCCCTCTCTCTGACTCTCTCTGTCTCTCCCACAAGAAAAAAAAAAGAATAAAGTACTTATAAATAAATGTAACAGAAGTATAAAACCTATAAACTGAAAACTAAAAACATTGTTGAAAGAAATTAAACACTTTGATAAATGAAAAGACAGTTCCTGTTAATGGCTTGGAAGACTTAATCCTCTTCGGATGGCAATACTCCCCTAATTGATCCACAGATGCAAAGCAATCCCTATCAAAATTCCAGTTGGCTTCTTTGCAGAAACTGATAAGCTGACCCTAAATTTCATATGGAAATTCAAGGGACCCAGAATTGCCAAAACAATTCAGCAGATAAAAAATAAGGTTGGAGGACTCACATTTCTTATTTTCAAAACTTACTACAACACTATAACCAAGACAGTATGGTACTGGCATTAAAAAATAAACATATTGTTTGGCTAAGCAGTGATGCAGCAGATAAAGCATCGACCTGGGACACTAAGGACCCAGGTTCAAAACCCAGAGGTCGTCAGCTTGAGTGTGAACTCATCAGCTTGAGCATGGGGTCACCAGCTTGAGAGTATGATTATAGACATGATCCTATGATCACTGGCATGAGCCCAAGGTCACTGGCTTGAGCAAGGGGTCACTGGTTCGGCTAGAGCTCCCCGGTCAAGGCACGTATGAGAAGCAATCAATGAACAACTAAAGTGACTCAACTACAAGTGATGCTTCTCATCTCTCTCCCTTCCTGTCTGTCTCTCTCTGTCTCTCCTGTTTTTGTCTCTAAAAAAAATAGACATTGATCAATGGAGTAAGATTGAGAGTCCAGAAACAAACGCTCACATTTACAGACAGTTGATTTTTTAACACGGGGGTCATGACAATTCAATAGATAAAGTATAATCTTTTCAACAAATGATGCAGAGACAACTGGACAGCCATGTGGAAAAGAGAGAATTTGGACCCCCTTTCTCACAGTGTATATAAAAATTAACTCAAAATGAATCAAAGATCTAAATGTAAGAGCTAAATCTATTAAACTTTTAGAATAAAATAGAGGCATAAATCTTCAAGACCTTGGATTAGCCAATGGTCTCTTAGATCTAATCACAAAAGCATACAGCATACAACAATGAAAAGATAAATTGGTCATCAAAATTTAAACCTTTTAAAGGACACCATCAAAAAAGTAAAAAGGCGACCCACAAAATGGGAGAAAATATTTATAAATCATATATCCGATAAGACACTTGTATAAAACATATAAAGAATTCTTACCACTCAACAATAAAAAAAGACAAAAATGAACAAAGAATCTGAATAGACACTTCTCCAAAGAAGATATTCAAGTGACCAATATGCTCATGAAAAGATTTTCAACATCATTAGTCATCAGGGAAATGCAAATTGAAACCACACAATGAGATATTATTTCACTCCCACTAGGAATCAAAATGTCAGATAATGCATGATGCTGAGGATATGGAGAAATTAGAACCCTAATACACTACTGGTAGATATGTAAAATGACACAGGCACTTGGGAAAACAGTCCAGCAGTGAATCAAAAAGTTAAACAGAGCCACCATATGACCCAGCAATTTCACTCCCAGGTATACTGAATAGCTTTAAGAAATGAAAACATAGCCTGCCCGGTGGTGATGCAGTGAATACAGCATCAACCTGGTTGGAAACCCCGAGGTCGCCAGCTTAAGAGTAGACTGGTTGGCTTGCATGCAGGCTTGCCAGCTTGAGCACAGGGTTGCTGGCTTCCACACGGGATCATCAGCATGATCCCAAAGTCGCTGGCTTGAGCCCAAAGATCACTGGCTTGAAGCCCAAGGTTGCTGGCTTAAGCGAGGGTCACTGGCTTGGTTTGAGTCCCCTGGTCAAGGCACATATGAGAAGCAATAAATGAACAACTAAAGTGAAGCAACTAGAAGTTGATGCTTCTCTTCTCTCCTATCCTCTCTCTCTCTCCCCTCCTGTCTCTGTCTTCCTCTCTGTAAAAAAGAAAAAGAAATGAAAACATATGTGCATGCAAAAACTTTCACATAAATGGTCATAGCAGCATTACTCATAATAACCAAAATGTGGAAACAACTCAAATATCCACTGATTGATGAATGGATAAGTACAATATGGTCTATTCATATAATGAAATATTATTCAGCCAGAGAGGTGGAAGTGGGCAAAGGAGGATAGATGGGGACAGAAAGAGACTTGACTTTGGGTGAGTGCACAATGCAGTGTGCAGATGTTTTATTGGGTTGTACACTTGAGACCTGTACGGTTCCATTCACCAATGCCACTCCACTAAAGTCAGTAAACAAAATAATTTTATTCAGCCATATAAAAGAATGAGGTACTGCCACAAGCTACAACATGGATGAACCTTGAAAATATTATATTATGTGAAAGAAACCAGTCACAAAGGACCACATATTATATAATTCCATTTTTATGAAATTTACAGAAGAGGAAAATCAATAGCAAAAAGACAGTAGATTAGTAACTGCCCAGAAGTGGGGCCTGGAGAGCTGGAGGAGAGGGAGAGTAACTGCTAACAGATACAGGGTTCTTTGAGGGGGAGTGAAATGTTTTAAAATTTACTGTTGACATGACTGTATAACTGTAAATATACTATAAACCAGTGAATCATACATTTTAAATAAGGAATTTATGGTATGTAAATTATATTTCAATAAAACTATTATAAAAAAGAAAGTTCGAATAATAAATATTTAGTAACATACTTTATAACAGTGGTTTTCAACCACCAGTCCATGGACCAGTGGTCAAAAACTACTGCTTTATAAAGTATATCTTGTGCAAGACGGTTGGGAGAGTTCCTACAACATCTGTACACTCCAGTGAGGAAGCCCACTTCCTACCAAGGTAACCACACCACTAACCCCAACCCACTCCCCAGCCCCTAGCTTTGCTCCTATAGCATTGTTTCCCTCATCAAGGCACTTTTCACAACATGGAGCAACAGCCTGTTTTTCTGGTCTCTTGTCCCCACTAGACAGTGAGCTCCTTGAGAGCAGGGACAGGGTTTGCCTGACTCACTGGTATATCCCTCATGATGCACTGTTGCTAGAACAGAATGTTGAAGAAATAACTAGATCCTAATCTACTCAAGGGCACAAAGATCTGAGACAACTTCAGGGTCGAAGCAAAGATAGGGCAGCTGGAGCGACTGCACATGAAATAAGTCTAATGTCTCTAAGGTATATATTTAGCATACACCCTCCATTACTAGCTTAACCTTAAAGTCAGCAACACTTACTGGGCTCTGTGACAAGAGGCTGCTACTGGTCTCTTGAGTACTGGGAGGTCGACTTCCACTTTCCTCCAGTGGCAATATACCTCTTCGATCCAGCACACTGAAGGAGACAGGACAGTTAATAAAGCACTTCACATTCACCCCTCCAGCCACTACCTGCTGAACTCTGCTGTGGGTACCAGAAAACAGAAAACTGCCCTTTGACAGTCTAGCCTGATCCTAGCATATGACTCCTGTCTTCCACTCACTGTTTCTTCCACAAACCAGGGAACACCTCATTAAACAATGAAAAAACAAATGAAATAAGAATAAAAGGTCATCCCTTCAAAACAACCAGTTTGTGCTCTACGGTCCATGTAGATATGGCACCAAGGGACAATCCCTAGGAAGATCTATTTAACACCACGAGGTCCCATTCAGAAGAAGACATCAGACCAGGTGACAGTATCAGGTTGAGTTGCTCGTCCCAAATCCTAAGACCTTCTAGCCCCCCACGTACCTGGGGGGCAAGGGGCCACACAACACTTCACAGCAATTCTTCACAATGTTGCCATGGCTGTAGGGATTCTGGACACGATTCTTCCCTGTCCAAGAGCCTTTGATCTGCAAGATAAAAGCCAAGGCTTACATTAAAAATTACACTAAAGAAATACAGGCATGTGAGATGATGAAAAGTTCTGGAAACGGATGGTGGTAATGGCTGCACAACAACTTGAAGGTACCTCGTGCCACTGAATGACCCTATTTCCCAACGTATAAGATGCTCCCATGTATAAGACATGCCTTCATTTTGGGGCCTGAATTAAAAAAAAAATGTTATACATAAAGCTATTATTGAACTCAAGTTTTACTCATCATAAAATTCATACAACTCCTAGTCACTGTCAAAACTCCCATCCATTAGCTTCTCCTCATCTGCGTCTGATGACAAATCACTGTCTTCATATATTGCCTTGTCCTCAGTTCCATCTATGGCATTTGAAATGCCACACTTCTACAACCACTGTATAAGACGCACCCAATTTTTAGACCCCAAATTTTTCGAATGAAGGTGCGTCTTATACATGGGGGAATATGGTATACACTTAAAAATGGTTAAGATGATACATTTTATTTATTTATTTATTTTATTGATTTTAGCAAGAAAAGAAGGGAGAGAGAGACAGGAACATTGAGCTATTCCTGTCTGTGCTCTGACTGGGGATCTAAACAGCAACGTCGGCCCTGGCCGGTTGGCTCAGTGGTAGAGCGTCAGCCTGGCGTGCAGGAGTCCCGGGTTCGATTCCTGGCCAGGGCACACAGAAGAAGCGCCCATCTGCTTCTCAACCCCTCCCCCTCTCCTTCCTCTCTGTCTCTCTCTTCCCCTCCCGCAACCAAGGCTCCACTGGAGCAAAGTTTGCCCGGGCGCTGGGGATGGCTCTGTGGCCTCTGCCTCAGGTGCTAGAATGGCTCTGATTGCAGCAGAGCGACGCCCCAGATGGGTAGAGCATCGCCCCCTGGTAGGCGTGCCGGGTGGATCCTGGTCGGGCACATGCGGGAGTCTGTCTGACTGCCTCCCCGTTTCCAGCTTCAGAAAAATACAAAAAACAAACAAATAAGCAAGAAAAACCCAGCAACCTCTGTGCTTTGGAACAATGCTCTAATCCAGTGGTCCCCAACCTTTTTTGGGCCACGGACCAGTTTAATGTCAGAAAATATTTTCACGGACCGGCCTTTAGGGTGGGACGGAAAATGTATCATGTGACCAAGACAAGCATCAACAGTGAGTCTTAGACGAATGTAACAGAGGGAATCTGGTCATTTTAAAAACAAAACAAAACATCGTTCAGACTTAAATATAAATAAAACAAAAATAATGTAAGTTATTTATTCTTTCTCTGTGAACTGGTACCAAATGGCCCACAGACCGGTACCAGTCCACGGCCTGGGGGTTGGGGACAACTGCTCTAACCAACAGAGCTATCCAGCCAGGGCAAGATGATACACTTTTTATAATGAGTATCTTACCACATAGATAAAAAATACAATGCATAGCCATGGGAAAATATCCACAATAGAGTGAAAAAAGAAACAGATAACCAAACAATATGTATTTCTTTTCATTTAAAAATATAAAATATAGCCCTTCCCAGATAGCTCAGTTGTTTAGAGAATCATCTCGATAAACCAAGGTTGATCCCTAGTCAGGGCATAGATAAGAATCAACCAATGACAGCATAAATAAATGCAACAAAAAATCAATGTTTCTCTCTCTCTCAACCTCTCTTTTTCTCCCTCTCTAAAATAAATTTTTAAAAATTAAGAAAAAATAAGAACCCTCATTCACTGTTGGTGGGAATGTAAATTAGTACAACCACTATGGAAAAAAATATGGAGGTTCCTCAAAAAATTAAGAATAGAATTGACATTTGACCCAGTAATCCCTCTACTAGGTATCTACCCCCAAAACTTGAAAATATTGGTACGTAAAGAGACACAGGCATCCCCATGTTCGTCGCAGCATTATTCATAGTAGCCAAGACATGGAAATAACCAAAGTGTCCCTCGATAGAGGATTGGATAAAGAAGATGTGGTATATATATACAATGGAATACTACTCAGCCATAAGAAATGATGACATAGTATCATTTACGACAACAATGCATGGACCTTGATAACATTTTACTGACTAAAATAAGAAAATCAGAAAAAGCTAAAAGCTGTATGATTCCACACATAGGTGAGATACAAGACTGAGACTCATGGATATAGATAAGAGTGCAGTGGTTATCCGGGGGATGGAGTGGGGGGTGGTGGGAAGAGTATAAAGAAGGACAAATATAAGGTGACGGAGAATTATTTGATTTTGGGTGTTCGGTATACAACATAATTGACTGTCCAAATGATGTGGAGATGTTTGCCCAAAATCTATGTACTCTTGTTGACAAATGTCACCCTGTTCAATTTAACTGTCTAAATTAAAAATATATATGTATAGATAGTCACAAAAACAAACACAGGAACAAGTCTAGAATAATATAAATCATACTGTTAACAATGGTGATGTAGAAGAGGTAAAGTTGCAGGGACTTACTTGCTATTTTTTGTTCATCTGTATTTTCTGATTTTCTGCAGTGAACATGGATTAACTAGTAGCTTTTAAAAAGCAAGGATTTATTCAGTGTACCTGTCCTTGTCCATTCCAAATCCAGAGGTACCAACTAGCCTTGAAAGATCTACGAATAGCTGAAGACCCTGTACCCAGCTTCCAATAATTCAACCTCTTCTTCCTAATTCTCTACAGGCATTCAGCTCCAAACAAAACAGTCTGCTTTCTCTTCCAGATAACAGATTTAACAATCTCCCACACCAGGTTTCTGCCTGCCTCGACCTCCCAGACCTTGAAGACTCAGTTCTCTAGCAGGTAATGAGAAAGTAGGCTTTGGGGAAAAGAAGAGTATGTGATGAAGAGATGAGAAAGTTGACTCACGTCTTCATTGGTTGTCTGGTTGAGAGCCACAAGGAACGTGTGAAATCCAGTCAGTCCCACGACGGACCAGAGTGTGAAGAAGCAAATGAGCACTTCTAGAACAGTGAGGTGATGTTAAGGAAGGTTGAAGAAGCCACACCAGTGGACTCAGTGCTTCAGCCCTTCTCACTGCACCAGTCATACCATGTTTACCTCTGTAAACGTATCACAAATAGCCAAGTATCCATATATAATAGATGAATTCTAAACTCGCTGGGTACATCACTTATGACAGGTAAAGGACTCCTGTCTCTTCACTATGTGTAACACTCTATCATCTCTAGTGTGTTTCAGTGTTTCTATTTTGTTCATCGTTAGCTTTTTGAAGGGGATGTTTAGAAGGGGGCCAAAGGTGAACAGCATTGGCCACAACTGCCAATGGAAAATCCAACAAAAAATAAACTTCATAAATGAAAAAACTGATGGGAAAAACAGGATGTGATTTCTATTGTAGAAATCCCATCTGAATCTCCTGTTCAGAAATGCAACTTCTGTACAAAATAAGCCTGAGCTGCAACAGGAAGGTGGATTTCCAGCAAGTGAAGAGGTATATCAAGGCAAAGACAGCCCACTAGAGGAGGCAGGGCTAAGTGTGGGATAAGAAGGAATTGGAAGGGAGGTAGTAGCGAAGGGTTGAAAGGGAAGACCAGCCTTTAAGTCCTGGCTATCCCATTCTGGTTGCTACCACTAAGACTCCTTTTTTTTTTTTCCTGTTCGACTTTGGCATTCTCTGACGTCTGAAAAATGAGATGAGGGGAGAGCTGCAAAGAGAAAGCATGCCGGAAATGGATTTAAAAGGGATTAACAGGGACCACTGCCAGGGGAGGATATGTTCCAGGAGTCTCTTTCAATGTCTCCAAGAAGCCAATTTTCAAGGATTCTATAAAATTGGAAAGAGAAGTAAAGAAAACAATTAGTGACTTTAGTGAAAAAATGCACACTTGTCCTAGTACTTCCTGTCCTCCCTGTCCCTTGTTACAAGCTGGCAAGAGATAAGCCCTCACTCAGACAAGGGGCTCACACCTCCAGATGTCATCTCCTGACTAAGGGGTCCATCTCACCAAGGTAGGGCCTGACACTGGTCTAGAGTCTGGCAGAATCCACGCATCTGGCCCCCCTCCTTTTTCCCTAGCTCGCAACTATGGGCATGGAGGGGGAATATTCATTCATAGACGAAAGAAACCAGAAATATCCCAGAAAAAATGCCCTCCTATCACCAATCTGTGTCCTCCCTGGTTCAGAATGCAGCTGAGAACTCAGCCCTTCCCAGGAAGCTACCTTGGTCAAGATCATTCCTTTATTTCCACATTCCACCTACCCTTATTTTTTATCTATTGCTTATGTGTGTGTGCACATGCACACACATGTGTGTGTATTTTCTATCTCCCAAAGTAAACCATGAGCTACTAAAAGGCATTTCTGTGGTATAACCCCTTCTACCACCTGGCACAGGGAAGGTCTTACAAGGCAGAAGAAGAGAAGATGCAGACAGCCCAAATATACCCCCAACCTTTGGGATTACCTCTGAGATGCTCAGTACTCTGGTAATAGACTGGTCGTTATGGCCCTAGTCCCTAGATAGGACCAGTAAGAAGTCCAACACGCAATAAATACTGATTGATGCAAGCTGAGGTTTGAAGTCTGCTTTAGTGCTCATTTCTAATTGGTCCTAAGGTGCTTTGCAATTGTAAAGACCCACCAGGAAAACCAACCACTCCCCTAAGCTGTCCTAAAGGCTTCTCTCACCCCACCCCGCCCCACTCCAACAATATGCACTGCCCTGCATACTTACTGAGGGCCACGTAGACGATGTTGAAGGCGAAGACATAGATGGTGAGGAGGGAGAGAGAAAGAATGAAGAGGTAGAAGTAGCGGTAGTTCCTCTTCCCAACACAATTCCCCACCCAGGGGCAGTGATGGTCGAATCGCTCTGTGGGAAAAAGAGAGAATCTAATGCCAAAGCCTCCAAAACAAAGTACAAATGCGCCATTCACATTTGAATAACTAATTCAAAGACTCTGGGATCACTGGCTCTTTCAATTCTAAAAAACCGGTTTCCATTTTTCACTTTTGCACAATGTTTTCATAGCCCCACAATAACCCTGGAAGTTGCGTAAACAAAAATGTGCATTTCTTCATTTTACCCCTGAGGGAACTAAGGAATTGAGGAGCTACGTGATCTGTCTCACTGCCAGTTAACAGCAGAAACTTTGCTTATCCAAAGAAAAATAGATGGAAATTGCCAAGGAAATTTTGAAAAATTAGTAGTGTGGTTTTTCTTAACTTCCAGTTAGTAATAAACTATAAACTACAATACTTAAATTGGTGTGGCATAGCTTAATGGAATATAAAGTGTTGAGAAACAGACTCTAGAAAATAAAATATAAGAATTTACTGTCTAATAAAAGTAGCATTACAAAACCAGTAGTGATAATAAGCATTTTCCATAAACAACTCTGAGAAAATTAGCTACATGGTGCAAAATAGGGCTAAATTTCTTTTCCACTCATACTCTTTATCAAAATGAATTCCATATGAATTATCGGGTTAAATGTAAAAACAAAGTGATACTATAAAATGACCACAAAGAATAGATGAACATTTATTCTCCATATGGAGTACTTTCTGAATATAATAGTAATAGGAAAAAAAAAAAGCCCAGATGACAAAGGAAAATAGACTTAACTACATAAACTTTAAAAAATATTTTATAAATGCTAAAAATACTATAAAGAAAATTAAAGAGGCATGGTCAAGTGGTGGTACAGTGGATAAAGCATCAGACTGGGATGCAGAGGATGCAGGTTCAAAACCCCAAGGTTGCTGCCTTGAGCGTGGGCTCATTCGGTTTGAGCGCAGGGTCACCAGCTTGAGTGTGGGGTCGCTAGCTTGAGCATAGGATCATAGACATGACCTCATGGTCTCTGGCTTGAGCCCAAAAGTCTCTGGCTTGAAGCCCAAGGTCACTGGTTTGATCAAGGAGTCACTAGGTCTGCTGTAGTCCCTGGTCAAGGCACATATGAGAAAGTGATCAATGAAAAACTAAGGAGACTAAGGAGCTGCAATGAAGAATTGATGCTTCTCATCTCTCTCCCTTCCTGTCTGTCTGTCCCTCTCTCTGTCTCTCTCCCTGTTTCTGTCACAAAATAAAAAGAAAATTAAAGAGGAAAAACTCCCAACAGGAAAGTGTGTAAATTTTGTTTCTTAGTATATGAAATGTCCTTACAAATCAATAGCAAAATACAAATAATCCTTCAAGAAAGTAAAAGTCAAAAACAGACAGTTAATAAATATCATATAATATATATTTAAATGTTTAAGTGATGATTCAGTGCAATACTAGCATAACAATAAGATACATTTTGCCTATCAAAATAAGAATATAAAAAGTAATATCTAGCCTGACCAGGCAGTGGCACAGTGGAGAGAGTGTCGGACTGGGATGTAGAGGACCCACGTTTGAGACCCCAAGGTCATCAGCTTGAGCACGGGCTCATCTGGTTTGAGCAAGGCTCACCAGCTTGGACTCAAGGTCACTGGCTTGAGCAAGGGGTTATTCGGTCTGCTTTAGCCCCCCTCCCCATCAAGGCACATATAAGAAAGCTATCAATGAACAACTAAAGTGCTACAATGAAAAACTGATGATTCGTGCTTCTCATCTCTCTTCATTACTGTCTGTCTGTTCCTATCTGTCCCTCTCCCTGACTCTCTCTGTCTCTGCCACACACACACACACACACACACACACACACACACACACACAATGTACTATCCAGTGCTCGTGAGAACAGGGCATAATGAACACTGCAATATACTGCTTGTGGGAGTATAAACTGAGCGACCCTTTCAGGAAAGCAATTTAGCAATATGTATCAAAAGCCTTAATAATGCTCATAACCCTTTAGTATAGGAAGTCCATTTTCAGTAATTTCTTATAAGAAAATAGAGATATGCTTATCAATTTAAGTTCAATAACTTTATTATTAAATTTTATTATGGTAATATATATATATATAACATAAAATTTGCAATTTTCACCATTTTTAAGTGTCCAATTAAGTGGCATTAGAAACATTCACAATCTGCAATTATCACCACTACCTATTTCTAATAAAGTTCTAGCCTGACCTGTGGTGGCACAGTGGATAAAGTGTTGACCTGGAATGCTGAGGTCACAGGTTCAAAACTCTGGGCTTGCCTGGTCAAGGCACATATGGGAGTTGATACTTCTTGCTCCTTCCCTTCTCTCTCTCTCTCTGTCTCTCTCTGTCTCTCTCTCTCTCTCTCTTTCTATCCTCTCTAAAATGCATAAATAAAAAATCTAAAAAAAAAGTTCATCACCCCCAAAGAGAAACTCTATATCCATTAAACAGTAATTCTCTGTTTTCCCCTTCCCCCAGCTCCTGCTAACCTCTAATCTTCTCTTTACCTTTATGAATTTTCCTCCTCTAGATATTTCATGTAAGTGGAATCATACAATATGTGGCCTTTTGTGCCTGACTTCTTTCACTTAGCACTATGTTTTCAAGGATCATCCATGTCCCCTGTCATAGCCATGTATCAGCACTCCATTCCTCCTTATTGATGAATAGTATTCCACTCTATGGATAAACCATATTTTGTTTATCCATTTTCTTTTGATGGACACTTGGGTCACTTCCATCTCTTGGCTATTCTGAACAATGCTGCTATGAACAGTGACATACAAAAATTTTGAGTCTCTGGTTTCATTCTTTTGTATTGTCACAGACAGAATTAAGCCCCCCCCCAATCCATATGTTGAAGCATTAACCCCAGTATTACTCTATTTGGAGTAAGGTTTCTAAGGAGATAATTAAGGTTAAATGAGGCCATGAGGGTGGGGCCCTAAACCTATAAGACTGGTGTCCTTATAAGGAGAGGACAACACACCAGGAGGGCACAAGCAGAGAAAAAAAGGATGCTCAAGAACAGAGCAGAAAGGGGCCTCCTATAAGCCAGAGAGGGAAGCCTCACCAGAAATCAACCCTGCCACAATATTAATCTTGGACTTCTAAACTTTATAACTGAAAAAATTAATTTCTGTTATTTAAGTCATCCAGTCTGTGTGTTTTGTTATGGAAGCCAAGCAGGATAATAACAAGAAAAGAAATACTGGGCCATAGGATAATTCTATGCTCAACTTTCTGAGGAAAGGAAAGAGAGAGTGAGAGAGACAGGAACATCAATCTGTTCCTGTATGTGCCCTGACCGAAAATCAAAGCAATAACCCCTACTCTACCAACCAAGCTATCAGGCTAGAGAGTCAGACTCCCGCATACGCCCCAAAGGAGATTCATCTGGCAACCCCCATCTGGGGTTGATGCTCTGCCTATCTGGGACCATGCTCGCATCTGAGCTATTTTAAGCACCTGAGGCAGAGGCTCCACACAGCCATCCTCAGTGTGCAGGGCCAACATGCTTGAATCAATCGAGCCATGGCTGCCAGAGGGGAAGAGAGAGAGAGAGAGAAAAGGGAGTGGGAGGAAAGCAGATGGGCACTTCTCCTGTGTGCTCTGACCAGGAATCGAACCTGGGACATCCACATGTCAGGCCGATGCTCTACCACTGAGCCAACCGGCCAGGGCCAAGTGCTTCTTTTTTGATAAGTCGATTTGAATGAGTCCTTTTTAAAAAAAGATAAATTTATTTTCTCATAATTCTGGAGCTAGATGTCAGCTGGGTCCGTTTCTTCAAAAGTCTCTCTCCTTGGCTTGCCCTATCTGTATGAGTTCTTTATATTTAAGAATATTAATAAGAAGAGGGAATTCTTTATGAAAACCTTCACATCACACCTTCTTGAAATAACAAGTTCCCTGGATCACTGAAAATGGGTTTCATTTTATAAAAATCCTATCTACATATAGCTTTTTACTGTATAAAGTAAGATACAATTTTTTCAACCTTTGTCCAAGGAACCGGTTAATAAGAGGAAAGCAATGTACTCAGGCTTGTCCCGTGGCATATATCTTTATATGAAGTATGTGTATTGATAATATAAGGAATTGTACACATATACCAATCGGTAGACATATTTATTAACTGTCTTTGATCTTTCCCAGGGCTCATCACACAGTCGACAGTGGTTACAACTAAGCCACATAGATGTGGCTAAAAGCACAGATACATTAAGCACACATACAGCCCCCACCCTGGCAGCAGTAGCAGAGAAAGAAGAATTGAGGGTGTGGGTATCACATCTGTTCCAGCTTCACCTCTTAGTAATTATATGAACTACACAAAGGTGTTTCACCTATTTCCCCATCTGGAAAATGGGGATAATACCTATCCCATGGGGTTCTTACAAGTTTTAAATGAAAGGGAAAGCATTTCACACAGTTCCTAGTAGGAACTCATAAATGCTAGCAACTTTCTATTGGGGAAGACTACTCCTTTTTTCCCCGATGCTGCCCACTAGTGGACTAGGGTTCCCACTTGAAACAGATCCAGGAGAGGAAAACCTAGATTTGAAAGACAGGTTGTTTATTTCCTCATTTACCAAAAAGTGTGTGTGTGTGTGTGTGTGTGCGCGCGCGCACATGCGTTTTTAATTTAAAACTGGAAAATATTTAAATTGTAATTTGATCTACAGAAGTACAATTGATTTACAATTGTTCAGAACTTGTTTCTCATCTGATTCTCTCTTCCCTATCTACCCTTATTGATTTTTCAAAAAACAAAAAAATTACCCTGATCCTCTTTTTCAATTCAGCCTTCCCCCCAGACAATTCCCCAGTCATTTTACTCACCCACACAGTTGTCACAGATGCTGCAATGGGAGGCCCGGGGAGGCCGGAAGATCTTGCATGTATAACAATATTTCAACTTTACAATCTGGTTGTTTATCTGGAAATTCTTGATACGGGGAGGTGGTCGCTGGCCCTGGGGCACAGCACCATTGGTAGCCTCTGTAGATCATAAAGACAGTTAACATCACTGCTGGCCATTATCAGAACCCAAAAGTTGCACCATATTTCCAAAAGCAATGGAAGTAATTCAAGTTCCTCAGGCCCGCTGTCTCTCCGGATTAGCACTTCCAAACCAGATTCTCAACCTCTGAGTGTCCCCCACAGATTCCACCGGAGTGCCACGCAATTCTTTTGTGTGCATGTGAAAAAAGTGTTTCTTCAAGTTTTTGGCTGCTTACAAAGGAAAACAATAGTGAAATGAAAGCATCCATCTTAATTCAAAATCAAAGAAATAAAAATTAACACAAAGAAATCACTTCCACCTACTATATTAACAAATAATAAAAATAATGAAAATACTCTGTTTCGGCAAAAATAGGGAGAATGTACTTTTTACATTACCGGGAAGCAATGTGGCAGTGGTTGCCAAAATTTTAAATGTCTTTTTTTTTTTTTCTACCCAGAAATTCTACTTCTAGGATCTTGTCAAAATAACAAAGAGATATACAAAAGAGGTTGGCAAAAGGATATTTGTCACAGAGTCACCTTTAATAGTGAAAAACTCAAAAGTAACTTCAATGTCACTATAGGAAGAACAAAAACAATGTCACAGTAGGAGGTCGTTAAGTAAATTATGATACACGCATAGGATGGAATTTTATGAATCCATTTTAAATGGTGTAGACGAACAAATGATGACAGGAAAACACCATACACTACAAAATGAGAATGTATGCATAAAAGGATATGATCTTGCAAAAAATATATATGCATGAAAGAAAGCTGCTAATACGTAGAATCAGAAAAATGATTATTTTAAGAGTAATACATGTTTATCGCAAAATTTTGGGAAAAAAACAGAATATGTCAATAATAAAAAATTAAAAATCACTGACAGACTGAACTCAAGGATACTCATGCATTTTGGTGTGTTTCCTTTTATCTTCTCTTAACACATCAACACTCATGATTTCTTAAAATCTGAGAACATGTTATAAATGCAATGCTGTACCCTGTACTTTTCAGTTAAGATTATACAGTAAATATTTTACATGATTGTTACTACCTACACTCATATTAAAAAGAAAGGAATGGTGCACTAAAAATCCTTCTACGGTAATTTGTGTAAATCTCTGTTTATTTCCTTTTAAAAAACCTGAGAGAAGTGGAATTTCTGAGCCAAAGGGTATGAACCCTGAAGCCCATATTACTATTGCAAAACTGCTTCCCAAGCGATTGTATCAATTTGCACGCCCGCCCATCTGCAGCATAAGAAAGTGCCTGTCTCATTGCACCTTGTTATGCAGGATAGTTCTAAAAACAGATTATTTTTCATTAAAATTCATTTTTATTTTTAAAATATCTGCCATATGGAACTTTTTTCCCTTTTTTGCAGAGTGGGGTGGAGGCTGTGAAATCAAACAATAACAGTGTGTCACAAGTCTTAAAAGGATAGAGATGGCTATTCATTAAAGAATGTGAGTACCAGCATGCCACCTTAATATTCCTTTGCATGAGCTTTACATCAAGGCCCCTAGAAGATAGTTCATGATTTGTCTTCCTGTGAAGTGCTATGATGCAAGAAAATCACCTGTCTTCTCTGCACCCCCAGCCCATCGTATTCCCAATACAGTAAGTCCTCATTTAGTGTCTTCGATAGGTTCTGTGACTTAAATCAAAATCCCATAAAATGAAAACAATTTCAGCAGAGACTGATTAATTATAAACAAGACTTAAGTTCCTACGGCATCACACCCATGTTATTACGAAACTATATTGAGCAAAATGATGTTATTTTAGGATCTGCTGTACAGGGCTGGATGTAAGTTCACAAAAACTTGTTAGCATAAAAATAAACATTCATATGATTATGAACTCAAGAATACTCTTCTATCGAGAGAAACATGCTAAATGCAGAGGTCACAAACATGATGGTTCCTGGACCCCAGGCCTAGTGATGCAGCAAAAGAGCGAAACTTGCCAGGACATGCAAGAAACTGCCGGGACATGCAAGAAAGTCAAGGCACTGCATATAACCTTCAGTTTCTCCCAATGTGACTGTAAAGGGGATGAGAAAAGAATAACCCCGGTGGAAAAAAGACAGTATTCACAACTCCCTCTCCCTATCTTGCTCCTAACTGCCCCAGCTGTACTGGAAATATGTTCTCCCGTTTCCATTTGATTTCCTTTTTTCCCCTCCAGCTTTGTTGAGATATAATTAATACATACCATTGTGTAAGTTGAAGGTGTACAACATGTTGATTTGATTCTCTTCTGGAGTGCTTTGAAAGCTTCTATGCTTCTGTATTTATTTTAGCTTTGTTTCCCTCTAGTTTCTCAGTGAATTTCTTTTTGAAAAATTTCATCTTGTTTTAGTTCAGCTATGGGTATATAGGTTTGTGTACATTTGAGCTCAAGCTACTTATGGATGGGGTAAGGATACGAATGGTGGGAAGAAACCAAAGGCTCCCAGGATATTCCATCCTCTAGCCCTGGGATGTTCTCCAATTCATAAAGACATCCAGGCTCCTGGGTAGTGTAACACTTTATCTCTGTCCCAAAGACTCCTACCCTGATCTATAGACTGCACTGTAATGAACCTGTAACTGCTTCCTTTCCATTCTTAGAATTCTCAGTGTTTCCTGGCACCATAGTTGTCCTTTCTCAACTTGAGTGTTCTTTTAAAGTGGGACTTGAATCATGTTCAAGTGCCCATGCCTGTGCTTCAAGTTCTATGAATCCTTGAAATTACATCCAAAATTGTATGTATGTGCACATATGTAAGAATATTTTCATAAAAAGAAGGTTTATAGCTTTCATCAAAAAATCAAATGAGGCTCCAAGATGGCAGTGGAGTAGGTGGAAGCTACAATCTCCTCCTCCCAGGACCAAACTGGAATTACAACTAAATTATTTTTTTAAATCATCTTGAATAGCCAAATGAAGATTAGCTAAAGAGTTGTCTTAGAATCAGTGATTTACAGAAGAATTCGCATTGAGACTGGTAAGACTTAAGGGTGGACTTGCAAACAGGGCTGCCTCACTGCCACTTGCGGTGGTTGAGGTTCCAGAGGAATATCTCAGCTGTGGGGGTTTCCCCTGAGAAGTGTAGGGTCTATACCCAAAGCTGGGCTCTCCATCCCCAAGCACCAGAGCCTGGAAAAGGTGCACATGTAACATCTGGCTGTGAAAAGCATCAGGTTTGTGTCCGCCAGAGGGAGACTGGAGTCCACTAGAGACGCAGGCACACAATTAAAGGGCCAACATGCAAAATTTCATTCACAGCCAGTCATCCTGGGTGGCAGAGCAGACTAGAGTCGTGTGAGAAGACTCAGGTTTGTGGCTCTGGAGAGACAGCTGAAGGGACAGCAAACAACATCTTTGTGCTGAGTCATTCTCTCATATCGCAGATACCATCTTTCTTGAGTGGAACACTCCCATGTGGCAACAACCTCGGGAAAACAATAGCCTCACCTTCTGGAGGCCCTCTCATCCCACCGTGTGGAACTTATGCCCTACTGAGGAATAAAGCTGGAAGCTCTTTCAGTGACTGAGCCTAACACATAGCAGGCAGAGGCAGGTGGAGGCAGATTTCAGAGTAGCTTGGGACTTTTGTTGACCTGCCCCTAGACTGGTGTTGGAAAAAGCCAACTGTGGTACACAACTTGGGCCTTACCATGTGCACTGAGGGTCAACAGAGGCAGCCACAACTGTAGGTAACTTGTAGCTCCCAACAGGTTGCCCAAGGCCAGTCACAAGCAGCACCTGACATTGGTCTGCACCAGTTTCCCTCCCAAGAGCCCAGAACCAACACATCCAGTGGCCAGCTTCAGACCGCATCAGAGCAGGATCCAGTGAGCTTCACAAGCAGCATATCCAAGTGAGATCTCAGCAAGCATCAAACTCTGCTGAGATGAACTCTGCTTTGTGTGGTCAGCACCTGCACAGCAGCTCACACACTATGATCAGGGGTTGAGCTTCAGTCAGTCAGTCTGAGGGTCGATCTCATGCATGAATGGGCCGATGGCAATCAAGACTTAATTACGCCTTGGCCAGTGGCTCACTGGATAGAGTATCTGCCTGGTATATAGACATCCTGGGTTCAATTCCCAGTCAGGTCATGCAAGAGAAGCAACCATCTGCTTCTTTCCCCTCTCTCTCCTCCTTCTCTCTCTCTTCTCCTCCAACAGCCAGTGGCTTGACAAGTTTGAGCATCAGCCCTGGGCACTGAGGATAATTCGGTTAGTCCAAGAGTCAGCCTCAGGCACTAAAAATAGCTTTGTTTATTTGATCATCAGCCCCAGACAGGGGTTGCTGGGTGGATGCCAGTCAGGATGCATGCAAGAGTCTGTCTCACAATCTCCTCTCCTCTCAAAAAGAAAAAAAAAGACTCAATTACAACAGGAGGGCCCATATAACACACCCAAGGGGCATTCCTAGAGCACCCAGCACAGGTGATCAAGGAGACTGCACCAGTGAACCCCACAGGATGCCTACACATAAGGCCACCCCATAAAGACTGCAATTCATAGAAGATCTATCTAATACATTGAAACAAACACAGAGAGGCAGCCAAAATGAGGAGATAAAGAAACAGGACCCAAATGAAAGAAGAGGAGTAATCTCTAGAAAAATAGTTAAATGAAATAAAGGTAAGCAATTTATCAGATATAGAGTTCAAAATAATAGTTATAATAATGCTCAACAGCATGAAAAAGAACATAAAGCCTGACCAGGCGATGCCACAGTGGATAGTGTCAGACTGGAATGTGGAAGACCCAGATTCTAAATGCCAAGGTCGCCAGCTTGAGTGTAAGCTCATCTGGTTTGATCAAGGCTCACCAGATTGAGCCAAAGGTTGCTGGCTCAAGCAAGGGGTCACTTTGTCTGCTGTAGTCCCCCAGGTCAAAGCACATATGAGAAAGCAATCAATGAACAACTAAGGTGCTGCAATGAAGAATTGATGCTTCTCATCTCTCTCCCTTCCTGTCTGTCCCTATCTGTCCCTCTGTCTCTGTCACAAAAGAACACAAACAAACATAGAAACCATAAAAAAGGGCCAGTCAGAAATGAAAAATACAGTTTCTGAAATGAAGAATACCCTGGATGGAATAAACAGTAGGTTGGTTGAAGCGGAGGATCAAATCGACGATTTGGAAGACAACATACAAAAAACAATCAAAGCAGCAAAAAGAAAAGAGAATTAAGCAGAATGAGGATAGTTCAAGAGACCTTTCAAACAGCATGAATCATAAAATCTTCCACATCATAGGGGTACCAGGAGTAGAGAGAGAGCAAGGGATCGGGAACTTACTGAAGAAATAATAACCAGAAACTTTCCTAACCTGGTTAAGGAAAAAAGATACACAAGTCCAGAAAGTAAAAAAAAAAAAAAAAAAAAAAAAAAAAAAAAAAAAAAAAAAAAAAAAATCCCAAATAAGAGGAACCAGGAGTGACGTCAGAGAAATGGCACCGTAAGGAGTGATACTGATAAATATCCCCAAAAATTCAACAAGATCTTCAGCCAGAGACAGAAAAATCTATCCTTGGAGCCTCCAGAAGCTCCACACTGAATGCAAAGAGCCGGCAAATGCTAATGAGCCACGACTGCCAACGAGACTGAAGCCCAATATATGATATCGCCATAGAGACTTATCAACTGCAAACCTCTACCTAAGAGTGCCACAGGGGCAGAACCCAGAGTACAGAGTCACCGACCAGGAAGAGGGAGAGAAAAGAAAAAGCAAGAAGATAACCTCTCAAAATCAAGAATAATCCACAGACTTTATAACCTATCCCATTTTATTATATTTGTTCATTTGTTTCTCTTATCTTCCTGTCTTGATTATTTTCTTCCTCTTCTAATTTGGTCATTTAATTCTCTGCCGGTCTTACTCTTTCCTCTCCTTGAACTACACTACCCATAAGTGTTACATCTCCTATTATCTTTTCTTTCTTCTTCCTTTCTCTCTATGAGGGTTGCACTCCAAAACCCTTAACTCTCTCTCTCTCTCCTTTTATTCTTTTTTCTTCTTTTTGTGTTTTCCTCTTTCTTTTATCCCTCTATATTAGTTTCTTCTTTTCTCCTTTACTTTTCCTCTCATTCAATCCTCAATCACAAACAAATTATTTTATCTGGGACTCAAATTTTTCTGTGTGGCGCTTTGGGGGTTTTTTACTTCGCTTTTTTAACTCACTAGCAGTGCTCCCAACCCTGAATTTCCATTTTATCGAGTTCTTGATCCACTAAATACAATAGTAATTTTTTAATTGTTTTCCCCTTTTTCCTGTTTCCCTCTTATTCTTTTCATCATATCTCTTAGTCAACCATCACCTAAAAGCAAATAATTTTATTCTTGATCCAATTTTTTTTCCTTTTTTGCATTTTGTGGGCCCATACCCCCTTTTTTGCCCCTTTATCACTTCTCCCCAGCTCAGGCCCTCCATTGTAGGTAGTTTTTGTTCTATTTAGCACAATATAATTCACAGTTCACCACAAGATTTTCTCAAGAAGGAAGGGAAAAGAGAGGAAAGAAAAAAAAGGGGAAGGGGAATAATTTTTTTTAATTCCTTTTTATTTTTTTAACTTTTTATTCTTTATTAACTCTCATTAATACTATCAACAAAACCACCCTCAGATGCCATTAAGGAAAAGGAAATTGAATATCATGGATACAAAAGACGGATAGATGAGGAAAAATCAATGGAGAAAAAATTTAATATATTGAAAAACTTGGAGCTAAATGACAGACAATTTAAAATAGAAATCCTAAAAATACTCAGAGATATAAAAGAAAACACAGAAAGGCAATTTAGGGAGCTCAGAAAACAACTCAACAAACACAAAGAATATATAACCAAGAAAATTGAAACTATAAAAACAAATCAAACAGATGTAAAACTCAATTCACGAGCTGAAAAACGAGGTAACAAGCTTAGCTAATAGAACAGGCCAGATAGAAGGTAGGATTAGTGAAATAGAAGACAAGCAACTTGAGGCAAAACAGAAAGAAGAAAGAGACTCAAAAATTTAAAAAAAAAATGGAAAGCCCTACAGGAATTGTCTGACTACATCAAAAAGAAAAACATAAGAGACTGGTCTTCACTGACTGCCTTTCAAATGGTTGTCGTGAGAGGGCCTCAAGTGGGAAACCTGAAGATGGCAGCAGAGTAGGCGGACACACAGATGCCCAGCTCTCACCACCAAACTGGAATACAAATCAATTTAGAAAAAATCAGCGTGAAAAACCAACTCTGGACTACAAGAACAGCTCGCAAAAACCAAGGAGGAAAGAAGAAGCCACGGCAAACCTGGTAGGGAGCGCCTGACTATCCCCTGCTTACAGGAACGGGGGGGGGGTGAGGCTGAGAGGGAAAAGCCACTTGCCTGGTGACCAGGGGGCAAGGTGTGTTGAAAAGACCAGTTTATCTCCCAAGTGGGAAGGAGACAGAGAGGGACAGACTGTGAGGGGCTAAGGAATGCAGAAGACGACCTAAAAAAGCTGACTCATCTGTGCTGGAGGCAGCAATAGCTGGGGGAGGGACTGATCCTTCCACAAAACAGTACTGAATTGCTTCCAGATCAGAGATCTCCAGACATCTCTCCAGCTCCAATCAGCGCAAAAAGACACAGCTGAAAACAAGAAGTGGGGAGGAGGGGCAGTAACTTAGGTCTCCATGGAGATCTGAGATACACCTCCCCCTACAGAAGCTGAGAAAACACCCTGGTCCCAGAGAGATTAGTTGGTGGAAGAGGCCTTCAGAGTCTCAGGTTACACTCATGGCATTTCTGGATACAGTTTCAAGGAAGCCCCCTGCTGAGATCAGTAAACAAGACTATCACCTCTTAAGAAACAAACTAATCAAGACTTCAAAGCTGCCCAAATCCGAAAGTGGATTACAAATAATAGCTGATACCAACCCAAGAAGACCTAGAAATAACACAACTGAAAACTGGAGGCAGACAACAACAAGCCTAGACTCAACCAACTCTACAAACAAAACACCCAAACACAGACAATAAGAGGACAAAAGAGTGCAATCCAAATGAAACCACAAGAGAAAGCTTCAGGAGATGAAATGAGTGATATGGAAATAATCAAACTTCCAGATGGGGAGTTCAAAATAATGATTGTAAGGATGCTTAGGGATCTTAGAACAACAATGGAGGGGCAGTTTGAAAACCTAAATAAAGAAATAGCAAGTATAAAAAAGAACCAGTCAGAGACGACAAATACAATATCAGAAATAAAGACCACAATGGAAGGAATTAAAAACAGGATAGATAGAGCGGAGGATCGAATCAGCGAGTTAGAGGACAACTGGAATGAAGGCATGAAAGCAGAGAAGAAGAGAAAAGAGACTCAAAAAGTCAGAGGAAACTCTTAGAGAGCTCTGTGACAACATGAAGAGAAACAACATCCGCATCATAGGGGTTCCTAAAGAAGAAGAGAAAGAACAAGGGATAGAGATGTTGTTCAATCATATCGTACCTGAAAATTTCCCTAAATTAATGCAAGAGAAACTCTCACAAGTCCAAGAAGCACAGAGGACTCCATTAAAGAGAAACCCAAAGAAGCCTACACCAAGACACATCATAATTAAAATACCAAAGCTAAGCGATAAAGAGAAAATATTAAAAGCTGCAAGAGAAAAAAAAGTTATCACCTACAAAGGAGGCCCCATAAGGATGACAACTGACTTCTCAACAGAAACACTTGAGGCCAGAAGGGAATGGCAAGAAATATTCAAAGTAATGCAGAACAAGAACCTACAACCAAGACTACTTTATCCAGCAAGGCTATCGTTTAAAATCAAAGGAGAAATAAAAAGCTTCCCAGACAAAAAAACAACTCAAGGAATTCATTACAACCAAACCAAAGCTGCAGGAAATGTTAAGGGGCTTGTTGTAAACAGATCAAAGTGGGAAAAGATTATAGCAAAAAAAGGAATACACCTTTAAAGAAGAAAATGGCAATAAACAACTACATATCTATAATAACCTTAAATGTAAATGGATTAAATGATCCAATCAAAAGACATAGGGTAGCTGCGTGGATAAGAAAACAGGACCCATACATATGTTGTCTACAAGAGACACACCTTAGAACAAAAGACACACATAGATTGAAGGTAAAAGGATGGAAAAAAACATTTTATGCAAACGGAAATGAAAAAAAAAAGCTGGGGTAGCAATACTTATATCAGACAAATTGGACTATAAAACAAAGGATATAGTAAGAGATAAAGAAGGCCACTACATAATGATAAAGGGAGCAATCCAACAGGAAGATATAACTATTATAAATATCTATGCACCTAATATAGGAGCACCCAAATATATAAAACAGACTTTGATGGATTTAAAGGGCGAGATCAACAGCAAAACTATAATAGTAGGGGATTTCAATACCCCACTAACATCACTAGATAGATCCTCAAGAAAGAAAATTAACAAAGAAACAGCAGACTTATTGGAAACACTAGATCAACTCGATTTAATAGATATCTTCGAACCTTTCACCCTAAAGCAGCAGAATATACATTCTTTTCAAGTGCTCATGGTACATTCTCTAGGATAGACCACATGTTAGGGCACAAAAGTGCTCTCAACAAATTTAAGAAGACTGAAATCATAGCAAGCACTCTCTCTGATCACAACGGCATGAAACTAGAAATGAATCACAGCAGAAAAGCTCAAAAATTCTCAAACACATGGAAACTAAATAGCAGGGTGTTAAATAATGAATGGATTAAGAATGAGATCAAAGAAGAAATTAAAAAATTCCTAGAAACGAATGACAATGAGCATACAACAACTCAAAATTTATGGGACACAGCGAAAGCAGTGCTGAGAGGGAAGTTCATAGCACTACAGGCACACTTTCACAAGCTAGAAAAAGCTCAAATAAACAACTTAACCCTGCATCTAAAAGAATTAGAAAAAGAACAGCAAGTAAAGCCCAAATGTAGTAGAAGGAAGGAAATAATAAAGATCAGAGCAGAAATAAATGACATAGAGGCTAAAGAAACAATACAGAGGATCAATGAAACTAGGAGCTGGTTCTTTGAAAAGGTAAACAAGATTGATGAACCTTTAACTAGACTCACCAAGAAAAAGAGAGAGAGGACTCAAATAAATAAAATTAGAAATGAGAGAGGAGAAATAACAACTGACACAACAGAAATACAAAATATTGTAAGAAAATACTATGAAGAACTGTATGCCAAAAAACTAGACAACCTAGATGAAATGGACAAATTCCTTGAAACATACAATCTTCCAAAAATCAATCTGGAAGAATCAGAAAACCTAAACAGACCAATTACAACAAATGAGATCGAAACAGTTATCAAAAAACTCCCAACAAAGAAAAGTCCGGGGCCTGATGGCTTCACAACGGAATTCTACCAAATATTCACAGAAGAACTAACTCCTATCCTTCTGAAACTATTTCAAAAAATTCAAGAGGAAGGAAGACTTCCAAGCTCCTTTTATGAGGCGAGCATAATTCTGATTCCAAAACCAGGCAAAGACAACACAAAGAAAGAAAATTATAGGCCAATATCTCTGATGAATATAGATGCTAAATTCCTCAACAAAACATTAGCAAACCGGTTCCAACAATATATGGAAAAAATCATACACCATGATCAAGTGGGATTTATTCTGGGGAGGCAAGTCTGGTACAATATTCGTAAATCAATCAATGTGATTCATCACATAAACAAAAAGAAGGAGAAAAACCATATGATAATTACAATAGATGCAGAAAAAGCATTTGATAAAATCCAGCACCCATTCATGATCAAAACTCTCAGCAAAGTGGGAATATAGGGAACATACCTCAACATGATAAAAGCCATCTATGAGAAACCCACAGCCAACATCATACTCAATGGGAAAAAGTTAAAAGCAATACCCTTAAGATCAGGAACAAGGCAGGGGTGCCCCCTTTCACCACTCTTATTTAACATAGTCCTGGAAGTCCTAGCCACAACAATCAGACAAGAAGAAGAAATAAAAGGCATTCAAGTTGGAAAAGAAGAAGTAAAACTATCATTATTTGCAGATGATATGATATTGTATATAGAAAACCCTAAAGTCTCAGTCAAAAAACTACTGGACCTGATAAATAAATTCAGCAAAGTGGCAGGATATAAAATCAATACTCAGAAATCAGAGGCATTTTTATACACCAACAATGAACAGTCAGAAAGAGAAATTAAGGAAACAATCCCCTTCACAACTACAACCGAAAAAATAAAGTACCTAGGAGTAAACTTAACCAAGGAGACTAAAGACTTGTACTCGGAAAACTACAAAACATTGATAAAAGAAATCAAGGAAGATACAAACAAGTGGAAGCATATACCGTGCTCATGGTTAGGAAGAATAAACATCATTAAAATGTCTATATTACCCAAAGCAATCTATAAATTCAATGCAATACCAATTAAAATATCAATGACATACTTCAAAGATATAGAACACATATTCCAAAAATTTATATGGAACCAAAAGAGGACATGAATAGCCTCAGCAATCTTAAAAAAGAAAAATAAAGTGGGAGGTATCACACTTCCTGATATCAAGTTATACTACAAGGCCGTTGTACTCAAAACAGCCTGGTACTGGCATAAGAACAGGCATATAGATCAATGGAACAGAACAGAGAACCCAGAAATAAACCCACAGTTCTATGGACAACTGATATTTGACAAAGGATGTAAGGAAATACAATGGAGTAAAGACAGCCTTTTTAACAAATGGTGTTGGGAAAATTGGACAGTACCTGCAAAAAACTGAAACTAGATCACCAGCTTACACCACTCACAAAAATAAACTCAAAATGGATAAAAGACTTGAATGTAGGCCGTGAAACCATAAGCATCTTAGAAGAAAACATAGGCAGTAAGCTCTCGGACATCTCTCAGAGCAATATATTTGCTGATTTATCTCCACGGGGAAGTGAAATAAAAGACAGGATAAACAAATGGGACTATATCAAACTAAAAAGCTTTTGCACAGCTAAAGACAACAAGAACAGAATAAAAAGACAGACTACACAATGGGAGAACATATTTGACAATACGTCTGATAAGGGGTTAATAACCAAAATTTATAAAGAACTTGAAAAACTCAACACCAGGAAGACAAACAACCCAATCCAAAAATGGGCAAAAGAGATGAATAGACACTTCTCCAAAGAGGACATACAGATGGCCAACAGGCATATGAAAAAATGCTCAACATCACTAATCATTAGAGAAATGCAAATTAAAACTACAATGAGATATCACCTCACAGCAGTCAGAATGGCGCTTATCAACAAAACAACACAGAATAAGTGCTGGTGAGGATGTGGAGAAAAGGGAACCCTCCTACACTGCTGGTGGGAATGCAGACTGGTGCAGCCACTGTGGAAAACAGTATGGAGATTCCTCAAAGAACTGAAAATCGAACTGCCTTTTGACCCAGCTATCCCACTTTTAGGAATATACCCCAAGGACACCATAGAACGGCTCCAAAAGGAGAAATGCACCCGCATGTTTGTGGCAGCATTGTTCACAATAGCGAAGATCAGGAAACAGCCCAACTGTCCGTCAGAGGACGAGTGGATTAAAAAGCTTTGGTACATATATACTATGGAATACTACTCAGCCATAAGAAATGATGACATTGGATCATTTACAATAACATGGATGGACCTTGACAACATTATACGGAGTGAAATAAGTAAATCAGAAAAAAAACTAAGAGGAATCCATACATAGAAGGGACATAAAAATGAGACTCAGAGACATGAACAAGAATGTGATGTCAACAGGGGCGGGGGGTTGGGGGAGGGGGGAGGGGGTGAAGAAGGAGAAAGGGGTTAGGGGAGGGGAGGGGCACAAAGAAAACCAGATAGAAGGTGACAGAAGACAATTTAACTTTGGGGGAGGGGTATACAGCACAATCAAATGTCAAAATAATCTAGAGATATTTTCTCTCAACATATGTACCCTGATTTATCAATGTCACTGCATTAAATTTAATAAAAAAATAAAATAATATAAAAAAAGAAAAGGCATTCGATAAAATACAACACAATTTTATGTTTAAGACTCTCAACAAAATGGGTATAGAAAGAAAATATCTCAACATGATAAAGGCCATATACGATAAACCATCAGCTAACATCATATTAAATGGCACAAAACTGAAGGCTTTCCCCCTTAAATCAGGAACAAGACAGGGTTGTCCACTCTCTCCACTCTTATTTTATGTGGTGCTAGAGGTTCTAGCCAGAGCAATCAGACAAGAAACTACAAAAAGACTACTAGAAACAATAAGCCAATACAGTAAGGTCGCAGAATACAAAATAAACATACAAAAGTCCATAGCCTTTCTATATGCCAACAATGAAACATTCGAGAATGAACTCAAAAAAATAATCCCCTTCATGACTGCAACAAAAAAAATAAAATACCTAGGAATAAACATAACAAAGAATGTAAAGGACTTATATAATGAAAACTACAAACCATTGTTAAGGGAAATCGAAAAAAATACAATGAGATGGAAGAATATTCCTTGTTCTTGGTTAGAAAGAATAAATATAATCAAGATGGCCATATTATCCAAAGCAATATACAAATTTAATGTGATTCCCATCAAAATTCCAATGACATTTTTTAAAGAAATGGAACAAAAAATCATCAGGTTTATATGGAACTATTATAAAAAAACCAAATTGCCGAAGCAATCCTAAAGAAAAAAAGAACGAAGCTGGGGGCATTACAATACCTGACTTCAAACTATATTATAGAGCCACGACAATCAAAACAGCATCGTATTGGCAGAAAAATAGACATTCAGACCAATAGAACAGAATAGAAAGTCCAGAAATAAAACCATATATATATATATATATATATATATATATATATATATATATATATATATATATATATATGGTCAAATAATTTTTGATAACGGGGTCAACAACACACAATGAAGAAAAGAAAGCCTCTTCAACAAATGGTGCTGGGAAAACTGGAAAGCCACATGCAAAAGAATGAAACTCGAGTATAGTTTGTCCCCTTGTACTAAAATTAATTCAAAATGGATGAAAGACCTAAATATAAGACCTGAAACAATAAAGTACATAGAAGAAGACATAGGTTCTAAACTCATGTACCTTGGTTTTAAAGAGCATTTTATGAATGACTCCAAATGCAAGGGAAGTAAAGGCACAAATAAATGAATGGGACTACATCAGACTAAGAAGTTTTTGCTCAGCAAGAGAAACTGACAACAAAATAAACAGACAGCCAACTAAATGGGCAATGATATTTTCAAACAACAGCTCAGATAAGGGCCTAATATCCAAAATATACAAAGAACTCATAAAACTCAACAACAAACAATCCAATAAAAAAATGGGAATAGAACATGAACAGACACTTTTCTCAGGAAGAAATACAAATGGCCAACAGATATATGTAAAGATGCTCATCTTCATTAGTTATTAGAGAAATGCAATTCAAAACTGCAATGAGATATCACCTAACACCTGTTAGATTAGCTATTATTAACAAGACAGGTAATAGCAAATGTTGGAGAGGCTATGGAGAAAAAGGAACCCTCATTCACTGTTGGTGGGAATGTAAAGTAGTACAACCATTATGGAAGAAAGTATGGTGGTTCCTCAAAAAACAGAAAATAGAACTACCTTATGACCCAGCAATCTCTCCACTGGGTATATACCCCAAAAACTCAGAAACATTGATACGTAAAGGCACATGCAGCCCCATGTTCATTGCAGCATTGTTCACAGTGGCCAAGACATGGAAACAACCAAAAAACCCTTCAATAGAAGACTGGATAAAGAAGATGTGGCACATATACACTATGGAATACTACTCAGCCATAAGAAATGATGACATCGGATCATTTACAACAAAATGGTGGGATCTTGATAATATTATACTAAGTGAAATAAGTAAATCAGAAAAAACCAAGAACTGCATTATTCCATACATTGGTGGGACATATAAACGAGACTAAGAGACATTGATAAGAGTGTGGTGGTTACGGGGGGGGGGGTGTGGAGGGAGAGGAAAAGAAGGAGGGGGAGGGGCACAACGAAAAGTAGATAGAAGGTGATGGAGGACAATGTGACTTTGGTGATGGGTATGCAACATAATTAATTGACAAGATAACCTGGACATGTTTTCTTTGAACATATGTACCCTGATTTATTAATGTCACCCTAGTAAAATTAATTTTAAAAAGGGGGAAAAAAAAGAGGAACCAAAGAGGCCCGCACCAAGATACTTCATACAGTAATGCCTTGGTTTCCGTTGACTTCAGTTATCATCGGCTTTGATTTTCGTCCATTTTTTGTGCAAAAAATTTGTCTCAGTTTTTGTTGGTTGCCTCAGATTTCTTCAGCATGCCCACATGACCTCACTGCTAATTTTGTGAAAACAGAGGGCAACTCACGCGTTCTCCTGCTCAGTGTGGTGTTTCTCATTGTGTGAGCATCACCCCACTCGTCTAACCAAACAATTCCATTGCTTTCCAGTGTTTTTGTGCTTTTTTTATTGATTGAGAGTTACTACAATTTCATGTAAGTGATTATTGCATATACAGTATTTGGTGTAATGTGTTTGTTTGAGCTTCTCAGTTTCAAAATATACATAACACACATAAGATAAAATCACATGTGCTCAAATCTCATTGTCCCTGTTAAGTGTTTCCCTTGCTAATAAGTTAACCCTTACCTTTTAGCTCCATCATGGGACCAAAGAAAATTTCCAGAACCAGCAGCCCTTAGAATAAGAAGGCTAGGAACACTTGAGTTGAAGAAGGAAATCATTGAAAAATACTGTATGAGAGCGGCTTCAAGATTGCTGAAATCAGCCGCATGTACGGGAAGTCACTATCCACGATAAGTTCCATTGTGGTGAAAAAGGAAGCAGTAAAGCAGCCTAATGTAGCAAAAGGCATGAATGTACTAATGAAACAGATCACAAATAATTGGAGATGTCGAACAGTTATTAATTTGGATCAATCAAAAACAGTTAGATGGCTATTCTGTTTTGGGGGCCATCATATGTGAAAAGGCCAGACTGTTGTATGCCAATCTCATTAAGAAAATGCCTGAAAAAAAAAAAAAGAAAATTCCTGGGATGAGTGCTAGTGTACTTAGTGATTTTAAGGCCAGCAGAGGCTGGTTCGAAAAATTCAAGAGGTGCACTGGCATACAGTGTTAGTAGGCACAGTGAGGGTGCGAGTTCAGACAAGTCTGGGGCCGAAAGGTTTGTGTCCAAATTCAAAGATTACATAGAGGCTGAAGGATTCATCCCTCAACAGGTCTTCAACTGTGATGAAACTGGCCTCTTTTGGAAGAAAATGCCAAAGAGGATGTTCATCACACAGGAGGAAAAAACACTACCAGGACATAAGCACGATTGAGTATGAAAGATAGGCTAACTCTTTTGTTATGTGGTGATTGTAAAGTGAAGCCCTTACTGGTGTGCCATTCAGAAACTCCTAGAGTATTTATCAGAAACTATGTGATTAAAAGTAAATTGTGTGTGATGTGGAGGGCAAACAAGAAAGCATGGGTCACGAGGCCAATTTTCATTGAGTGGATGAGAGAAATGTTTGGCCCGAGTGTGAAAAAATACCTCCAGATTAATCAGTTGCCCCTCAAGTGCTTCCTGGTAATGGACAATGCTCCTGCACATCTTCCAGGCGTGGAAGACACATTGTTGGAGGCGTTCAGTTTTATCACAGTGAAGTTCTTGCCCCCTAATACCACACTACTCATCAGCCCATGGACCATAATGTCATTTCAAATTTCAAAAAACTGTATGCAAAAGCAATGTTGCAAAGGTGCTTTGAGGTGACATCAGATACAGAACTGTCCTTGAGAGAGTTCTGGAAAAAACATTTCAACATTCCCAACTGCATTAGCCTCAGAGATAAGGCTTGGCAGGGAGTGACATCCAGGACGATGAAGAAATTATGGCCAGGATGTGTGCATGAGAGAGATTTTGAAGGGTTAGAGCCTTCCCCTGATGACCCTACACATGTGGTGCAGTCCATTGTTGATTTGGGGAAGTCCATGGGTTTGGAGGTGAGTGGTGAGGATGTGGAAGAGCTGTTGAATGACCACAGTGAAGAACTCACCACTGAAGAGCTGCAAGACCTTCACCTAGAAGTGCAGCAGACGGCAGGTGAAGAAGTTGCTTCAGATGAGGAGGAAGAGACAGGGGAGAATGTGCCTTCTTCAGAGATTAAGGACATCTTTGAATGTGGAGTAAGGTATAGCGGTTTGTGGAGAAAAATCACTCAGACAAAGCTGTTGCAGGCCGTGTCTGCAACTTGTTTAATGACAATGTCTTGCCTCATTTCAAGAAAATCTTAAAAAGATGGCAGAAACAGACCTCTTTGGACAGCTTTCTTGTGTAACATGGGTCCACTGACTCTGAAGCTGGTCCTTGTGCCAAAATACCAGAAAAGGAAATAACCCCAGATAGTACCTTGATACCTAAGGGCCTTATGGAGGAGGATTCCCCTTCCAAACAGTAATATCTGCACCTCTCTCTCCCCTCCTCACCATCTTCCATCATCAAGAAGAGCCTTCAGAAAGGAAAATGCCATGCTAGAAGTTCACTTATTCTTTACATTAGTATTTTATATTAATTTATTATTTTTTTTAGTTTTAATAAAGTGACCAACCATCCTCCATTAGGGAGGACAGCCCTTCTTTTGTAAGTTCCATCCTTCCTTGAAAAGTGTCCTCCTACACGTCCTCCTTTTTGATATTGGAAGACTAATCTGTAAATGTCCGTGTTCGATCGATGCAGTCTATCCATTGCATGTGATGTGACGTATTTGTATTTGACATGATGATTTGTCAAGGATCAGTACAGTGCAATGAGCTGCGATTATGAGACGCATGCGCTCCGCACAGGAGACCTTGAGAGAGCGAACGATATACCAAGCGCACAAATGGCTTTGTGTACTTCTTACAGAAACAGGACACAGCACATAGGACATTGTAGACTCACGATTATTTTTTTCTTAGTGAATATTCAATCATAGACAGGTAAGCACAATTCACATTTTATTAATTCACTATCTATTTAATAATTTCCAAATACGTATAATTTTATTTACAAGTATTTTCTCTAAATTTAAGTTTTAAAGTGGAAATCTAACCTCAAACCATATCTACTAATAATGCATTTTGATTAAATAGTTGCATAAAACAGATGTTTTTTAATTAGAAAATGATAAATACACCCAAATATCACTCCAAATTAGTGGTTTTGTTTGATATTTAGTTTTAATAAATGAGTACTTTTTTCTTACAATTATTAAAAATTAATAGGCATGTAAGTATAATTATAATATAAAAGATTACAAATGTTTTTATTATGCATTTATCATATTATAGTGTGTTACTGTTGCAATGAATAAAATGTTTCTTTTATTTACGATATTGTTTTCTTCAATTTATTTTTGTCCTCCTTTTCATTGTAAAAATGTTGGTCACCTTAGTATTAAACACTTCATTTATTCTCTATAAAATGTGTCTTTTGTATGTATTTTGGGGTATCTAGAACAAATTAATTGGATTTACATTGATTCATATGGAAATAATTGCCTCAGTTTTCCTCTGTTTTGGATTTTGCCAATTGTTTTCTGAAGAATTATCTACGAAAACCGAGGCATCACTGTAATTAAAATGCAAAAGGTTAAAGACAAAGAGAATCTTAAAACCTGTAAGAAAAAGACAGTTACCTTCAAGGGAGCTCCTATATAACTGCCAGCTGATTTCTTAACAGAAACATTTCAGGCCAGATGGGACTGGCATAAAATATTGAAAGTGCAGAAAGCAAGGACCTACAACCAAGACTACCTTACTGAGCAAGATTATCATTTAAAATTAAAGAGAAATTAAAAGCTTCCCAGACATGAAAAAAACTAAAGCACTTTATTATCACCAAACCAGTATTATAAGAAATTGTAAAGGGCCTGCTCTAAGAAGAAAAAAAAGAAAATTAAGAACAAAGGAACATAGCCCTGGCCAGATAGCTAGGTTGGTTAGAGCACTGTCCAATACACAAACGTTGTGTGTTTGATTCCTGCTCAGTGCACAAACAGAACTAGACTGATGCTTCTGTCTTTCTCTCTCTTTTTCTCACTCTAAAAATCAATAAGCAATTTTTTTTTAAAAAATGAGGAAGATGATTAAGAGAATAAAATGGCAATAATTGCATACCTATCAATAATCACTTTAAATGTAAATGGCTTCAATGCTCCAATCAAAAGACATAAGATAGCTGAATGGAAAAGAAAGCAAGATGCATATAGATGCTGTCTAAAAAGAGACCCACCTCAGAACAAAAGATACACGCAGACTAAAAATAAAAGGATGGGGAAAATATTTCATGTAAGTGGAAATAAAAAAAAAACCTAGGGTAGCAATACTTATATCTGACAAAATAAACTTTAAAATAAAAACTATACTAAGATATAAAGAAGGGCATTACATAATGATAAAAGGAGCAATCTAAGAATAAGATATACCACTTGTAAACATTTATGTACTCCATGTAGGAGCAGCTAAATATGTACAGCAAATTTTGATGGACATAAATGGAGAAATCAACAGAGATACAGTCATAGCAAAGGATTTTAACACCCCATTGACATCAATGGATAGATCTTCCAGAGATAAAATCAACAAGGAAATGGTGGCCTTAATTGTCACATTAGATCAACTGGATTTAATTGATATCTTTAGAGCATGTCATCCCAAAGCAGCAGAATATACATTCTTTTCAAGTTCACATGGAACATTTTCTAGGATAGACCACATGTTAGTACACAAAACAAGTCTCAGTACATTTAAGAATACTGAAATTATATCAAGCATCTTCTCTGACCACAATGATATAAAATAAGAAATCAATCAAACAGAAAATAAAAAAAAAAGCACACAAACACATGGAGGCTAAATAATGTGTTACTAAATAATGAATAGGTTGACAATGAGATCAAGAAAGAAATCAAAGGATACCTTGAAACAAATGAAAATGAGAACACAACCACCCAAAATCTATGGGACACAGCAAAAGCAGTCCTAAGAGGAAAATTCATAACATTACAGATCTATCCCCAAAACAAGAAAAATCTCAAATGAAAAATCTAACTTTACATTTAAAGAAACTAAAAAAATAACAAACACAGCCCAAAGTGAGTAGAAGGAAGGTAATAATAAAGATCACAGCAGAAATAAACAAAATAAAATCTTTAAAAAACTACAAAAGATCAATGAAACCAAGAGCTGGTTCTTTGAAAAGATAAACAAGATTGACAAACCTCTAAACAGACTCATCAAGAAAAATGTCAGAGGACCCAAGTAAATAAAATCAGAAAAGAAAGAGGGGAAGTAGCAACTGACACCAAAGATATATAAAGGATAGTAAGAAAATATTATGAACAACTATATGCTAACAAACTGCACAATCTGGACGAAATGGATAAGTTTCTAGAAACATAATTTTCTAAAACTGAATCATGAAGAATCAGAAAATCTGGGAAGACAGATTATAACTAGTGAAATTGAAGCAGTAATCAAAAAATGCCCAATAAACAAAAGTCCTAGACTGGATGGCTGCACAGGTGTTTTACCAAACTTTCAAAGAATAGCAAAAAAAAAAAAAAAAAAAAAAAAAAAGGCTATCCTTCTCAAACTATTCCAAAAATTCAAGAGGAAGGAAAACTCCAAAGCTCATTTTATGAGACCAACATTATCCTAATTCTAAAACCAAATAAAGACACTGCAAAGAAAGAAAATTATAGTCCAATATCCCTGGTGAACATAGATGCTCAAACCCTCAAGAAAATATCAGCTAACCAGATCCAGCAATACATTAAAAAGATCATACACCATGATTAAGTGGCATTTATTCCGTGGATGCAAGGTTGGCACAATATCCACAAATCAATAAACATGATACGTCACATAAAAATGAAGGCTAATGCCTTGGCTGGTTGGCTCAGTAGTAGAGCATCAGTCTGGTGTGAGGAAGTCCTGGGTTCAATTCCCAGTCAGGGCACACAAGAGAAACGACCATCTACTTCTCCTTTCTCTCTCTCTCTTTCTTTCTTTCCCCACCCCCAGCCACAGCCATGGCTCAAACGGTTTGAGAAAGTTGGCCCTGGGCACTGAGGATGGCTTGTTGGCATCATCTCAGGTGCTAAAATGGCTTGGTTACAGATCAATGGAGCAGCGGGCACAGATGAGCAGAGCATTGTCTGGTAGGGAGCTTGCCGGGTGGATCCTAATCAGGGCACATGTAGGAGTCTGTCTCTGCCTTCCCACCTCTCACTTAAAAAAAAAAATTAAGGATAAAAACCACATGATCATATCAATAAATGCAGAAAAAGCTTTTGATAAAATCCAGTACCCAATTATGATAAAAACTCTCAGCAAAGTGGTAATAGAGGGAACATATCTCAATGTAATAAAGGTCATATATGAAAAATCCAGAGCCAACATCATACTTAATGGGCAAAAACCATAAGTGTTTCTCTTAAGATCAGGAATAAGACAGGGATGCCTACTATCACCATGTTTATTCAACACAGTACTAGAAGTCCTAGCCACAGCATCAAACAATAAGAAGTAAAAGGTATTCAAATTGGAAAGGAATAAGTAAAATTGTCATTATTTGCAGATGATACAATATTGTATATAGAGAACCCTAAAGATTCTACCCAAAAACTACTAGAACTAATAAATAAATTCAGTAAAGTAGCTGGGTACAAAATAAATATCCAGAAATCATTTGCAATTTTTACACCAATAATGAACTATCAGAAAGAGAAACTAAAATAACAATCCCATTCACAATTGTTTCAAAAGGAATAAAATACCTCACCTCATCTATGGTGGCATAGTGGATAGAGTGTAGACCTGGAACACTCAAGTCTCTGATTTGAAACCCTGGGCTTTCCCAGTCAAGGCACACATGACAAGCAACAAGAAAGCAATGGACAACTAAAATGAAGCAACTATGAGTCAATGCTTCTCAATTCCTCCACCCCTCTTCTCTCTCTGTAAAATAAATAAATAATATCTTTGTAAAAAAAAAAAAAGAATAAAATATCTTGTATTAAATTAACTAGGGATATAAAAGACATGTACTAGGAAAATTATAAGACATTGAAGAAAGAAATTTAAGAAGATATAAATAAATGGAAGCATATACCTTGTTCATGGATGGGAAGAATTAACATTATTAAAATATCCATATTACCCTAAGCAATCTATAGATTCAATACAATTCCTATCAAGATACCAATGGTGCATTTCACAGAACTACAACAAATATTCAAAAAATGCATGTGGAACCACAACAGACCCCAAAGAGCCACAGAAACCTTAAGAAGAAGAAAGTTGGAGGAATCACACTACCCGATATCAAGCTATACTCTAAGGTCACAGTAATCAAAATAGCATGGCACTGCCATAAAAACAGACACTGAAAGAGAATAAAAAGCCCAGAAATAAAACCATGCCCATATAGTCAATTAATATTTGACAAAGGCAAAAACATATAATGGGGTAAAGATAGTCCAGTCAATAAATAGTATGAGAAAAATTGGTCAGATAATTGCAAATAAAAGAAAATGAAACTAGAGCACCTTCTTATTTCACACACAAGAATAAACTCAAAATGGATTAAAGACTTAAATGTTAGACTCGAAACCATAAAAATCTTGGCCTGACCAGGTGGTGGTGCAGTGGATACAGCGTCAGACTAGGATGCAGAGAATCCAGGTTCAAAACCCCAAGGTTGCTGGCTTGAGCGTGGGCTCATGTGGCTTGAGCGCGGGGTCACTGGCTTGAGCGTGGGATCATAGACATGACCCCATGGTCACTGGCTTGAGCTCAAAGGTCATTGGCTTGCAGCCTAAGGTCACTGGCTTGAGCAAGGAGTCACTCACTCTGCTGTAAACCCCTCACCACCACCACTCAAGGCACATATGAGAAAGCAATCGATGAACAACTAAGGTGATGCAGTGAAGAAAAGATGTTTCTCATCTCTCTCCCTTCCTGTCTATCTGTCCCTGTGTGTCCTTCTCTCTGCCTCTGTCACACACAAAAAACAAACCCATAAAAATCCTAGATGAAAATATAGGCAGTATAAGATTATACATTTCTGATAGCAATAGTTTTTCTGATGTATCACCTCAGGCAAGGGAAACAAAACAAATAAATAAATGGGACTTCATCAAACTAAAAAGTTTTTGCACAGGAAAGGAAACCATCAACAAAATGAAAACAAAACCCACTGAATGGAAGAACATATTCATCAGCAATACATCTGATAAGGGGTTAATATCCAAAATTTATAAAGAACTTTTAAAACATACACACACAAAAACCAATCGATCCATTTACAAAATGGACCAAGGACTTGAATAGACACTTCTCCAAAGAGGACACACAGATGGCCAATAGACATATGAAAAGTTGCTCAAGCTTACTAAACATCAGAGATGCAAATTAAAACTATAATGAGATATCACTTCATACCTGTCAGAATGGCTATCATCAATAAATCAACAAATAAGTGTTGGCGAGGGAAAAGGGACCCCTTGTGCACCATTGCTGGGAATGAACATTGGAGCAGCCACTGTGGAAAGCAGTATGGCATTACCTCAAAATTAAAAATGAAACTGCATTCTGACTCAGCGATTCCATTTCTAGGAATTTATCCGAAGGAGCCCAAAACACTAAATTGAAAGAATTACATGCACTCCTATGTTCACTGAAGCATTATTTACAGTAACCAAGATTTGGAAGCAGCCCAAGTGCTCATCAATAGATGAGAGATAAAAATGTTGTGGTAAGAGACATAGATAAGAGTGTGGTGGTTACGGGGGGAGGGGGGAAATGGAGAGGGAAAGGGGGAGGGGGAAGGGCACAAAGAAAACTAGATGGAAGGTGACAGAGGGCAATCTGACTTTGGGTGATGGGTATGCAACATAATTGAACGACAAGATAACTTGGACTTGTTATCTTTGAATATATGTATCCTGATTTATTGATGTCGCCCCATTCAAAAAATAAAATTATTTTAAAAAAAATGTTGTGGTACATTTAAACGATGGAATACTATTCAGCCGTTGAATAATTAAAAAAAAGGAACTCTTACCCTTTGCGACAGCATGAGAGCATTACGCTAAGTGAAATAAGCCAGTCAGAGAAAGACAAATGCCATGTGATTTCATTCATATGTGGAATCCAATGAACAAAATAACAAGCAAAATAGAGACTCAGAGAGCAGGCTGACAGCTGTCAGGGGATGGGAAGGTGGAGGAATTGAGAGAAGAGAAAAAAACAGAAAAAACTCATGGACATGGACAACAGTGTGGTGATTGCTGGGGGGAGGTGGATGAGGGTGTAGGGGGGACAAATGGGATGAAAGGAGACTTGACATGGTGTGGTAAGCACACAATACAGTGTACACATGATATGCTGCAGAATTGTGTACCTGAAATCTGTATAATTGTGTTAACTAGTGTCACCCAATAAATTCAATTTAAAAAAGCAAATGAGTTGATGACTCCCAACCAGTTAAAAAAAAAAATAGAACCCACTCTTTTGGAAAGAGTGCAGCAGATCTTGGTTACAAATCCCTCCTGAAATGCAACCCAACATAGGGAAGAAGGAAGTATATGACTTTCAAACCTTGCTATACCTTATTAGCAGATTCACAGAGTGGTCGTGATCTCACATTCAGGATCTCAGAGGAAAAAGCTTAGAAGTGATTGTCAATCTGCACCACTATTATGATCCTATTTCTTTACTAATTAAAGTCACCCACTGCACAGCATCTTGCTGGTTAGAAAACTCACCTATTTCCATTTCTATGAAAGCTGCTTCATCTGGTAGGGCTCGAGGGATCACTCCAGGGTCACTAAAGCTGGTCCTCAACAGTGTAGCCATGGAGAAAAGGAAGAGCATTGCAGCAAACACAGGGATGGCAGGTGACAGCTGGACAGCCAGGTAGCGGCATCTGAGAAAGCAGGCAATTGAACATTTAGTTACGCCTACCCTACACTGACCACAAATCATTACCAGGATGTCAATCCATCACAAAAAACAGACAGAAAAAAAACAAAAAACAGTACCTTGAAGGCAGGGACCATCCTTTTTATCTTGCTTGAATTACCCAAAACTCCTAACATGTGATTCTGTACATAGTGGGAGCTCAACAAATAATTGGTGCCACCTATAACACATACAGAAGACAGTCTCAAGGGATCCTCCTACCCCCTAGAGCAGCTCCTCCTATCAGCCTTCTGGGAGTCACATTTCCTCTGTGCTTCAGGAAAGTCTCACAGATGTTAAGGTCAGGAAAGCAACCGAGCCTGGACTTGTTGCTCTCACTCTGGGAACATCTCGAGTGTTTCATACTCACCCACATGGCAGTAAGCCTAAACTCCAGAGCCGAAAGGAAAGATGTGGACTAGTCAGGGAGTGAGGTCCAGTGTCCAATGCAGAGTATCCCCAGCATGCTTCAAGGCCAGTTAAAAGCTCCAGGATTGCTGACTAACTTTGCAACACCATTCTTTTTTTTTATATAAATTTTTATTAATTTTAATGGGGTGACATCAATAAATCACGGTACATATGTTCAAAGAAAACATCTCCAGGTTATCTTGTCATTCAATCATGTTGCATACCCATCACCCAAAGTCAGATTGCAACACCCATTCTTTTTGTCTCCTCAATTAGCTCAGCTACTAGGTGACTAGTGACCATAAGGAAATAAGAGAATTGGACCCCCTGACCATCCCTTCCCAACATCATGTTTGCTTCCCCCTCTTTCTTCATAATTAACTTGGAAAGCCATAACTCTTCCTCTCTGGATATTTCAGCCCTACTCATCTGTCAGGTCCCAGAGAAATCAATGCCATCATTGTATCATCAAAACCACACTTTACTGAGCACGCACCACATGCCAGGAACTGCACTAAGCCCTTTATCTGCATTATCTCATTCAACTCTCACACCAAATCTATAAGGTAGAATCCATTATACCCATTTGATAGATGAAGAATCTGGGATCTAGAGAGGTCTTGCCTCCTCCAAAAGGCTTATCTTAAGCTGCACTAACCTCTCCCTTCTCTGTGTCTGTTGTCCTCACTGCCAGAGCCTTGCATTGTTTCCTAGATGTTTTTACTCTATTGACTTCATCTCCCCCAAATGGACTTCATAGGAGGAAGAACCTTGTCTGTTTGAAGCATGAAAGCTTGAATTTGAATTCTGGTTTGACCAGCTCCTAGCTGGGTGACTTGGTTAACTCCAGTCTCCTTCTCTGTGAAATGAGGATAATAATAATACCTCATGGTCTCATGGCACAGATCAAATGCATGAATCCAAGTGCTTAGAACTGCACTTGACACACAGTAAATGCTAAGCAAGTGTCAGCTATTAACATTATTATCTTGGTTCTCTATCTCCCAGAGCTTAAATACAAGTATGTGAGCACAGCCATCAACAAATACTGTTGAGTCAAACTTAATTTCAAACAAAATAAATGGGAGTGTGATGAAAGTTAACATTGACCTATTTTTACTCTCCTCCTCCTGGCACATTTTCTCCTTCAACACAGAGATCTTCTCTTGGGGGCAGACTGTAAGAGAGTAAACAAGGGCCAAGGGAGAGTGGGAAAAGTAAGCTAAGAAAAAAAGAGATTCACCTGACCAGGCAGTGGCGCAGTGGATAGAGCATCAGACTGGGATGCAGAAGACCCAGGTTCGAGATCTTGAGGTCGCCAGCTTGAGTGCGGGCTCATCTGGTTCTGGTTTGAGCAAAAGCTCACCAGCTTGAGCCCAAGGTCGCTGGCTCGAGCTAGGGGTTACTCGGTCTGCTGAAGGTCCGCGGTCAAGGCACGTATGAGAAGGCAATCAATGAACAATTAAGGTGTTGCAATGCGCAACAAAAAACTAATGATTGATGCTTCTCATCTTTCCGTTCCTGTCTGTTTGTCCCTGTCTATCCCTCTCTCTGACTCTCTCTCTGTCTCTGTAAAAAAAAAAAAAAAAAAAAAAAAAGAGATTCACTTCACTGGCATGGGGATAAAGCAAGCTGCTGACCACTCCGAGCAAATGTTTAACCCCGGGTTGTACATTCACTGTAGGTTTGGATCAACCCTCATGCGATCCTCCCTGCCATACACATCGCTCCACAGGGGGTTAAAACTAACTGCAATATTAGGCCGAGTCATTCATTTGTTATGAAGGTGAATCTATGTAGTGAACTTACAAAATGATTTTTGTGGCTTTTTGTTTGCTTGTCTGCTTCTTTGTTTTTAACAAAATCCTTGGTGTTTGCTTGCTTTTGTATAATTTACTTTTTTCTCCTAAATGCCAAGGGTTGGGAGGACTATTTGGAAAACTGAAGGATCTGGCAGAGTTCAGGGTAATTATGGTCCTTGAGTATCAGAGTTTGTTGAGTATCCATCTTTCTACTGTTCCCCTTCACTGGTACAGATAATCAAGAAGTAAATTCAGAAATGAAAGTCACCTCCACTTATGAAAGGTCCAAAGGCCACAGGAGAAACATAAGTCTCCGTTCCATTTAAAAGCCAAGTGAAATCACCACACTAACAGAAACCAGCCGTCTTCCTAAGAAGATTTTCATTCTTGAAAATAAAGATGTCTCTAGGACTCAGACTGCTCTTGTGTACAGTCTCCAATCAAAGCCTTAGAAAAATCAGAGCCATCTGATTGGACACCAAAGGGAGTTGAAGTTGTTTTATTACAAGGTAAAGATACAGACCGAGTAGAACAAACATACACAGATACACACACACATGCATGCACACACACACATACCAGTTAATGTTGCCCTATACACAGGACTCTCCCAAGCTTGACTGAGCCCACTTCCAACACCTGCTTGTCAATCAGACAAAAGACAACTTAGATTTGAACTACGCTATGCCATCACGGATAAAAGTATCTATAATCTCCACACAAATTATCTTCTGCACCTGCTAACACAATCCACTCTGTATGTCAACAAATACACAACAGGCCCATTGTACTGTTCCCCAGAGATGAGACTACTGACAGCCAGTTGTCACTAGTGAGTGGGTGTGGCTGGGGAGGCAGATGTGGGACCAGCAGGCCTTTCTACTCTGAATAAGAGAAAGCTCAGAAAGCCAGCAGCTAAGACTGTTGTGAACTACAACACATCGTACTTGTCTTTAATAGTTATGATAAAAAATATCCCTCTGGGTTAGTCGCATCAGTGCAGTAAGCTAAAGATCTGTCTCTGACATGAATAAGCTATGTGAAGATTGGGAGGTAATTCCCAATATTGCCCTCAAAAGTCAGGAGTATATTCAGACTTCCCTAAATTGTCTCAAAGAAAGACTAGACCTGTCATTCACAAATATAAGCTGTTTTTTAAATTCCCTAACACTTTGGAATAATGGTATCCATACACTTCTGAAAATAGAATTCTCCATAGTCTTCCAAGTACCAAGAGGCCTTTCCCTTTCTAGGGAGTTAGAAGTTGCTTTCCTCCCTGTGAATTTCAGATATACAACTATGTCCCCACTAAGCTTCATTTCTGCCACCTAAAGAGGCATAATCATTTTAAGTCCTCTTTGACCAGCTTCTTGACTGGTCTTAGGCCTCCCTAGCTGGGCTAGATGACTGGACTTCCACATGTCTCACAGACCACTTGGTGGTACTGACCAGCAGCAACCAGCAGTGCCAGGCTGGGCTGGTGTTTCATGTACCATCCCTCATTCCTAGCATGCTAGTTCATTAAAGGGACAATGAAGATGATGTAGGATTCAATTCACATGAAAAACCTCAAAAGAGATTCATGACTAGAGCTGATAAGAAACCAGACAGATTCCATGGCAGGGCTCTGCCTCACAGACTGTCAGTGTGGCCTGAGTATCTATATATCATTCTGCTTCTAAGTCTCCTTAATAGCTTTCTTGTTATGTTTTTTCATTGTTGCTGCTGTCTTTGATCAGTACACTCAATCAACGAACAAGTATTTACAGGTCTAACAAATGAGGAACACGAGAAATAGAAGCTAATTTTGTTGGGAAAACATAACTAATATATGAAACAACTAAAGAATAAGATAAGACCAATAATCACATGTTAAAATGGTATTTCAGACTCAAGGACTATAAGCAGTTGTAGAAGAGCTCTCTTGGGAAGATGGTGGCTGCTTGAAACTACTTCCATAGCAGCTATTAAGAGTAGTTTTAAGGAAGAACTGTGCTTGGAACAGCAGGAAGCACCCAATAATTAGAGAGAGCCCCACAATGGCCCTTGGTCCCACCTAATAGAAATAGGCCTTTGCTATAAGTCCTCCCTGATAGGGATGGCTGTCTGCCTCTTACATACTATCGACCTCTAAAGCATTGTAAACATGTAGAATCACCCATAAGACTGTTTCAAGTTTCTTCTGATGACACTCAGAGTCTGCTGAGAGAGAAGTTTCCTTGGACACTAAAAGCATAGTTTAAAACCAGCATCCAGACTTACTGCTATGTGAAGGTCAGATGGAAATGCAGAACTCTGTTTTGCTCCAGTAGCAATGGGGAAAATTAACCAGAGAGAGACATTTTCAACTATGAAGCACTGAGCCATCCTCTCACAGAGGAGGGTCAAAGTCTCTGTACAAACCTAAGTAGTTGCCAAATTTCAGTTACAATACAAAATTTCATATTTCAATGATAACAAATACAACAAATTTTACATATAACAAATAACAAATTTCAATTATAATATATTCCTGCTCAAGAACTTAGAATGATACCCTGTTGCCTATTATATTAAATCCCAAACTCGCCTGACCAGGCGGTGGCAAAGTGGATAGAGCGTCGGACTGGGATGCAGAGGACTCAGGTTCGAGACCCCGAGGTTGCCAGCTTGAGCGAGGGATCATCTGGTTTGAGCAAAAGCCCACCAGCTTGAACCCAAGGTCGCTGGCTCCAACAAGGGGTTACTTGATCTGCTGAAGGCGCGCGGTCAAGGCACATATGAGAAAGCAATCAATGAACAACTAATGATTGATGCTTCTCATCTCTCTCCGTTCCTGTCTGTCTGTCCCTGTCTATCCCTCTGACTCACTCTCTGTCTCTGTAAAAAATAAATAAAATTTAAAAAAAAATTAAACCCCAAACTCAACAGGCCAGTATTCCATCATCATAAGGTTCTCGCCTTCTCATTCCTCCATTCCAGAAGTACCCCCTAAGCACTATGAATTCACTAGCTTCTTGCTGTGAAGATACCTTTGTTCTTAAACACAATACTCTCTGAGGAGAAAGATTTAGAGGAGGTCTCCTCTCTCCCTCTATAAACACCTCAACTGATGTCAGCGTGCTAGGATACATCCCTGTTCTTTGTTCTTGCTTTTCCCAAAACAGAAGATCACTACACTCAATTAAGACTCGTTTTGGACCTGTGGTGGCGCAGTGGATAAAGCGTCAACCTGGAAATGCTGAGGTTGCCAGTTCGAAACCCTGGGCTTGCCTGGTCAAGGTACATATGGGAGTTGATGCTTCCAGCTCCTCCCCCCGTCTCTCTCTCTCTCTCTCCTCTCTAAAATGAATAAATAAAATAAAAATTAAAAAAAAACTCATTTTGAAAAGATGGGAAATGCATTCAATGGAAACTGACAGCATGAAATTCATTACCATTAAAGTTAGTAGAGGCTGAAATATACAGATAAATTCTGAAAGACAGAACCACAAAGAACTGTTAAAGGAAAGCACAATGTTCAGGAGACATAATCCAATCCTTCTCCAGGAACATGCTTTATCAGGAAGTTGAGCTTAGCTAAGTATTGTGACAGATTGATATCAAAGAGGTAACTACTCCTTTTTAAAACTGTTATTTGGGCCCTGGCCGGTTGGCTCAGCGGTAGAGCGTCGGCCTGGCGTGTGGAGGACCCGGGTTCGATTCCCGGCCAGGGCACACAGGAGAAGCGCCCATTTGCTTCTCCACCCCTCCGCCGCGCTTTCCTCTCTGTCTCTCTCTTCCCCTCCCGCAGCCAAGGCTCCATTGGAGCAAAGATGATGGCCCGGGCGCTGGGGATGGCTCTGTGGCCTCTGCCCCAGGCGCTAGAGTGGCTCTGGTCGCAACATGGCGACACCCAGGATGGGCAGAGCATCGCCCCCTGGTGGGCGTGCCGGGTGGATCCCGGTCGGGCGCATGCGGGAGTCTGTCTGACTGTCTCTTCCCGTTTCCAGCTTCAGAAAAATGAAAAAAATAAAAATAAAAATAAATAAAAAATAAAACTGTTATTTGGTTGGCCAAGTTACAGACAGAATCTGAAGCTAGATGAAACAAAAAACTGAACCTCTAAGGAGCAATTCTCTAGAGAATGCTTTCTTGGTTAGAGATCATGATAGTCACTTTTTTCTCTTCCCAATCTCACCTAAGGAACTTCAAGAGCCTGGATCTTGCACTATAACAGGAGTCGGGAACCTTTTTGGCTGAGAAAGCCATGAACGCCACATATTTTAAAATGTAATTCCGTGAGAGCCATACAATATGTTTAACACTAAATACAAGTAAATGTGTGCAATTTATGTAAAACCAACACTTTTAAAGTACAATAAGTCTCTGAATCTTTTTAATAACGTTGTTATGCTGTTGCTAACCAATGATGAATAAAGTACTTCCTACCATTAATGCGACTTCTGGTGCTGCATGGTTTTGCTGATGGCTTTGTAGTCTGGTTGATACGTGGTGAGGTTAAGCTTCATGCAGGCGTTGAGACTTCCATCCATTAAACGTGATTGTAGGTTGGTCTTAACGTTCTTTCGATGTGAGAAAGACTGCTCCCGTGCATACATAGAGCCAAACATTGTCAGTACAGCAATACTCTGTCCATTCCTGCTGAAAAGTACGATACTCCTAATTTTTTTTCTTTTAGCCATCTTCTTCATCAAAAGGGTTTCTGCAATTAGCTAGCTGACTACTTGATTAAAAGAAGGGAAGTTTACTTCCTGACCTCACAACCACCCGTGTACGTTATGCATTATCAAATAAAAATTTGGTGTTGTCCCAGAGGACAACTGTGATTGGCTCCAGCCACCCGCAACCATGAACATGAGCGGTAGAAAATGAATGGATTGTAATACATGAGAATGTTTTATATTTTTAACGTCATTTTTTTTTATTAAAGATTTGTCTGTGAGCCAGATGCAGCCATCAAAAGAGCCACATCTGACTCGCGAGCCATAGGTTCCCAACCCCTGCACTATAAGCACAGATATTCTGTTATCTCAGAGTTTGGCTTTGGTATGCACAGACCTGTGTCTACTCAAACCTGATAACTTTATGTTGTCAGATTGCCTTCTCTTCCATCTGCCCTCAGAAACATGGTGCCCCTTTCATCAGGATCATGCACAGAGTAACAAGTTAGGGAGCATGCGTTGCTTAATTTTTCTCTGAGCTGTCCTCATCTTGGCAGGATGGCCAAGATGGACTAAGGATGGCCACAGAGAGGAAAATCCCTCATAACTCACAAAGCTTACTTTCTAGGTTCAGTCTTAAAGATGGGCTTGCCTGCTCTTGCAAGGCTATCAAAATATAATGCCAGAATGCTGTCAGTATTCCACCAAGATGCCTTCATTTTCCAGGAGCATGAGCTGGAGAGGTCCAAATAATCTAGATGCCACAGGGTAAAAAACACTATCTACCAAGAACTGTAATATGCTAGTCTAGCATTCAGCACTATGTACAGCTTTAGTAACCAAAATATCTTCAGGATATCATATTCAAAAGCTAACAATGAGATGAAAGGTGATATCACATAGAGTCAATGGCCAGCCAATCTTGAAGAAGAAACCTTACTTCTGCGGGCCTGGTTTCCTCACCTGCAAAAGGATAGGGATAATCTCCAAGGTCCCTCCCACCTCCATTATTCTATTATTCTGTGAATCAAGACTGCTACATCTTAATTGCATCCAGGAAGTATTAATTCTGCAACATTTGTTTGGCCACGTACTCTATATAAGGCCTGGTGGAGGACACTGTGAGGGCCATACAGATGCAGGAAACAATCCCTGACTTTGAAAGAGCTCAAAGTACAATAACCATAGAATTCAGAAATATAAGAAATGTCATATGGACCCTGGCTGTTTGGTTCAGCAGTAGAGCATCAGCCCGGCATGTGGAAGCCCCAGGTTCAATTCCCACTCAGGGCACACAGGAGAAGCGCCCATCTGCTTCTCCACCCCTCCCCCTCTCCTTTCTCTCTGTCTCTCTCTTCCCCTCCCGCAGCCATGGCTTGAATTCTCTCTGTCTCTCTTCCCCTCCTGAAGCCATGGCTCAAAAGGTTCAAGCAAGTTGGCCCCAGGTGCTGAGGATGGCTCCATGCCCTCGTCTCAGGCGCTTAAATGGCTCAATTGCTGAGCAATGGAGCAATGGCTCCAGATGGGGAAAGTATCGTCATGGGGGAGCTTGCCAGGTGGATCCCGGTCAGGGTGCATGTGGAAGTCTGTCTGTCTTTCTCCCTGCCTCTCACTTAATAAAAAAAAAGAAAAAAGAAATGTCATATAATTATGTGTTACAATTTGTCCCCCAAATGCAGAAAGATTTCATAAAGGAAAATTCAAGAAGGGACTTGAAAGAGAGGTTGAATTTGGAGGTTAGAAACGGGACAATTACTAAGCAGTGTTACAAAGCATTTTTCAGTTCATCCCATTCCATGACTCCTCTGTACGTCACAAGCATGGATGAGGGTCAATCCAATGAGGTTTGATATTGCCTTGATGTGATTTCTTCTATATATAGCAGAGTGAGGCATAAGTACTAATCATCGCAGCAAACTGCTTCTACCTCAGTGGTCAAGAGTCACACAGTCATTCTTGCTATGAGAGAAGTCTGGGGACCTTGTTCCCACTAGCAATCTGTCACAAAGTTAAAAGATGCAGCTAGGAAGCCAATTCCAGAACACAGTGCACTTGGTCCTTTCCCAAGTTTTATCAGGAAGTGGAGACTAAATACCACAATCACCTTTCAGTAGCTGGACAGCTAACAAGTTGTCAGTGTCATTCTGCTATAGGGTCCTGACATTCCTGGCCAAGCTGGTGGCTATGTGTTTATCATACAAGCTGGCCTGAGAAGAATTCATGTGCTCAAAACTGAAACTAGCAGACACACACATATTGCCTACTTATCTCACCCTAAGAATATATTAAGAAATCCTTTTTTTAAGCATTATACAATTTTCACTCTGCTTTTAAATTCAAATACATTTACCATAGATATAATTATACACTGCTCACAAAACTTAGGGGATCAGGGAATGTACAGAAACTGCAGTACTTTCAGCCTTTTGTATAGTGCATTCTCACCAATGAAATAAAAGTTGGTTTTGCATCTCATTTGCATAATCAAACAACTTTCTTTGACTTGTCGTTTGCTTTTCTGATGTTCTTGTTTAATAAAAAAATCAAATGCTTCTTTTTTATCACTTCATATTCGTTTTAAAATATCCCTTAATTTTTGTGAGCAGTATACTTAAACACATAGACATATTTAAATACAGTTACCTACCTGTAATTTTCTAGCCTCTCTTTTTCTGTGTGTGTATCTGACTCTTCCAGACAGACACAATAGTTATATAGAATTTCAGATTCTCAGAGTTGCAAGAAGCTTAGTGACGATCTAACCCGATTTCCCATCCCGGGCAAAAATCCACTCTGTGACAGCAGCCCTCTGGGATGGCTACCTGGCTTTAGAAACACTTTTAACACTTTTAATTAGCTCCTGATGACAACCTTTTTTCATCCTATGTAGTCAACCTACTCTCTCTCCACTGAAAATTACAGGTCCCTCCTTTGAGAAATCTAAATGTGTAGAAGCAAAATCCAAAAATAAAAAGATGTCCACTGGCACCACTAACACTATATGTTTTCCATCGAGGGGCGCCCACACGCTTGACTAGATTTCTCAAGCCCCCTGGCCGACCCATGGCTGTGCCACAGGCAGCAGTAAATCAACTCACACTTGTTCCTAAGCACCTGCGCAAGCAGGCCCTTGTTACTAAAATGAAGATCCAGGTATGGCTCAGGATCTGGACTCTCTTCCCAAAGGTAAATATGCAGCAGCCAGAGGAAGTGATCTCTGCACTCCTGGACAATCTGAAGATGACAATGAACAGCTCTTTGTCACCCTCACCTTCCTGAAGACACGGGACTAGATCAGTTGACTTCTGAGGTTTCCTTAAGTTCTAATACAAACTAAGGAGCCCATATTAGGTCCCCCAGACCTTATCCCCCACTGTGTGGCTGGTAGTAAATGACAGACTCTGAAGAAAACAATTGACCAGAAAACTACTCCTTTCTTCAGTCATGCTGGTTTCCTTGGTACAGCCTGTCATTGGGAGACAAAGGTAGTCACCACCTAGGATTTCTGTCTCTCTCTCTCTCTCTCTCTCTCTCTCTCTCTCTCTCTCTCACACACACACACACACACACACACACACACACAGATTCCACCACTCTCAGTGCAAAGGATTCATCGCCAGGGCCCTCTCCCCTTTGGTCAGAGTTATACTTCCCCATTCCACTCTTCAGCTAATATATTTACTTCCTTCTCCTCCTCCCTTCTCCCTCCCCCAGCCTTACCTTCAAAAATATTTATTGTATTGCACAGAGAGCTGGAACTCTGGGTAGTTTACAAACAACCTCACCCTTCATATCTGAGAGCAAAGCCTGAGAAACAACTTGGGGATTGGGGGAGTCACCTTGATAGAAAATAACTTGCCTCTGTCAAACCGTAACTTAGCTAATTATAAGCTTCATGCCACAAGCAGTTTTCTTCAGAAGTCTTCAGGGTTTAAGTTGTACAGATCAAAATCAGACTCTGGCTTGACCTGTGGTAGCACAGTGGATAGAGCCTCAGCCTGGAATGCTGAGGTCGCCAGTTTGAAACCCCAGGCTTGCCGAGTCAAAGCACATACAAGAAGCAACTACTGTGAGTGGATGCTTCCCGCTCCTCCTCACCTTTTCTCTCCCTCTCTCCTCTCTTAAATAAATAAATAAGTAAATAAATAAATAAGACTGTTTGGCTCACAGATACAAAAAGGACCAAATGCCAATAGCTCCAAATGTCAAGCTCCCCTGGTAATCAAACCACAGGCTTCCTAGGCTCAGAATTATCAGCTCGCTCAGGATCTGGAAACAAATTTTATATCTGTTTTGAGTGATTTCAATCACAAAAAATTAACTCCAAGGCTAGGGGGCTGGGGCCAAAAAGAGCTAGTAATTTGGCAAGGGATGAAGCAAAAGACAGGGAGGATAATAGACTGCAGAGTTGGGCTCTGCACTTGCAAAAAGAAGCAAGGCAGGAATAAAGCAAAGAAAATTGGAAAGATGGGTCAGAAGAAGGGGAAACATTATGCATGTGCCTGTCTGACTGCACATGCTCAAGTGTACCACACACACATACACACACACACACACACACACACACTCACTCAGCCATGAAACTCAGACCCAAAAGCAGCTAAGAATCCATGATCAAACTGCCTGACTTTGCCAAATACTTCACAGAGTCAACAGTAGTGGCAGCAGACGTGCCTTTGAGAAAGAGCTCTCTGACCTTACTTTCCTAGTCCTGTTACAGACTAGGTCCCCTTTATCCCTCTGCTGTTACTCAAGCCAGATGTAATCATCAAGAGGTCTAGCAAGGCAGCTCAAAAAATCGCTCTTGATGCATGGGGAAAACCCGAAGTCCTGGCAGAAAAAGGACAAAAATGAGCTCCAAGTGACCAAAGCTCATTTTAACTACCCACAAATTCTGGCCAAGGAGTCGCTCCTCCACTCCATGGCCAAGCTTCAGCATGGGAGCTTCAGCTCTAAGTCACCTGTGTTATAGGAACCACAGCAAGCTCAATCAAGTGTGACTCACTGTCTACACACATCTTCTACACACACCTTCTCAAGGCCCTCCTCATAATAACCCCAAACCAATTAGCATCGCTCCCATCCCCAAAGTGTACAGCATTCTCAGTACAACCAGCAATGATATTACAGTACCCTAGAATCCAGCTGGCCACCTCCCTAGCAAAGGGGAGGAGGCCTACACAGACTATGAACAGTGGCTCTAGTGCTGGCTATTACATCACAGAAAATAATTACTCTAAGGCTGGTATCAAGCACACACAAAATAGAGAGTTTTTTATGTTGAGTGATTTTGAGTGAAAGAAAGAACTACTCACACACACAAATAAGCACAAATGTGCCACACACACAGTTAGTTTGCAGCACAGCAGGACTGGAACAAATCTGCAGGTTCCCAATTCAGTGCCTTTTCAATTTAACAGGTAGATGAGAGCTAAGCCCTAAGTACACAGGACCCAGAATAACAGAATAGGTGGGTATGGTAGGGTGGAGTTAAGACCACAAAGGGGACCCCTGAGCTTGGGAGAGGTGGGAAAAAGGCAGTTTGTCACTAAGCACCTAAGGAAGCCACTGAAAAGGGAAGGTGAGTAACAAAGACAAATTCCTTTATTTTTCAAGTGTGCCAGGGGTAGTCACACATCGGTGCTATAATATTGGTATCAAAGGTCTTGGTCTTTTTAGGCAACACATACTCTGCTATAAGCATAAAGCAATGGATTCGGTTGGCATGATCTATAGACACTGATCAAGAGGACAGTGACAACCATCCAGGGACCACCCACTAGCTCCCCAGAAAGAAGGTTCTTCCCCAGATTCAAAGTAATCATTGCCAGGCAATGCGACTCAACGGAAACTCACTCAAAAGCGAAGAAGAGTGTACATGTCCCCAGGATGAGGAAGAGGGTCAAGTAGAAGATGCCCTTTTGCCGGGCCATCATGACGCGGCCATCACAGCAGAAGGTGTTCCTGCCTGGGAGTTTCTCCCATTTCCGTGTCACCTTCTTTCTCACCACCATCACAGACATGTCTGGAATTCCTGGTCCAAATGCACTTTGCGATTATTATAAGGTGGAAGAAACGGAAGCTGCGCCCAGCTTTAAAATCACGCCTCCTGCTATTGCTGCCGCTGTGTCAAACATCATCAAGAGTCCAATTTCCAACCCTAAGAAAAAGAACAAAAAATGAGATGGGAACATGAAAATGCAATTCAATCCTCCTAGTTCAGAGGCAGAAGATAAGCCTGAAAGGGTGAGGGTGAGAAGTGGGATAAGTTTATTTCCAAACTATGTTTGTCCTCTAAGGTTAACAGTTCCTAAAAAATATAATGATAAGACGGCTGGTGTATTTTCTTAAATAAAGCCCATGCTTCCAATATAATACTGGTGATCTGTTTATCATAGAACCTTGGATCTGAAGGGTTTTTTTTATAGGTGATAGCCCTAATTAGTTGGTTGGAAATGAGTACAGTGAAGACCAGAGAGAGAAAATCACTTATTCAGGGTTAAACGACCACAAAGTTAAGCCAAGAAAACATGTCTGCAGACTTTCAGTCCAGGGCACTTTCCACCACACCACATGTTCTATAACCATCATTAAGAGAACTAAAAATAATAATAGTCTCTGTCCTTAAGGAGCCATTCCCTCCCTTCCACCACTTCTTCACCTTCTTTCTTCAATCTTCCACTCAAATATGAATCACATCAGGGAACTAGTCACCCTCTGGCAGGGCTAGGAGGTTCTGGACACATATCCAGGTTGTCTTGACTCAAAACAGATTTTCCCTAATCAAACCCTTGGTAACTTCCTGAGTCCAGGAAATGAACCAATTTTGCTAGTCTAGCCGAACATTTGTGGAAATCTTAATGAAATCACATCACAGACTTGTAGGTGGAAGGCTGACTTAAGCAGGAGATGTTCTGGAAGGGCTGGAGGGGGGAGATGGCAGCAGTAAAAACAGTCATAAAGGTGTTTTCTGGGACATTTCATAAGTACCATCTCTACTTAGCGTCCTGAATTTCCAGGCCCAGCCTATCTCAGCCACTACCACACTTCTCTGCTCCTCTCAGGTGTGGTGCTGAGGTCTCTATTTACTGACACTACATGCCCCACGCTGGCACTACTGATTCGGAAGCCTGCAGCCCGGCTGACTGATCAGAAACAACCAACTGGAAATCATTCCCGGGCTGGAGAGGGCAAGGGTCCAAATAGAGACTCGGTGATGAGCCCGGCAAACAGAAGGCAGAGGGCTTGAGAAAGAGGAAGGGGGGCACCAAGGTGCAGAGAACACTTCCTTTGTGTAAAACTAACCTGGAAAACAATCTCCTCCTGATAATCCGGCCCAGCCGGAGAACATACCAGGAAGGGTAGCCGGGCCTGGGAGAACAAAGATCAAAATCCGTCCAGAACCAGCGACCGGCCCACCCGCCTGGGGCCAAGGCCCGAGTCCGGGCTGGCAGCGGGCGCGGCCTCGGGAGGCCCGCCCTGCCTCCGCCACGCAGCGGACCACCGCCCCAGGCAGCCCAGGACGCGCGCCACCTCCACAAGCTCGTACACACTCACACACGCCCCGCCACGTGTAGTCACCCACCCCGGCTGGGGGCACCGCAGGCGACTCGGGCGGGGCGGGGCGGTGCCAAGGTCCGCGAGTGCCAATGCAGTACAGGCGCTGGCAGCCCACCATGCGGCCGAGCCCAGGAGACCCCAACCCCCACCCCTTGTTACCTGAACCTGGGAGCCCAAACTCGGCCGGGGACTGCGGGCAAGAAGTGGACTGTAGCAAGGGATCGCGCCGGCCGCCTGAGGTGGCAGCGACTGCTCCTCCCCAGCCCGGAGGCTGCCTCCGCCAGACAAGGAGCCCCTATGACCGGGGCCCTAAAACAGCTGTGGCAACCGCCCACTGTCTGCCTAATGGAACGCTCCTCACGTCACCAGCTCGTTCCAGTAGTTACTTGCCCTGCATTGGCTGATAGACCAAAGTGTCTCCGCCCCCTGCCACCCTACCCCGAACTATCATTAGCTACTCCGAACACCACTCAACGGTGCCTCCGCCCCACTCCCCCACCCATCTCCCTGTTTCGTGCCCACCTGCCAAGTGCTGCTAGCCTCCCTTTGGGGTCCAATGGCAAGTACCTCAAGTATCGCCTTCTATTAATCTAGTTAGGCAGAGACCAAGGTGAATGGTAGTTCGAGAAGGACAAGGGAGGACTGGGGGCCAGCTTCCCCCACACACACGGTAACGCGCTGAAGCAGCACTGGCTCACAGATCCGAGTGCTCAACCCAAACTGGGTCTGCCCTGGGCCTCTCATGCCCTACTTGCACTAACACAACGCGACTCGGGGTTTTACTCTTTCGGAACAGAACAAACAAATAGAAAGGGGAACTCCAAAGCAATTACTCTCCCCAAGAATATAGAATCATGTTTGCAGTACCCAGAACAAATAATTGACTGTTAGGAAGTTAGAAAATCTACTGACAGAACATAAATTCTTCCAAGTAGATAATGAGCCAAAAGAAGTTGGAAATGAATGTTCGCTTTGGAGAGTTCATGATAACTGGGGAGGGGAAAGCCGGGATCTAATGCAGAATCCTCACCAAACACATTTTTTTCTTCTGTTCCCCACCTCCACCGCAGTTACTGCCATAATCAGCCGCTGCTACTGATCCAAGTGAGTCGCATCCTTTATAAGTTCAAGATTGGAGTGGGTCAAACAATTCAGAATCACGACATTGATATTATATGACGGACTTTAACAGGCACTCAGTCTGTTTCCACTAGTATGGCTCTGGGCTTGCAAACATAAGGAGAAATATGAGAACGGACTGAAGGTGGCCTCTCCTTACCTATCTTGCTGTTGGGGTGAGTGTCTACATTGACAGCTATTTTCCTGAGCACGAATAAAATTTCTCTAGGGTGAAGGTATTTACAATTAATACAGAAGAGACTGTCAAAGGTCTTCCCAAGGCAGTTTTCTGTTAGTTGAAGAACCATATACTTGTCAAGAACTATTTCTCCCCTACACTACTTGGGTCCCACATGATATGAAGCAAAAAGCTACTTAATGATAATTATGTTTACCAATTTCATGGCACCCTCCATGAAAAATATTAGAGAATTTAAAAATCACTAGATAATTTTCATTACAGAAATGTGTTGTAATTAATTTGTAAGAGAAAGTATGTTTTTATAAAGCTTCTATTGTTCCTTACTTAGTGCTCGTGCTGATTACAATTATCAGTTTATTTCTGATAAACCGTATGATCGATATCATTGTCTCCAATTCTCTCCCCTTAGAATCCTGGAGAGTGCTGATATTACACACACTTAGTATGGAAGAGAGAGGAACTTCTCTCAGCTCCGTCAGACCCCTGGATTCCTAAGCCTGTGTACTTCAGACGACCACGGCCACCCCAGCTGCCATTCTCCTGACTGTGGAGCAGTCAAAAACAAACCTCTGCAACACCAGACATACTTTGTCCATATCTCAGGCGCAGGTGAAGCCTGGGGAGTCCTGGAATCGATGTGTCATGGCAACACATTCCTGAGTTCTGCCCCTCCCTGCTCTGGGTCACATTCCCTCTGGAGTAAGTGGCTGTGTAGGTCAGGCTTGTTTTAATACAATGTTATTATTTGTCTTCACTACTAAAAGAAAAATGAGGAAAATTTATATGGACAAGCATTCCATAGGACTTCCTTCTATATAATTAACATAATTTTATATAATTCTGATAGTCTTAATACACACGCAACTAAATTGTGACTATAAACTGAGATTGTTTCTTTTCCGTTCTTTCCTTTCGTCTTTCGATAAACCTCCAGACTTTACGCACCCGATTCAGTATGGGCTCCTTTCAAGGGGAGTTACACTCATGTGGTGAGCACTAGCAATACCATTGGAATAAAGGGATGATAGACTTCTATTATGTGATGGCATACATTTTGGTGTGCTTGTTTAAAAATGCCTGTCTCTGACTTCTTCTCCTAGGAAACACAGGTTGGCCGATGGCACTGGTGCTGCGGGAGGCCCAGGGCCCTGGAATGGGAGGCTGAGGGCCTTCCGTAGAGTATTTGGCAATGGTATGCAGGACTGAGGTCATGACTGGCTGGCTGGGGTGGTTCCTGGGGCCACAGTCACTGAGCTCACAGAGACAAAACCAAGTACAAGGAGTATATCCTTGTCAACAAGGTGGGCCACCTGGTCAAAGACATGAAGATCAGGTCCCTGGAAGAAATCTATCTCTTCTCTATGCTCACCAAAGAATCTGAGATCATTGACTTATTCTTGGGTGCATCTCTCAAGGATAAGATTTTAAAGACTATGTTGATGCAAAAGCAGACTCACGCTGGCCAGAAGACCAGGTTTAAGATGTGTATAACCATTGAGGACTACAGCAGACATATCAGTCTGGGTGTTGTAAAAGTAGCACCTGCCATCCCTTGGGGCTGTTATCCTGGCCAAGCTCTCTATTGTCCCTGTGCAGCAAAGCTACTGAGGGAAGAACATCAGCAAGTCTCACATCATCACTTGCAGTCCCTTGCAAGATGACTGGCTGCTGTGGCTCTGTGTTGGGTGTGTTTAATCCCCACCACCAGGGACACTGGCACCGTCTCAGCCCCTGTGCTGAAGAAGCTGCTGATGACTGGTATGGATGATTGCTGCATCCCTGCCAAGGGCTGCACTGCCACCCTGGGCAACTTTGCCGAGGCTATCTTTGATGCCATCTCCAAGACCTTCGGCTATCTCACTCCAAACCTCCAGAAAGAGACTATGTTCACCAAGTCTCCTTATCAGGAATTCACTGACCATCTTGGAAAGACCCACATCAAAGTTTCTGTATAGAAGACCCAGGCTCCAGCTGTGGCTACCACATAATTTTATACAAGAAAATTAAATTGAATTAAGCTTGTTTTAAAAAAAATGCCTGTATCTATGTTGATGGTTCCTGTGTGAGCATGTGTTTGTTGATGTATACGTGTCAGGTGCTGTTTGAGCACCCCGGATCTGGGGTGCTGCCTCTGGGCTGCAGCTTCCAGTTAGTGTTGCTCCAGATACCTCTTCTGCAAACTCTCAGAGACCCATTCTGTACTGCATGCAAGACAGACCCACAAAACCAACCCCCATCTTGCATTCGTGATGGCCCTTTCTATCAATATTTACTCTAGTCTCAAACCTCCCATATTCTCTTGCCCTTCTTCCCACACACACGTGTCTCACCCCAGCTCAACTTACCTGACCTGAACTCCTCTCCCTACTTTCTGGCCATAGATAACTATATATTTGTAGAATGAAATCATGAGCAAAAGAAAGAACCATGGGACACCCTGCCCACACATGATCAACTAGCATTCTTAAATAATAGTTGTTTCCCAGAGGCCTGGGCTGCTATCGCTGACTTAGAAGACAAAGATGAGTATACATATTAGGAAGCACAAAAACTTTATGGCCAGACAGACCTAGGTTCAAATCCTGATTCTGCTACTTAGTAGCTGTGGAAACTTCAGCAAGTAATTGATCCTTTCTGAGCCTATTTCTTCGTCTGTAATGCTTACTTCTTATAGTTATCAAGGAGATTAGAGAGTACATGCTAAATGCCTGGCATAGTTGAGAAATACAATCAATACAGTATGTTAGGATGACATCTATATGTCAATGCCTCTCCCACCTCCCTCCTTTATTTACACTGCCAACTGGGAGTAGAGAAGTAAAAAGAAGACCAACTCTTCACTTTTTTGAGCCTGTGTCATCTGTGCCTCCATGTTTTCAGACTCTAAATTAGCTTCTGAAGTTAATCCTTATCTGACTGAATGCTTAATTTCCCAATCCCAAAGGCACCCCACTTCCTGATAGGAAAAAGCTTGAGCAATGATCTTATTCTATTCAAATGACTGTTCTCTAGTACAATTGTCTCAGGTGAATCCTCAACCATCGCCACCACATTATCTGTTTCAACAAGTGAGAGATAGATGGGATCTCTTTAATCACACAACTCTTGTGCTCACAGCACTGTGCTGGGATTGTTGGCTCCTATCAGAGACTGAGAGACATCTTTTAAATTCCACCATGTGAAAGTCAAATATGCAAAATGTCCAATGAAAACTGCCTGGGGTGGCAGAGAAGATAATATCACAATGCAACTGAATTTCTGAAATTGAGCCTCAGTTTCTGCCTCTGATGCCTGCCTGCTCCTACTGATTCTCAATTTTGTTTTATCTTTAGACTGTAGGTTTCTGGTTCCACTGGATTAGTTTTAGGTGCTGTGCTTGAACCCTCAACACTAACCCTAAGACTACTCTCTAACCAAATAAGAGTCAGCAGAGCACCATTTATTGAGGACCTTCTCTGAGCCCGAGATTGTACTATGTGATTTATTCAGATTTGGTTCGTATATTATGGTCTAAACTTAATGTCCAAGTGAAAGCATCTGACATTGATACTGACCCAGACAGTCCTAGTCTCAGACTGCCCCACCCTCTCATTCCAGGAGCTGACCTCAAGGGATTGTGTTGCCCAAAAATATAAGCAGGTTTATCAGTCAATTATTAAGTATGTAATGAGCACCCACAGTTTGTTCAGCCTGCACTAGGCAGTATGGAAAATACCAAGAAGTATTTGACATGATCCGAGCTTCTAAGATACTTAAAATATTCTAAGAGAGAAAAGACCAGCTCATTTAAAGTCAAGATAAATAAAAAGCAGTGTAGAATTCAGGTTTCAACTATACACCGCAGATTCTCCAATCTTTTTTTTTAATTTTTTTGTATTTATTCATTTTAGAGAGGAGAGAGAGAGAGAGAGAGAGAGAGAGAAAGGGGAGGAGCAGGCACATATGTGCCTTTACCAGGCAAGGGCAGGGTTTTGAACAGGTGACCTCAGCATTCCAGGTCGATGCTTTATCCACTGCACCACCACAGGTCAGGCCTCTCCAATCTTTTAAAGAGAGCTTGCCTCAAAAGGTTATAGCCTCTCAAATACTCTTGGTAGAAGAGTAAATTGGTAAAAATCTTTCAATAAAGCTATTTAGTAGCATTTCTTAACGTTTTTATATTACATGACCATTGATCTAACAATCCTACTTCTATATAGAATCACTACCACAAATGCTCGAAGATATATATTCAAAAATATTCACTATAACATTGTTTATCATTGCAAAAGTAATCAAACAAAACATTAATTAATTATTGCACATTCACATAATGGAGTACTATGCAGCTTTCAAGAATAACAATATAGTATATACACAGAAAATAATAGACTGTCACCTTTTTGTATGTGTGTATATTTCAATAAAGATTTAACAATGCTATGTGCATTTGATGTTTTATTGTGTTGTACACTTGAAACCTGTATGGTTTTGTGAATCAATTTCATTGCAATAAATTCGATTAATTTTAAGAAATTAAGTTTATTTGCTGATATGCAAGAATGACCCAATATATATTCAGTTTAAAAAGTGAGTAAACATTTATAAAATCCAACTTTATAACTAATGTGTGTGTGCGTGCATGCGCGCATGTGTGTGTGTGTGTGTGTGTGTGTGTGCTCTTATAGATGCATATTTTTTTTTTTTTTAAGTGGGGAAACTTTTCTTTTTTCTTTTTTTTTTATATAATTTTATTTTTTTAATGGGGTGACATCAATAAATCAGGATACATATATTCAAAGATAACAAGTCCAGGTTATCTTGTCGTTCAATTATGTTGCATACCCACCACCCAAAGTCAGATTGTCCTCTGTCACCTTCTATCTTGTTTTCTTTGTGCCCCTCCCCACCCCCTATCCCTCTCCCATTCCCCCCTCCCCCCCGTAGCCACCACACTCTTATAAATGTCTCTTAGTTTCACTATTATGTCCCACCTACGTATGGAATAATACAGTTCCTGTTTTTTTCTGATTTACTTATTTCGCTTCGTATCATGTTATCAAGATCCCACCATTTTGCTGTAAATGTTCCGATGTCATCATTTCTTATGGCTGAGTAGTATTCCATAGTGTATATGTGCCACATCTTCTTTATCCAGTCATCTATTGATGGGCTTTTTGGTTGTTTCCATGTCCTGGCCACTGTGAACAATGCTGCAATAAACATGGGGCTGCATGTGTCTTTACATATCAATGTTTCTGAGTTTTTGGGATATATACCCAGTAGAGGGATTGCTGGGTCATAAGGTAGTTCTATTTTCAGTTTTTTGAGGAACCACCATACTTTCTTCCATAATGGTTGTACTACTTTACATTCCCACCAACAGTGTATGAGGGTTCCTTTTTCTCCACAGCCTCTCCAACATTTGCTGTTACCTGACTTGCTAATAACAGCTAATCGAACAGGTGTGAGGTGGTATCTCATTGCCGTTTTGATTTGCATTTCTCTAATAGCTAAAGAAGATGAGCATCTTTTCATATATCTGTTGGCCATTTGGATTTCTTCCTGGGAGAAGTGTCTATTCATATCCTCTTCCCATTTTTTTATTGGATTGTTTGTTTGTTTGTTGTTGAGTTTTATGAGTTCTTTGTATATTTTGGATATTAGGCCCTTATCTGAGCTGTTGTTTGAAAAAATCATTTCCCATTTAGTTGGCTTTCTGTTTATTTTGTTATCAGTTTCTCTTGCTGAGCAAAAACTTCTTAGTCTGATGTAGTCCCATTCATTAATTTTTGCCTTCACTTCTCTTGCCATTGGAGTCAAATTCATAAAATGCTCTTTAAAACCCAGGTCCCTGAGTTGAGTACCTATGTCTTCTTCTATGTACTTAATTGTTTCAGGTCTTATGTTTAGATCTTTGATCCATTTTGAGTTAATTTTTGTACAGGGGGAGAGACTGTAGTCCAGTTTCATTCTTTATAGATGCATATTTTTAAAGTCTGGAAAGATATTTACCAAATAGTGGTTATGTCTGAGGAGTGGTGGTAATGAGCAAATAATAAGTTTTACTTTATACACTTTTTTAATATCTGAATTAGTCACAACATTATTAATTTTAGTACTTAAAAATAAAGATTTAAAAAATTATGACAGAATAACTATATGCATTCATCTCTTCTTCCTAAGACACCATTAAAATTATAGTAAAGAGATTTTAAAAGTGAAAGCCCACAATAAATTAATGAGCAGTGACATCAAATGACAATATATTGCACTAATGTCTGGAAGGTAGAAATCGAAGGGAAGGGTGTTAACTGAACACACAATGACTAAGACCAATTTTGGAGCTGACTTGTGCTGCCCCACCACCACCACTGCAAAACACTATAGAGAACATAGGACATCTCCAGAAAAAAGGAAGTCAGCAAAAGAGACAGTATGATTAAGAGCTAGGAAAACTGTGAATACATTAAAGGCAAAAAATGCAAAATTTGACCAAATAAGGGCAATAATGAAATGCCAGGAAAAACAAAAGTTGCACAAGAAGTCTGTGGGTCAAATGTGAAGAATTACTTCAAATTAACACAGGAAGTGAGCCTCAAGAAGAATAGAATTTATTCTGAGGAATAGACAAGATTATAAAGAAGCTGGAAGATAGCAGATATATGATAAAGAAGGTATATGTTTTTCTACCTACAGGGGGAAAAAAGGCTATCAGAAATTCAAGGAAAATAAATATTAAACTGTTCAAAAATGCCATTTTCCAGTAATGAAGGCAACTAGAATTTGGAATAATATAGAACCACTAATGGAGGTTGTAATAATTAAACTATAAAAAATAAAATGTAATCAAGTCCTATTCCTTGTCTCTACACTGAAAAAATATTTATATAATCATAACAATGTAAACACTATTTTTATTGCTTTCAACTTTTGGGATCCAACCTAGAGACAAATCACAAGAAAACTGAGTATAATTACAAAGTATAAAGTAAATTTGCAAACTTGATGTGAAAGCATGATGTACAAAATTTAGAAAGTCGACAAAGTTAGGGGTGGTACAAGGATGCATAGAGACACTAATATTCTAATTTTAGAAAGTGTAGAATCAGGAGATACTATCCATAGATGATAGAACAAAATATAGAAATTTGTGTGTCTTATATAAAAGCATGAGGATAACCAACTTTATAACTAATATTCACATTAAAATGATTGCCTATGGGGAAGGGAACTAAACAGGAGAAATAAAAAGGGTGGTGATGCAGTGTAAGTGAGCTAAATCCCCATCTATTAGAACAGGAAGTCACTGGATGATATCTAGAGCTAGTTAACCAAGGAAATGCAATATAGGTATATCATTTAGAGAAAATGGAGTATTTACAATACTTCTTATACTGGTCTCCTTGCTCCCACCTTTGCCCATTTTGATCCATTAACATAGCAGCTAGAAAGATTCTTTTAAAAGTTGACTCAGATCTTGCCACCCATGACTTGTCCAATGGTTTCTCATCTGTGAAAAAATATATACTTTGTCCTCAGTTCCTGGAACTGAGCTTCTAAAATTCTTGTAAATTCCTAAGTGATAGGAGTACTATAGGCATCTTTTGTTCTAATACTTGGTCTTTGACCCCAGTTCCTGACATAAGGCTCCTAAAACCTTTGTCACTTTCTGGGTGATAGTAGCACTTTATGAGGCAGCTCTGGGTGGCTTCTGAATAAGAGCTGGTCACCTGGAAGACCGAGTCATGGAATTAGAAGCTTGGAATTTTCAGCTCTGCTCCCTCCATTCTCTTGAGAATGGGCTATAAATGGAGTTAATAATCGATTATGCCTTTATGATAAAGCTTCCATAAAATTCCCAAAAGTATACGGTTCAGAGAGCTTCCAGGTTTTTTGTTTGTTTGTTTTCTTTTGGGTTTTTTTGTTTGTTTGTTTTTTACAGAGACAGAGAGAGAGTCAGAGAGAGGGACAGATAGGGACAAACAGGAACAGAGAGAGATGAGAAGCATCAATCATCAGTTTTTCATTGTGACACCTTAGTTGTTCACTGATTGCTTTCTCATATGTGCCTTGACCATGGGGCTACAGCAGACTGAGTAACCCCTTGCTCGAGCCAGTGACCTTGGGTCCAAGCTGGTGAGTTTGCTCAAACCAGATGAGCCCGCGCTCAAGCTGGCAACCTTGGGGTCTTGAACCTGGGTCTTCTGCATCCCAGTCCGATGCTCTATGCACTGTGCCACCACCTGGTCAGGCCAGATAGCTTCCAGGTTGCAGAACACATCCATGTACCTGGAGGTTACACACCCCAACTCCACAGGCAGACAGGCTCCCGTGCTCCAGACCCTCCAGACCTCACCCTAGGTATCTGGATCTTTTCTTCTGACTGTTCTTATGTATCCTTTCTCATATCTTTTAATAAACTGGTAAACCTATGTAAGTGTTTCCTTAAGTTCTGTGAGCCACTGGGGGGGGGGTAATGGAAACCTCAGATTAATAATCAATCAATCAGAAGCGCAGAAGACAACCTGGATTTTCCATCAGCATCTAAAGTGAGGGTACGAACCGTCTGGCAAGATGAGCTCTTCACCTGTGGGATCTGATGCTATCTCCTGGTTGATAGTGTCAGAATTGAGTTAAAGTGTAGGACACTCAGCTGGTGTCACAGAGAACTGCTCATTGTAGGGAAAATCCCTCACATAATTTGCTATCAAAAGTGTTGTGAGTGTGGTAGTAGTGTGAGAGGAAAGGAGAAACACAGCAGGAAAAAACGAAGTTTTTCTAACGTCTCACTCAGAAGCCAAAGTCATTACAAGAACTTGCTAGACCTTACACAATCATCATCCCCACCTTCCCTTCATCCCTGCATCCCCAGCCCTTGCTCACTCTGCACAAGACTCAGTGTCCTCTTTGCTGTTCCTTGAACAGCCTAGACCTGTTTTCTCCTGCAGGCCCTTTGTGCCAGCTGCCATTCCTGCTGTCTCTTCATGTGAATGTTCTCTTTCCCCACACATCTGCATGGGTTGTTCTATTACCTCCTTCAGGCCTTTATTCACATGACTTCTTCTCAAAGAAGTTTGCCCTGGTTACACTATTTTAAATTACAACCTTCCATCCAGAAGTCCCTATCTCTTTTCTCTGCTTTATTTTTCTCCATAATACTTACCATCTTTTAACATACTATATATTTTAATCATTTGCCATGTTTATTTTTGCTCTCCCTGCTAGAATGTAAATTCCGTAAAAGTGGGAATTTTCATTTTTTGTTTACTGTTGTATCCCCAGTGCTTAGAACATTGACTGGCACCAGTAGGTGCTCATTTGGAGCCGAATTACTTTCCCCAATAATTCATATATTGAAATCCTAACTGATAGTACCTCAGAATGTAACTGTATTTGGAGATTAGGCCTTTAAAGAAGTGATTAAGTTAAAATGAGACCTTTGGGGTGAGGTCTTAAACCAGTATGATTGGTATCTTTATAAGAAGATGAACAGATGTTAGGGGTGCTCGTGCACAGAAGGTCAAACACATGAAGAGACAGCAGGAGGATGACCATCTGCAAACCAAAAACACCTGGAATGTCTTTTCTGCACTTTGGGGACAAGGTTTTTCCCTTCTGTCATTAACACAGCACTTCTCTGATGAAATCTCCAACGCCTTAGAAAAGAGAGAACAATTTCTCACTGATTTTATCTTACATAGAAACAGAACGTCCTCCTTGATCAACAACCTACTAACCACTTAATTTTTCACATACACAACTAAGTAAATTCTTTAATGTACGAATCTGTTAGATTTCAGTTGTTGCGTATTCATGATAAATGTGTCTATGTTAGCATTATGTCAAGTTAGAAGTGGTTTGGACAAATGTCTGGTGATAAATTTAGAGAATATGGTACCCAAGGAAAGGTGTGAGAAGAAGCAAGGATAGTCACTATTGCATGCTACTGTGCATAGCATTAGTTTCGCCTCAAAGATCAATATTTTCATGCTGCCGGACACTGAGAACCTCCTAGGGAGGAGAGAAAGGTCCTGTTCCAGAGTTTGCACACTGTGCAACATCTCTAGAAGGAAACACAAGATTGGTAACAATGGAGATAGACACTGGAGAACTTGGAGATAAAGGGGGGAGAGAGACCTAATTTTCAGTGTAAACACTTATAATTTTGGAATTTGTTTTATTGTGCATATATTAGCTATACAATAATATTAATTAAGTTTTATATCAGTGTAGTATACAAACTACAGTATTTGGATCTCAACCCGAACTTCTACCCAGCTACAATTGATGTAAAACTATCATGTTTCTTATATTCAAAATTGTGGTATTAAATATGTCTGTCATCTGTTAGACTGAATCCCACACTGAGAAAACAAAACTAAATATAAATTAATGTTTGCAATGGTATGATCCCATTGAAATAATTTTCTTTAAGTTGCATGGAAATAAGCAGAAGAAAACTTATCTAAGTATAATGTCCATATACCTCACCAATGCCACAATTTTAAGGATAATTGGAGGTCTGAGAAAATGTAGTGCCAAAATTTTAATTACATTTAAATATGATATATAATTGATTGACCAGGAAATTTAAGCTTTCTATGTTATAGATGACAAAAGAAGATGATTCTATCAAGGAATAAATAGTTCCCTGCCTTGTTTTAATTTGGATATAATAATAATGAAGACCAAATCTCTTGGGATAAAATAATGCTTTGTTGAGAACTCCATTTCCTCAAAATTTTCCTATTACCCCAGTGACTATAATACTGAACATCACAAGTGAAAAACAAAACATGAACATGTCCCTTGCCCAAACTGAGCATCTAGTATGAAGACATACTTCCTTTTTATCTGACCTCTAAGACCCTTCTGAACTTGATTACGTCTATCAGACCTAACCATTCAAGATAAATGATCAACATTCTAATGCATCTTCCTCTGGAAACTCCAGGGAACTGACTTTCATTCCCTTTGATGAACCTCACTCTGCTGGCACCTCCCATCACATCTGGCTTCTAATTTCTGAATTCATTTGCACAGAAGGTAAACTGAAGACTAACTTTCAAAACAGTGATGTGAGTATATTTTTTTAAAAATGTGATTCTTAACCCCTTTTCTAAATGAGAAAGGAATCAGACTAAATTGAGTCAGCTAAATAAGGTTATCTACCGGTATACTATTCGGTATACCACTGTTCCTCTACTCTCTATGCTTTTGTTCTGGGTTTAATAACATCCCATCAACTATCATATTTAGCTGTAAAATTCTAACGTAAAAAGTCATCTCTCCACCCTCACAAAGTCTGTTCCTAGCTGATAATAGTTTTATTGGTTGTGTATGTACACTGATATATTCATCTGCTTTAGCTGCTATTACAGAATACCACTGACTGGGTAGCTTAAACAACAAAAATGTATTTTCTCACAGTTCGTGAGGCTAGAAGTCCCAGACCAAGTTGTTGGCCAATTTGGTTCCTGGTGCAAGCTCTCTCCCTGGCTTGCAGACAACTGCCTTCTTACTGTACCTCACATGGCTTATGGAAGGACCAAGCTCCCTAGTGTCTCTCCCTCTTCTTTTAAGGATGCCAGTCTTATCAGATGATGGTTCCACATGTTTTAGAATTTTATTTATTGATTTTTAGAAAGTTAAGAGAGAGAGAAAAGCAGGGGGAGAGGAGGAACGGGAAGGACAACTTATATTAGTTGCTTCTAGTATGTGCCTTGACCCAGCAAGCACAAGGTTTTGAACTAGCAGCCTCAGCACTCCAGGCCAATGCTTTATCCACTGCACCATCACAGATCAGGCTAATTAGGGTCCCACTCTTATGATCACATTTAACCTTTGTTACCTCCTTATAGATTTTTTTTTCTTTTCATTTTTCTGAAGCTGGAAACAGGGAGAGACAGTCAGACAGACTCCCGCATGCGCCCGACAGGGATCCACCCGGCACGCCCACCAGGGGGCGACGCTCTGCCCACAAGGGGGCGATGCTCTGCCCATCCTGGGCGTCGCCATGTTGCGACCAGAGCCACTCTAGCGCCTGAGGCAGAGGCCACAGAGCCATCCCCAGCGCCCGGGCCATCATCTTTGCTCCAATGGAGCCTTGGCTGCGGGAGGGGAAGAGAGAGACAGAGAGGAAAGCGCGGTGGAGGGGTGGAGAAGCAAATGGGCGCTTCTCCTGTGTGCCCTGGCCGGGAATCGAACCCGGGTCCTCCGCACGCTAGGCCGACGACCTCCTTATAGATTTTATCTCCAAATACAGTCACATTAGTGATCAGGACTTCAACATATAAATTCCGGGATGGGGGACACAATTTAGTCCATAGCCACTGGTTTAACACTGCAACAGACTGTTTCATACTTTAGTAAATTAGCAGGACATCAGAGATATATGTAAAAAGCACATATCTACTTACATATATACACGCCTTTAGAACTGACCAAGACGTAAAGTGAACAGCAGTTTTGGAATTGGTGTGGATGGTGCATAGAATGTACTTGGAGAAGAAGGAATAGAATGCTAGGGAGCACTGGGAAAAAATCTGCTGGTGAAATAGGAAAAGAGGAGCAGCACCACCCTATCCTGGCAGTCATTAACCGGGAGAGTGTTGAGTTGCTAATAAAGACTTGCATCAATGAAAACTCCAAAAGATTGAATAGGCTTCTTTGAAGCCTAACTCTTCCCAATAATCACTGGGGGAAAAGTGGTTTGCCCTGCCTGGCAGGATAGGATATGAACATTGGCATATCCTGTCCCATGCTGATTGTAGGCTTATAGAAACATGGCAACTATTTCCCTTTAACTCACTCTCTACAGTATTATTAGCCAAAGAAGCATTTAAATGCTTTTGATGGTGATGATTATAGAGAAAATGGAATATAAATGGCTACTGACAAGTTTCATTGTAACAACTTTTATAACCCCATCATTAAGGAGATGGTCAGCTCCATATTCCTAAACAAGAGGTAATCACATGTCTAAAGCCTCTTTACCCCACACTCACTGTGTTAAAATGCTATTCCCATTTATTCTCCATCTTTTCCTCCTCGGTGTGCATTAGTTACTATGGAAACATTGGAATAGCAAAGTTTGAATATATCAACTTTTCCAAGTTCTATTACACCATGAATCCAATTTATACCAAAGGGTTGGGGGAGGGAGTTGCTGCTAGAAGTTATAAGTGAATACAAGTTAAAATGAAATGTATGGCACTGCTAACTTAATGCAGGCTTCACGTAGCATCACAAAAGGGGTAAGGCTCATTTTATTTGCTTATTTTGTGTACCAGAATCCTAACTATGGTTATCATTGATGTTGTCTTAATCTGTTCATGCTGCTGTATTAAAATACAATAAACTAGGAGCTTATAAACAACAGACATTTATTTCTCACAGGTCTGGAAGCTAAGAAGTCCAATATCATAGTGTCTGCATATTTGGTGTCTGGAGAAAAACTGCTTCCTAGTTAGCAACTTGTCAATATGTCCTCATATGGCAGAAGAGGCAAGGAGGCTTATAAACAACATAAGGCCACTAATCTAAGTCATGAGGACTCCACTCTCATAATCTAAGCACCTCCCAAAGCACCACCTCTTGAGACCATAAGTTTAACAGTTAGATTTCAACATACATATTTGTAGGGGATACAAACATTAAGTCTATAACAAAGGTCTACTAAATGAAAATATTTATCTATAACAACATCAGCATAGGCTCTTTTCCCTTTTTGCTGTAATTATTATTTATTTATAAACAATATGTAATTTATTTCATCTGTACTTTAACCCAAGAATTTTTAGATGATCCCTTTTAAGTCTTCAAATGGCCATGTTGTCCCCCTATGGTTCTATTGTTATTTCTCTTTTATTAAATTATTGTGGTAAGAATCTTTGCCCATATGTGTGTGTCTACTATACATCTCAATAACAATGTACCACATACAACTTAAAATGGATTTGCTATCTTCCCTCTTGAACTAGATACTCCTCCATATTCTTCACCTGTTGTAATACTGCATTTGCTCAATCACTCAAGCTAGAAATCTGAAAATCACTTTTGCCTCTTCTCCTTCCTTTATTCACTAAATTAAATCAAACCAAGCCCTTTAAACTTTAGCTTTTAAAATTCTTCAGGTTTGTTCCCTTCTATATATTTCTTCTTTGACATTATCTGTTTCTGACAATGGCAGACTAACCATCCCATAATGTATAAGTATAAAGGATGATTAACATATTAAAAAATATTTGTCCTTTTGAAGGGCCACTTCGGTAGCAAGGAATTGAGAGGCCAAGATTGTGGAAAATCTATAGAAAAATAAATAAACATCTGGCTACATTTTTGCTTTTAAGGCATTTGCCAGTTTGAAAGCTGTGTATTAAGAAGCTAAGAACCTGAGAAGAAAATAGTGGCTGAGAGTCTGAGAAGGTGAGCAGAGCTTTCAGAAATCTCATGAAACTTAGAGGGGGAAAATGGAGTTGAGTGTCCATGAATGAAGAGGAGCTCTGGTAAACATCACAGAATGTCAGCTGAAGAGCCATAACCTAGGAAGAAGAGAGAAAAGGAAATAACCAGTCCTCATTCAGACTGAAGCCTAGTCTCAATCTCTAATCAGATTAAGGTGATTTATTCTTATCTTGAGTGTTTGTCAGAGTAAAAATTAATCATTTTTTTTAGAGAGGAGAGAGAGAGAGAGACAGAGAGGGAGAGAGAGGAGAGAGAGAAGGGGGAAGGAGCTGGAAGCATCAACTCCCATATGTGCCTTGACCAGGCAAGCCCAGGGTTTCGAACCAACAATCTCAGTATTTCCAGGTCAACGCTTTATCCACTGTGCCACCACAGGTCAGGCCAGAGTAAAAATTAATAATAATAAATTCTCTCTGGAAAAAGATGGCATCAACAAATACCTCAAATTATCTCTTTATCTTTTTATATGGTGTCCAATGTTCAACCACTAATAGTGAAGAATACAAAAAGACAACCACTGATAGAAAATCAAGAGAAAAAGAGGCAATAGATATAGACCTACAGAAGATCCAGATATTAAAATTCTTAGATATAGATTTTAAAATAATTATAATTAATATATGCATAAAATTAAATAACAAATTATAATTTTGAACCATAGAAAATTGGTTACATATAAGAGGTTTACAGTGATACCTTGAGATAAAAATTTAATTTGTTCTGTAACTGAGCTCATAAGTCAGTTAGCTCGTATATCAAACTGCCGATACTGGACCCGTGCACCAACACACCAACTAGCGGCAGCTTCCTGAATCATGACTCATATCTCGAATTTCACTTGGATTTCAAACAAAAATACAGACCAAGTCGCAGTTCGTATCTTAAAAAATTTGTATGTTGGTCTGTTCGTATCTCAAGGTACCACTGTATATTTTAAAAAATGAGAATGAGGTTTCTCACTGTTAATCCACTGAAAGGGCTTGGAAACAGAATACCTTTGTCTTAGTTGGCTCAGGTTTCTAAAACAAAATGACATTAACTAGGTGGAGTAAATGACAGAAATGTATTTCACACAGTTCTGAAGGCTGAGAATGTGTGATCAAGGAGTCAGCATGGTCAAGTTCAGGTGAGAGGTCACTATCTAGTTTACAGATAGCCACCTTCTCACTGTATCCTCATATGGTAGATAGAACTCTAGTCTCTCCCTTTTCTTGTAAGGACACTAACCCCATTATGGAGGCCCCATCTTCATGCTTTCATCTAAACCCAATTGTTTCCCAGATACCTTATCTCCAAATAACATTATATTTAGGATTAAGGTTTCCATATATAAACTTTGTGGAGACACAAATATTCAGTTCATAACAACCCTAATAACAATGAACATGTCTAATTCACACATCTTGATTTCTAAATACTAGTCTCCACTAAAAGGAACCAGGGCTCCTTGAAAAAAATCTAATTTTGAAAAAGGGAAAATAAACTATAAAATGAGCTTGAAATTTGTTTGTCCTTAAAAGTAAAGAAATGCTCAAATAATAATGGGGATATGTCAAAAGAACACAGAAGCTAGCCAAAAGGGCGCCCACTGGCTAAATTTTAGCATCGCAGCAAATGATAGTAATAGATTAAAACATGTTGAATAAAGTAAGAAGTCATAAGGAGGAAGACAAGATGGCGATGGAGTAGGCGGACGTACCAACTTCCACCTCCCAGAACCAAAGTGGGTTACAAACAAATTTTAAGAACTATCATCTGGAAAAACCAACTTTGGACTAAACTAAGATAACTCTTCAACCAAGGAACACTGAAGAAGCCACACTGAGAATGGTAGGATAAGCGGAAACGCGGAGAGGGCTACCCAGCTTGCCGGAGCGAACGGCAGCCGGGAGAGACTCGCGTGGTAGGAAGTGAGTTTAGCAGAGAGGGGAGGATCCTGAGTCCCAGGAACAAAGCCCCAACCCGCAGCCCCAGAGCCTAGAAGAGGCGTATGGACTGTATTTAGCTGGAAACAAGACAGAATACCGTTTGTGAGAAAGAGACTGATTTCTCAGACCCAGGATTCTTCTTAAATGGACTGCGCAGAACACCTCTCGCACAACCACTCACCTGGGGCGCCGGGGTACAGGGAAAGAGGAGAGGACCAGAGTAGCAGGAAGAGAGTGTAATCTAGGAGGCACAGGGAGAAACATTTTGGAAGACAGCCACCCTAACCCCTGGGACGAGTCACTCCCCAAATCTGAAGTGAATATTTCCCCTGGAAACAGCAATACCAGCAAAGGGAAGCAGAAAACCAGCCAAACATGCTCTCCCTCGGCACTCAGAGAAGTCACTTAGAAGGAGGGAGCTTTCGGGGGCTACAGTAGTGAGTGTTAGCGTCTGAGCTGCAGTGCCCCCACCTACATGGTTGAGGGATCGCCAAAGGGAGGGTGGTGGAAGGACTAGGAAGCGTGGTTCAGTAGGCAAGGGCGGAAGTTGCCTGGCCACCACTGGGCCAAGGTGTGAGCTCAGTCTTGCCTGGCTGGCGAGGAGGGGGCGTGCAAAAGTGGTCAAGCCCAGCTTTGGGCCGCCTGCAATCCAGCCTGTGGGGGGGGGAAGGGAAAGGTGTGGAGACCCGCCCTTGAGCAAGGCCGCAGGAGCACAACCCAAGGCTTGTGGCCTGACTTGGGAGCCAGCACCTCCCACGGAGGTGGAGCCAAAAGCCCAGAACAGGCAAAGTACCGCTACTGAGTGTGGGCACGCAGTCCCGCCCAGCCTGTGGAGCCAAGGCTTGCAGCCGTCCCACAAGCTAGCTCCTCCTGCAAGGGCGGGACGAAAGTCCGGAAACAGGCGGAAACCCGCACCTGAGCAAAGGTGCTCGCCACTACCCTCAGGGCTGAGTATAACGCCACCCATGGGGGCAAAGTGAAGACCAAGGCTATCATGGCTTGTACACCCAAGCACGTGATCACAGCTGCTCCCGTGAAGGAGAGGCAGAAACCAAAGCAACAGCCCCAGTAGGCAGGCACCTGCAACGCCCATACCCAAACACCCTAGGCAGCAACAGAAGAGGGGGTAGCGGGCCTGCAGACAGACCATACCTAAGGAACAGAGGCCACACCTAGTGGACTCCAGTGGCCAAAATATTCTTTTACACAGAGAAAATTAGAAGGCAGAGAAATGCAACACAAATGAATGAAGAGAAATCCCCAGAAAAGGACCTGAATGAGTCAGATATAATCAAATTACAGATGCAGAGTTTAAAATAATGATTGTTAGGATGCTCAAAGATATTAGAACAACAATAAATTGTCATCGTGAACAACTAAATAAAGAGATAGCAAATATAAAAAAGGACATTGAAATAATAAAAATGAACCAGTCAGAAATGACAAATACAATATCAGAAATGGAGAACACAATGGAAGAAATTAAAAGCAGGATGGATGAAGCTGAGAATCAAATCAGCGAGTTAGAGAACAAGATAAATAAAAGCACAGAAGCAGAGCAGAAAAAAGAAAAGAGACTCAAAAAGTCTGAGGAAACTAAGAGAGCTCTGTGACAACATGAAGAGAAAAAACATCCGCATCATAGGGGTTCCTGAAGAAGAAGAGAAAGAACAAGAGATAGAGACATTGTTCAAGCATATCATAGCTGAAAACATCCCTCTATTAAGGCAGGAAAACATCTCACATGTTCAAGAAGCACAGAGAACTCCATTAAGGAGAAACCCAAAGAAATCAACACCAAGACACATCATAATTAAAATACCAAAGCTAAGTGATAAAGAGAAAATATTAAAAGCTGCTAGACAAAAAAGGACTATCACCTAAAAGGAGCCCTCATAAGGATGACTTCCAATTTCTCAACAGAAACACTTGAGGCCAGAAGGGAATGGCAAGAAATATTCAAAGTAATGCAGAACTACATTAAGAGCCTACAACCAAGACTACTTTATCCAGCAAGACTATCATTTAAAATTGAAGGAGAAATAAAAAGCTTTACAGACAAAAAAAAAAACCTCAAGGACTTCACTACAACTAAACCAAGGCTGCAAGAAAAAATAAAGGGCCTGTTGTAAACAGATCAAAGGAGAAAAAGAATATAGCAAAAGAGAAATACAGTTCTAAAGAATAACATGGCAATAAACAATTACATATCAATAATAACCTTAAATGTAAATAGATTAAATGATCCGATCAAAAGACATAGGGTAGCTGCATGGATAAGAAAACAGGACCCATACATATGCTGTCTACAAGAGACACACTTTAAAACAAAAGATGCACATAGACTGAAGATAAAAGGATGGAAAAAATATTTCATGCAAATGAAAATGAAAAAAAAGCTAGGGTAGCAATACTTATATCAGACAAAATGGACTTTGAAACAAAGACTATAGTTAGAGATAAAGAAGGTCACTACATAATGATAAAGGGAGCAATCCAACAGGAAGATATAACCGTTATAAATATCTACGCACCTAATAAAAGAGCACCTAAATATATAAAGCAGACTTTGATGGATTTAAAGGGCAAGATCAACAGCAATACTATAATAGTAGGGGATTTCAATACCCCACTAACATCACTAGATAGATCCTCAAGAAAGAAAATTAACAAAGAAACAGCAGACTTAATTGACATACTAGATCAACTCAATTTAATAGATATCTTCAGAACATTTCACCCTAAAGAAGCAGAATATACATTCTTTTCAAGTGCTCATGGTACATTCTCTAGAATAGACAACATGTTAGGGCACAAAAGCAATCTCAACAAATTTAAGAAGATTGAAATCATATCGAGCACTATCTCTGATCACAATGGCATGAAACTAGAAATCAACCACAACAGAAAAACTGAAAAATACTCAAACAATTGGAAACTAAATAGCATGTTATTAAATAATGAATGGGTAAACAATGAGATCAAAAAAGAAATTTAAAAATTCCTAGAAATGAATGATAATAAGCATACATCGCCCTGACCGGTTGGCTCAGTGGTGCAGCGTCGGCCTGGTGTGCAGAAGTCCTGGGTTCAATTCCCAGCCAGGGCACACAGGAGAAGCGCCCATCTGCTTCTCCACCCCTCCCCCTCTCCTTCCTCTCTGTCTCTCTCTTCCCCTCCCGTAGCGAGGCTCCATTGGAGCAAAGATGGCACGGGCACTGGGGATGGCTCCTTGGCCTCTGCCCCAGGTGCTAGAGTGGCTCTGGTCACGACAGACTGACACCCCAGAGGGGCAGAGCATCGCCCCCTGGTGGGCATGCCGGGTGGATCACGGTCGGGCGCATGTGGGAGTCTGTCTGACTGTCTATCCCCGTTTCCAGCTTCGGAAAAATACAAAAAAAATAAGCATACATAAACCAAAATTTATGGGACACAGCAAAAGAAGTCCTGAGGGGGAAGTTCATAGCATTACAGGCATACCTCAAGAAGCTAGAAAAAGCTCAAATAAACAACATGACCCTACATCTAAAAGAACTAGAAAAAGAACAGCAAGTAAAGCCCAGAGCTAGTAGAAGGAAATAATAAAGATCAGAGCAGAAATAAATGACATAGAGACTAAAGAAATAATACAGACGATTCATGAAACCAGGAGATGGTTCTTTGAAAAGGTAAACAAGATCAATGAACCTTTAACCAGACTCACCAAGAAAAAAAGAGAGAGGACTCAAATAAATAAAATTAGAAACAAGAGTGGAGAAATAACAACTGACACAACAAAAATACAAAGTATTGTAAGAAAATACTATGAAGAACTGTATGCCAAAAAACTAGACAACCTAGATGAATGGACAAATTCCTTGAAACATATAATCTTCCAAAAATTATTCTGGAAGAATCAGAAAACCTAAACAGACCAATTACAACAAATGAGATTGAAACAGTTATCAAAAAACTCCCCAAAAAAGAAAAGTCCTGGGCCTGATGGCTTCACAAGTGAATTCTACCAAATATTCAAAGAAGAATTAACTCTTATCCTTTTCAAGCTATTTCAAAAAATTCAAGAGGAAGGAAGACTTCCAAGCTCCTTTTATGAGGCAAACATAATTCTGATTCCAAAACCAAGCAAAGACATCACAAAGAAAGAAAATTATAGGCCAATATCTCTGATGAATTTAGATGCTAAAATCCTCAACAAAATATTAGCAAACCAGATCTAGCAATATGTGAAAAAAAAATCATACACCATGATCAAGTGGGATTTATCTTTGGGAGGCAAAGCTGGTACAATATTTGCAAATCAATTAATGTGATTCATCATATAAACAAAAGGAAAGAGAAAAACCACATGATAATTTCAATAGATGCAGAAAAAGCATTTAATAAAATCCAGCACCCATTCATGATCAAAACTCTGAGCAAAATGGGAATGCAGGGAACATACCTCAACATGATAAAGGCCATCTATGACAAACCCACAGCCAACATCATACTCAATGGGCAAAAATTAAAAGCAATACCCTTAAGATCAGGAACAAGGAAGGGGTACCCCCTTTCACCACTCTTATTCAATATAGTTCTGGAAGTCCTAGCCACAGCAATCAGACAAGAAAAAGAATTAAAAGGCATCCAAATTGGAAAAGAAGAAGTAAAACTATCATTATTTGCAAATGATATGATATTGTATACAGAAAACCCTAAAGTCGCAGTTAAAAAACTATTAGACCTGGCCCTGGCCAGTTGGCTCAGTGGTAGATCATCGGTCTGGCATGCAGAAGTCCCGGGTTCGATTCCAGGCCAGGGCACACAGGAGAGGCACCCATCTGCTTCTCCACCCCTCCCCTTCTCCTTCCTCTCTGACTCTCTCTTCCCCTCCCGCAGCTAAGGCTCCATTGGAGCAAAGATGGCCCAGGCGCTGGGGATGGCTCTGTGGCCTCTGCCTCAGGCACTATAGTGGCTCTGGTCACAACATAGCGACGCCCAGGATGGGCAGAGCGTCGCCCATGGCGGGCGTGCCAGGTGGATCTCAGTCAGGCGCATGCGGGAGTCTGTCTGACTGTCTCTCCCCGTTTCCAGCTTCAGAAAAATTAAAAAATAATAATAATAAAAAATAAAAAATAAAAAATAAAAAACTACTAGACCTGATAAATGAATTCAGCAAGGTGGCAGGATATAAAATTAATACTCAGAAATCAGAGGCATTTTTATACACTAACAATGAACTGTCAGAAAGAGAAATTAAGGAATCAATCCCCTTTACCATTACAACCAAAAAAATAAAGTACTTAGGAATAAATTTAACCAGGGAGATTAAAGACTTGTACTCAGAAAATTATAAAACATTGATAAAAGAAATCAGGGAAGATACAAACAAGTGGAAGCATATATCGGGCTCATGGTTAGAAAAAATAAACTTCATTAAAATGTCTATATTACCCAAAGCAATTTATAAATCCAATGCAATACTGATAAATATATCAATGACTTACTTCAAAGATATAGAGCACATATTCCAAAAATTTATATGGAACCAAAAGAGAACACGAATAGCCTCAGCAATCTTGAAAAGGAAGAATAAAGTGAGAGGTATCACACTTCCTGATATCAGGTTATACTATAAGGCCATTGTACTCAAAACAGTCTGGTACTGGCATAAGAACAGGCATATAGATCAATGGAAAAGAACTGAGAACCCAGAAATAAACCCACACTTTTATGGACAACTGATATTTGACAAAGGAGGTAAGAGCATACCATGGAGTAAAGACAGCCTCTTCAACAAATGGTGTTGGGAAAATTGGACAGCTACCTGCAAAAAAATGAAACTAGACCACCAACTTACACCACTCACAAAAATCAACTCAAAATGGATGAAAGACTTAAATGTAAGCCGTAAAACCATAAGCATCTTAGAAGAAAACATAGGCAGTAAGCTCTCTGACATCTTTCACAGCAATATATTTGCCGATTTATCTCCACAGGCAAGTGAAATAAAAGACAGGATAAACAAATGGGACTATATCAAACTAAAAAGCTTCTGCACAGCTAAAGACAATAAGAACAGAATAAAAAGACAAACTACACAATGGGAGAATATATTTGACAATGCATCTGATAAGGGGTTAATAACCAAAATTTATAAAGAACTTGTAAAACTTAATACCAGGAAGACAAACAATCCAATCCAAAAATGGGCAAAAGATATGAATAGACACTTCTCCAAAGAAGACATACAGATGGCCAATAGGCATATAAAAAAATGCTCAACATAACTAATCATTAGAGAAATGCAAATTAAAACCACAATGAGATATCACCTCACACCAGTCAGAATGGCGCTCATCAACAAAACAACACAGAATAAGTGCTGGTGAGGATGTAGAGAAAAGGGAACCCTCCTGCACTGCTGGTGGGAATGCAGACTGGTGCAGCCACTGTGGAAAACAGTATGGAGATTCCTCAAGAAATTAAAAATCAAACTGCCTTTTGACCCAGCTATCCCACTTTTAGGAATATACACCAAGAACACCATAGAATGGCTCCAAAAGGAGAAATGCACCCCCATGTTTGTGGCAGCAATGTTCACAATAGGGAAGATCTGGAAACAGCCCAAGTGTACGTCAGTGGACGAGTGGATTAAAAAGCTTTGGTACAAAAAAAAAAAAAAAAAAAAAAAAAAACAACTTTGGTACATATATACTATGGAATACTACTCAGCCATAAGAAATGATGACATCGGATCATTTACAACATGGATGGACCTTGATAACATTATACTGAACGAAATAAGTAAATCAGAAAAAACTAAGAACTATATGATTCCATACATAGGTGGGACATAAAAATGAGACTCAGGGACATGGACAAGAGTGTGGGGGTTACAGGGTGCGAGGGAGGAGAGGGAGAATGTTGGGGGAGGGGAGGGGCACAAAGAAAACCAGTTAGAAGGTGACAGAAGACAACTGGACTTTGGGTGATGGGAATGCAGCATAATTAAATGTCAAAATAACCTAGAGATGTTTTCTCTGAACATATGTACCCTGATTTATCAATGTCACCCCATCAAAATTAATCAAAAAAAGAAAAAAGAATTTGTCTCAGGGCTAATTCAGGCAGTTAGAAGAATAGTATAAGGATGCTAATTCTGCTTCTCAGGCCACATCCTGCAAAAGGTGCCCCAAGAAAGTTGATGATTTGGCTTCTCTGATTTTGCCAGTTGGATTTAAAAAAATAGGTCAGGAATGCCCTGAAATGGAACTAACAATACAAGGGCATGAATTTAAAGGACTTTTAGATACTGGAGCTGGTGTATCTGTTATTGCTAAGCTACATTGGCCTCCTTCCTGGCACACTCATGCAGCAGCCACAGAATTACAAGATATAGGGCAGAGTAAATCCCTTCAGCAAAGTTCTAGTTTTTTACATTGGGAAGATAAAGAAGGTCATTCTGGATTTTTTAAGCCTTATGTGCTCCCTGGATGGCCAGTTAATTTGTGGATTAGAGATGTTTTGAAAAATACGGGAGCATTGCTTGTCAGTCCTAAGGGTTTAGTCAGTACTCAGAAGCTTGATCGGGGATTTTTGCCCACTAAGGGACTAGGGAAAGAACAGGGAGGAATTCTCACCCCCATAGAAGTGGCTCCCAATACCAGAAGGTGTGGATTAGGATATTAAAATTTAGCATAGGGGCCTTGGTAGCTCCTGCTACCCCAATAATGCATTGTGCAGACCCAATTACTTGGAAATCAGATAATCCTGTATGGGTAGACCAATGGCCTCTTTCTCAGGAGAAACTTAGGGCAGCTGCTCAATTAGTACAAGAGCAGCTACAACTTGGGCATATCGAACCATCTAATAGCCCGTGGAATACACTTCCATATTTTGATCTTGTCACCTCCTTGATTATCAAGGGGCATAGGCGATCCTTACAGTTTATAGGTTTTGAGCCTCAAAATTATTGTTGTTCCTTTTTTCAAAGGATCAACAACAATGGCTATGGAAAACTTCCACTAAATGGCAAATCGCTTTTGCAAATCAATGGACAATTTTATACTGAAACAGTTAACTTAAAATCAGCTCAAAGACTAGAGTTACAATGAGATGGAAAAATATTCCTTGTTCATGGATAGGAAGAATAAATATAATCAAAATGGCCATATTACCCAAAGCAATTTATAAATTTAATGCAATTCCCATTAAAATTCCTATCACATTCTTTAAAGAAATGGAACAAAAAATCATCATATTTATATGGAAGTATAAAAAACCCTGAATAGCCAAAGCAATCCTAAGGAAAAAGAATGAAGCTGGGGGCATTACAATACCTGACTTCAAACTATATTATAGGGCCACGAAAATCAAAACAGCATGGTATTGGCAGAAAAATAGACACTCAGACCAATGGAACAGAATAGAAAGTCCAGAAATAAAACCACATATATATGGTCAAATAATTTTTGATAAAGGGGCCAACAACACACAATGGAGAAAAGAAAGACTCGTCAACAAATGGTGCTGGGAATACTGGAAAGCCACATGCAAAAGAATGAAACTCGACTACAGCTTGCCCGCTTGTACTAAAATTAATTCAAAATGGATCAAAGACCTAAATATAAGAACTGAAACAATAAAGTACATAGAAGGAGACATAGGTACTAAACTCATGGACCTGGATTTTAAAGAGCATTTTATGAATTTGACTCCAAAGGCAAGAGAAGTGAAGGCAAAGATAAATGAATGGGACTACATCAGACTAAGAAGTTTTTGCTCAGCAAGAGAAACTGACAACAAAATAAATAGACAGCCAACTAAATGGGAAATGATATTTTCAAACAATAGCTCAGATAAGGGCCTAATATCCAAAATATACAAAGAACTCATAAAACTCAACAACAAACAAACAAACAATCCAATAAAAAGTGGAAATAGGACATGAACAGACACTTCTCCCAGGAAGAAATACAAATGGCCAACAGATATATGAAAAGATGCTCATCTTCATTAGTTATTAGAGAAATGCAAATCAAAACTACAATGAGATACCACCTCACACCTGTTAGATTAGCTATTATCAACAAGACAGGTAATAGCAAATGCTGGAGAGGCTGTGGAGAAAAAGGAACCCTCGTTCACTGTTGGTGGGACTGTAAAGTAGTACAACCATTATGGAAGAAAGTATGGTGGTTCCTCAAAAAGCTGAAAATACAACTACCTTATGACCTAGCAATCCCTCTACTGGTTATATACTCCAAAAACTCAGAAACATTGATACGTAAAGACACATGCAGCCCCATGTTCATTGCAGCATTGTTCACAGTGGCCAAGACATGGAAACAACCAAAATGCCCTTCAATAGAAGACTGGATAAAGAAGATGTGGCACATATACACTATGGAATACTACTCAGCCATAAGAAATGATGACATTGGATCATTTACAACAAAATGGTGGGATCTTGATAACATTATACGGAGTGAAATAAGTAAATCAGAAAAAACCAAGAACTACATGATTCCATACATTGGTGGGACATAAAAACGAGATGAAGAGACATGGACAAGAGTGTGGTGGTTACCGGGGGTTGGGGGGCAGGGGTGGCGAGGGAGAGAAGACTTGAGAGGGGAAGGGGGAGGAGGAGGGGCACAAAGAAAACTAGATAGAGGATGACGGAGGGCAATCTGCCTTTGGGTGATGGGTATGCAACATAATTGAATGACAAGATAACCTGGACATGTTTTCTTTGAATATATGTACCCTGATTTATTGATGTCACCCCATTAACATTAATAAAAATTTATTTTAAAAAAGACTAGAATTATATGCCATTATCATGGCTTTTCAGCATTTGCTATATTCCTCCTTTAATCTATATACATACAGCAAATATTTACTATGGTGATTTCCTCTATAAAGACTGCTGTCTTAGGGACAACTGCTGATGAACTATTTCAGCAGTTCCTCCTTCTTCAAAGACTTCTATGTCAACATAGAGCTCCATGTTTTATAAGACATACTCGAGCTCACTTCATGCTCCTGGGAGCTTTAGCACAAGGGAATGCCCTTGTTGATCAAGCTACCCAAAAGAAAATTATTTGGAGCAACCATGACAGATCGAGTAATTTAGTCTCATACTATTCATCACCAGAATGCTGCAGCCTTCTGTAAACAGTTTCAACTTTCTCGGGAAGCAGCATGGCAGATTGGTAAATCCTGTCCAAGGTGTCCTATTCTACAATCTGTCCCTTCATTTGGAGTTAACCCTCAAGGACCCCTACCAGGACAACTTTGGCAAATGGATGTTACTCATAAACCTTCATTTGGCAAACAGTCCTATGTCCACGTTACAGTGGATAATTATTCTGGATTTATAGTAACCTCTGCCAGAACAGGAGAGGCTGCTAAGTATGTTATAGCTCATTGTCTGTATGCATTTTTCTATTATTGGATTTCCTAAACTGGTTAAAATGGACAATGCTCCTGTATATGTAGCAAAAGCATTTACTGTATTTTGTCAAACCTTTCGAATTATGAGTATTTCTTACAATCTTTAAAGTCAAGGTATTATTAAAGTGTACCCAGCAAATATTTTAAGGTCAATTTAAAAAAATTTGAAAGGTGGGAGTCATATCCTGGAACTCCTACGGGTCTACCATGTCATGCTTTTTACTTAAAAAAATTTTAATTTCTTTTGAATGCTGATGAACAGGAGACGCCAAATTTTTTCTCCTGCAAACTTCTACTTTCTTTTATTTGATCCAGCTAATAACACTGTTTTGTCTTTTTCCAAATAGCTCCAGATATACGAAAAAGGTTTATATAGACAGATGGGAATCCTCAAACAGCTCAGTGAGATCTTCTGAGCATGGCTTTTAAGGCACCAAGAGGCAGAAAAAGCCCAGTAGAGATCAGGTGAACTAGCAGCTTTTAGGATACGCCCTTAAAGGGAATATTTTACTGCTTCATATTCATTTTTGAAATATCCCCTAATTTTTGTGAGCAGTAAGTCAGTCAGAGAAAGAAAAATACCATTTGACTTCACATATATTTGGAATCTAATGAACAAAATAAATGAATAAACAAAACAAAAACAGACTTAAAGGTACAGGAAACAAACTGACAGCTGTCAGAGGGAATGGGGGTTGGGAGCTGGACCTAAAAGAGTGAAGGGATTAAGAAGTACAAATTGTCAGTTACAAAATAATCATGGGGATGTAAAACATAACATAAGGAATATATTCAATAATGGTTTAATACAGTGGTTCTCAAACTTTTTGAAGTTGGGGCACATTTAAAATCCTACAAATAATTGTAGGCGCACTATATACAAATTTCTGAGAAATATGCTATAATAATTAAGCCAAATATTAAAGAAAAATATATGTAAAGTCCAAGCATGCTTTTATGGTAATTAAATGGAATAAATATGACAAAATTAAATTTATTCTGACATTAAAAAACATGTTATGTTACATTTTTTAAGTTATGCTTTTTAGAATTCATAAAAAAAGAGGGGTTATAAAATAAAAAAATGACAAAAAAGTTATCTTTATTTATATATATCTATATACCTATATAGATATAGATATACATATACATATAGATACATTCTTAGTAAGACTTAGTAAATTCGGCAGGTCCTGGCATGAATGTGTTAAGTTTTTTCATTCTTGTGTTTATGAGAAACATGAGCCTGATGTGTCCTAGAGATTTCGTCAATGTTTGGGCATATATTTGAAAGGCAAACTCTCATTTTCTCGTCAATACATTGAAGAATTCCTCTCTTTTTACTCTTAATTGCATTGAGGGTAGAAAATCCTAATTCACATAAATAGGATGTTGAAAATTGTAGTAAAATGTTCAAAGCTTTTTTAGATATTTCCACATATTCTTCTTTTATAGAAACCCAAAAGGCTTCAAGAGACAATTCCTTATGTTTAATCATCAATCCACGATCAGTGGATATAGCTGCCAGTTCTTCTTCTTCTGTTAATGTTAAACCAAAATCACTTGAAGCTTCCATGAATGGGTTTCTAATCCAATTGTATTGTTCAGTGTTAAGTGATGAAAAATGCTATAAATTAAATATGCCTGTCAGCCTTCAAGTCCTATTTTATTTACACTTAACTTCCAGAATCAGATTCTTTAATATCACCCTTCTTTTTGAGAATTCTATCCATTTTATTTGGGTGTATTTATCTAAAAATAATATAATGATGTGTTAATAATAAATATAATAATGATATGTTAACAAAAAGAGTGGTATTTCCGTAATGAAATGGTATAATAGAGTAACTATATTTATTTTTATATCTGGGCACATGCCATGAACAAATGCAGCTAGTAGTTTCAGGTTCCGAGGGGAACAGTGCAGAATTAAGAAAATACGTGGAATTAAGAAAATACTGGTCGGGAGAACCCTGTAATTGCTGCTGGTGAAACAAAGTGCGCCCAAAAACCACATGTTGCTTTATTTATAGGGCAATGTGTGCCATTAGCAAACCAATGAGATCTTTGATCATGTTTCCAAGGCAACCCAAGAATTTTATCAAGTGCAGAAAACCCCCACCATACATATCATCTTAACTTTACACCAAACAAAGGATACAAGAAACTTGCCTCCAGTCTTTCTGGGGAACATGGTGGGTAGTATAAGCACTCCAGCACCACAGCTTAACAGCCTTTTACAACCTAATCAGGAAAGTGAGGTGGGGGTTGGGCAGACTGTCAGCTTACAGCCAATTCCTCACACCTCTGTCCCCCAAAAATCTAAACCCCAAAAACCCTGTTGGATTTTTGGTCCCCAACAGGCACATATTTCTCTGGAATACCATAGGGTGCTCCTGGAAATCTTCTGGGCACACCAGTGCGCCCTGGCACACACTTTCAGAACCACTGGTTTAATAACTTTGTATGGTGTCAGGTGGTACTGGAAATATCAGGGGAAAACTTTGTAAAGTATATGATTGTCTAACCATTATGCTATACACCTGAAATTAATACAAAATAATATTGAATGTAAACTGCAATTGAAAAAAGTTAAAAAATAAATATATAAAGCAGTTAACCTGAAAGAAAGAAAGAAAGAAAGAAAGAAAGAAAGAAAGAAAGAAAGAAAGAAAAAAAGAAAGAAAGAAAGAAAGAAAAAGAAAGAAGAAAAGAAAAGAAAATGGAGACAAGAAATCAGTGTTACGACATATACAAAGTGCTGGGTGGGAGGACTTGGACTCAGAATTCTAGAATTCAGTTCACGATAGTAACAGCTCATGACAACACTTTCTTCTCCCCAGCTTTGGGGGTCCCTTTAGGTCTTTTCTAAGATGTGCTGAGGGGAAAGGAGCGAGAAAGTCTCTGAGCTGACACTATGGAGGATGAAAGAGGGCCTCTTTGAAAATATGAGCACTGAACAAGTGAAACTGGGATTATTTGAAGAACTCCATATGAAAGAATTAGTACAACTCTCAGTAATTAAACTAAGACACAAAATAATGGAACGGAAAGCCAAACACACTATTGATATTAAAGGCAATTAATGGAAAAAAACCCTTTATGATATACAACTTGAAGTGAATGATCAATTACAAAGGCAAATAGCTATTCTCAAAAAGAATTTGAAAAAATTCCATGGCGATCCTTCAGATAGACAAGCTCCCATCCATGTCTATGAGTGAATGTCAGTGAAATCCTTAGTTATATTACTTGAAAAGCTAGAAGAAGAAAAATGTCGTCCTGAACATCAAGTGAGACACTATTCACTTAAACTGGAAGAAGTAGCAAAGGCTCATCAAAAGATCAAAGATGAATGCCAAATATGCCTAGCTGAACTATCTCAGGTCTCTGGCTTACACCAAATTTCTAGAAGGCAACAGATGGGTGAACTCCATAGAATGAAAGAGAATACAGTGAAAGCAGGAAGATACAAGACAAGACAGTCAATCAGAAAATAGTAAATGCCAAGAGCAGTTCAGCAAAAAAGAGTAGGAAATCAAAACGTCTTCTAAACCTCAACCCATGATTCAAGAACAGAGTAGAATTCTATTTCTTCTTTTCCATTTGTTATATTCAACTTGTGAAGTTAATGTTTGACACACTTTTTCAGGGAGTGAAATAAATAAGAATAAGCTATTAAACTTCTTAAGTTCCTTTTTCAGAAATCTGTTTCTTTGTCTGTGTGAAAGTAATTTTCTTAATACTTTGGTTTAGTCATGGAAATTATTTTAGAAAGTAATTTTGATTACTTTAAAATTCTAATAGCAGTATTTGTAATTCTAAAAATATTCTAAGAAACCTGAGTGAGGGACATTTAAAATTATCCCAATTAGCCTGACCAGGCGGTGGTGCAGTGGATAGAGCATCAGACTGGGATGCAGAGGACCCAGGTTCAAACATGGGCTCATCTAGTCTGAGCAAAAAGCTCACCATCTTGGACCCAAGACACTGGCTTGAGCAAGGGGTTAGTAGGTCAAGGCACATATGAGAAAGCAATCAATGAACAACTAAGGTGTCACAACAAAAAACTAATAATTGATGCTTCTCATCTCTCCCCGTTCCTGTCTGTCTGTCCCTATCTCTCTCTCCCTCTCTCTCTCTCTCTCTCTCTCTCTCTCTCTCTCTGTAAAAAAAATTATCCCAATTATTGCAATAGTGTATTAGTTGCACATCATATTATAGGGACTCAATCATGTTTAAGTGTTAGTTCTACAGAAGTTACTTTGGAATATTTTCCAGATGTTAGAAAAGGTCTGTGTTAGATTGATGAAATATTGGTGGGGTACAGTAAAGAACGGAAATGGGAGACCTGTGTTCTGATAATGGTTCTGCCCTTTCTAAATTTCTGACTTTTAGTAAATCACTTTTCATTGTATCACTTACATCATTTATAAAATTGTGAATATTTATCTATTTCTTTGAGATTGCTGTGTAGATCAAGGATACTTACTAAATATTTATTTTTTTTTAATGTTTTACCTAGTTCTAAGCTCTGAAGATAATTTGTCATATGAGGTTTTATATGAAAATTAAATCATTTATTGCAATAATAAAAACAAAAATGATGGCCTGACCAGTGGTGGCACAATGGATAGAGTGTCGACCTGGGATGCTGAGAACTCAGGTTCAAATCCCAAGGTCGCCAGCTTGAGCATTTGATCATAGACATGATCGCATGGTCACTGGCTTGAGCAAAGGGTCACTGGCTTGGCTGGAGCTCTCTGGTCAAGGCACATATGAGGAGCAGTCAATGAACAACTAAAGTGATACAACTACGAGTTGATGCTTCTCATCTCTCTCCCTTTTTGTCTTTATCTGTCTCTCTCTCTCTCTTTTTCTCTCTGGCAAAAAAAAAAGATAGCTAGGTATCCTTTTTTAACACTAAAATATGTATTAATCTCAGTATTTTTTAAATTTTTATTTTTTGTTTTTTAGAGATACACAGAGACAGAAAGAGAGAGAGAGAGAGAAACATCGATTTGTTATTCTTCTTATTCATGCCATTATTAATTGATTCTTGTATGTGCTCTGACTGGAGATTGAACCCATAACCTCGGCATGTTGACTAAAGATTGAACCTGCAAAGCTCTAACCAACTGAGATACCTGGCCATGGCCAATATCAGCATTTTTTAAGTTCAGAATTCATAAAGCAAGATCAGTTTAACAATATTAAATGTCTAAATATATTACCAAATATCAAGAAATATAATTTATAGCCCAGACTAAATAGCTCGATTGTTTAGAGCAGTGGTTCTCAACCTTTCTAATGCCATGACCCTGCAATACAGTTCCTCATATTGCGGTGACCCCAAACCAAAAAATAATTTTGGTGGCTACTTCATAACTGTAATTTTGCTACAGTTATGATCCAGAATGTAAATACCTGATATGCATTATGTATTTTCTGATGGCTTTAGGCGACCCCGCCAGGGTCGCGACCCACAGGTTGAGAACCGCTGGTTTAGAGCATTGTGCAATGTGCAAAGGTTGCTGGCTCAAACCCTGCTCAGGGTACATATAGGAACAGAAAAATGTTCTGTCTCTGTCTCTCCCTCTCCCTTTCTCTCTCTCTCTCTTCCTCTCACTCTAAAATCAATAAATATTTTTAAAGTTTTTTTAAAAAATGCTATTTATTAAAAATTATGCAATAATCAAAAAAGACAGATAATAAAGAGTATTATTAAAGATATGGAGAAATTGGGGCCATGGCCAGTTGCCTCAGTGGATAGAGCACAGGCTTGGAGTGCGAAAGCCCTGGATTTAATCCCTAGTCAGGCACACATGAGAAGCGACCGCCTGCTTTTCTTCCTCTCCCTTTCCCCTTTCTTTCTCTTTTCCCCTTCCACAGCCAGTAAATCGATTGGTTCTAGTATCAGCCTCATGCACTGAGAATAACTTGATTGATTGGCGCATCAGCCCCAGACAGGGGTTACCGGGTGGATCCTGGTTGGGGAGCATGTGAAAGTCTGTCTCACTATCTCCCCCCATCTCACTTAAAAAGAAAAAGATATTGAGAAATTGGAATTCTCATACACTGCTGGTGGGGACATAAAATGGCGCAGCTACTTTGGAAAACTATCAGTCAGTTACTCAAAAAGTTAAACATATAGAGTTATATGACTTAGAAATTTCACTCATATATTTAGCCAAGAGAAATAAAAACCTATGTCTACATAAAAACTTGCACACAAATGTTTCTAGCACCATTTATTTATTCATAATAGTCAAAAAGTGAAAACAACCCGAAAGTCCATCAACTGGTGAATGAATAAACAAAAATTGTCATATATCTAAGTAATGGGATATTACTCAGCAATAAAAAGAAATTAAGTATTGGCATATGCTACAATATGGATAAACCTTGAAAATAGTATCTTAGGTGGAAAAAAGCCAATCATTAAATACCATATGTTGCATAATTCCACTTATATAAAATGTCCAGAGCAAGCAAATCTATGGAGACAGACAACAGATTAACGATTGCCTGAGTTAGCAGAGTCAGGGAGAATTTGGGTAATGGGTACAGGATTTCTTTTTGGTATGATGAAAGTGTTCTAAAATTTATCATAGTGATGGTTGCACAATTCTGTGAATAGATTAAAAATTATTGAACTATATGTACACTTTAAATGGGTCAATCATATGTGATATCATTTATATCTTTTTTTTTTTATTTTTGAAGTTTATTAATTAGCCGGCTAGCTATATGGGGCACAATCCCAAATCATGTAGCTCATATCTTAATAATACTCTTATTTTGTTTTTAAAAACTTTATGCCTAGGAAAACAACCCTTAAAAAATGAAGGTCCCACAAAAAAGGCATATTAAGGAGGAAAAATCCTTAGAGAACTAATTGTTATCACATTTGCCTTATGTGAAATAAAAAAACGTTCTCCTGGCTGAATAAGAATTGTAACTCAACCACCAGTAAAAGTAATTACATAGGAAAACCTAAAATACAATATAAATATATTTCTCTTCTCTTCTCACAATTGTTTTAAAAAATCATCTGCATACAACAATAATTATTGAAATATTGTTAAGTTTAGAATATATAAAGATATACTGTCTATGATAATAATAACACAAAGAGGGGACTAGAAAGGGAGTTATATTGCAGCAGTTCTGTATACCAGAAATAAATTAGCATTAATGTGAAGTGTATTGTTTTAAGATGTATATTTTAATACCAACAACAACTACTAAGAAAATAATTTGACAAATAAAGTAAAGAAAATTAAAATGGCACACTAGAAAGTATCTATTTAATGAAAAAGTAAGCAGTAAAGAAGAAATAGAGGAGAAAATACATGAGACATACATATAGAAAACAGCAGTTATAAGTAACTACATTTATATTATAACCAACAACAACATTAAATGTAATAAGCACTAAAATAAAAAACAAAAGACTATCAAACTAGATTTAAAAGCAGGATTTAACTATATGCTGTCTAGAACATATACACTTATTATTTTTTTATTTTTCAATTATAGTTGATATACATTATTATATTAGCTTCAGCTGTACACCCCAGTGATTAGACATTATGTAACTTGATACTATGCATAGTTATTAGAATATTATTGACTATATTCCCTATGCTGTACTTAACATCCCCATAACTATTCTGTAACAACCAGTTTGTACTTCTCAATCCCTTCACCTTTTTCCCCCACCTCCCCCACCCCTTCTCCCATCTGTAGAACATCTACACTTTGGATTCAAGGCATGAACAGGTTGTAAGGATGGAAATGATGTACTGTGCCCTTGATGGCGAACTTTTTTGTAAAAACTGCCCACTTTTGCAGTGCTGGTCCCTCCCGCCCACTAGTGGGCGTTCCAGCTTTCATGATGGGTCAATCACGGTGCCCTTTGGTTACTCCATACTGACTACCAAGGTACTATGCAAATAATAATCATTAGAAAACTGTCATGGCTCTCCTAATGCATTAGTTTTCTATTGCTGTGTAAAAAACTGCCACAAATTTTAGCTAAAACAATACCCATTTACAAGAGTTCTGTAAGTCAAAAGGCTAAGGTAGGTTCTCTGTTCAAGGTTTCAGAAAGCCAAAATCAAGGTGTTAGCCAGGCTGGCCTCAATCTGGAAGCTCTAAGGAAGATCTGCTTCCAAACAAATAAACAAAAATAATAATAATCTACTTCAAAGTTCGAAGAATCTGCTTCCCAGTTCAGCTTGTTATAAAGTGTGTTAGAAATATGTCCACGTCAAGGTGGCAAGTCCGGCAGTTATGTTAGTGGAGAGTATGAGCTGATAAGTATATGTAAAGATTAGTGGTATTTTTGTGTAATTAAAGGGAAAGAGTTGTGGTCATAGTCGGAAATGTAAGGCGGGAGATTGTGGTGGAAATGTGGAGGAAAGTAGTAGAAGAAGGCACTGGGGAGTGAGTGGTCCTCTGCCCAAAGGGCTGAGGAATTGACTGAGATGAGGCAACTGTCTCCTCGGGAAAGCAGTAATCTCCATTAATTTTTAGAATAACACAGATGGAAGTAAGCAGACTTCCCTTTAGGCATGGGAATGTAGAAGTGTACATTTTAGCATAGATCAAGGAGTATAACTGGATCATGAGCTAAGCATATAGTGAGCTCAGAAAATATAATAAGATCTTTAGTATTAAAAGAAGAAAAGAAAAACTGTCCTATGTCCAATTTGTGGGCATTAATTGGGTGGAAATCCAGAACAGGGAATGAAGTCATTGCCAATGGTGAGGTCTTAGGCTGGGGTGATGTTCTATGAAACAATGTCATCTCCAGCAGCAAGCTTCTGGGGCAGGGCAATGTCTCCTAGGATATGGGATTTGGGGTATCCTTTTTAAGGAGGTAACCACTCAAGTTGTTGTGGGTTTTAGCATTAGCCATGTTTGGCTGAAGCATTGGCTGATTTGGAGGGTTGGGCCTCTGCATTGTAAATCAGTGAAAGCATCCAGACCAGTGGTAATAAGACCACAGTTGCCAGAATGGTGTGCAGTTGCACTTGACAAATTTCAGAGTTTTGGTAGCAGTTTAGGATCAAATGGTTCCTATATTAGATGAGCAACTGCCTGGCCTATATGATAATCTGTGGTTAATGGATTCTAGGAAAATATGCATCCTTGATCTGGCCTCCAGCCCTTATAGGGTGGGGTAAGATAAAAAATTTATAAAGATAAGTCCCCGACAGAATTCTTCAGTGGCTAGAGTGTCATCCAGCATGACAGGTTTGCAGGTTCAATCCCAGGTCACGGCACTTACAAGAAGTAACCAAAAGTGCACAGCTAAATGGAACAACTAAGTGGAACAAGTTGATGTTTATCTCTCTCTCCTTTCCTCTCTTTCTCTCAAATAAATGGGGGAAACTATTTTTTAATTTATAAAGATAAGTTAAGGGGTGGGACAAGATAGAGACTCATTTATGAGTTTACTTAGACTGAAAATTGAAAAGGAGTCAAAGAGACCATTATGTCTCTTAGCTAAATGGGCTATTTGGAACCTATTAAGGACATGAAAGTTCTATAAACGTCTTTTCCAGCATTGTGTATTTGAGAAGTGAAATGTACGCCTTTATGGACGAGGACAACAGTGTGGTGATTGTCTGGGGGAGCAGGTTGGGGGAGGTGTAAGAGAGTATGGGGAGATAAATGATGATAAACAGAGTTTGACTTGGGTGGTGAACACAATACATCGTACAGTTGATGTGTTTGTATGTACTGATTTTTTAGAGAGCAGATAGAGAAAAAAGGGTGAGGGAGGAGCAGGAAGCATCAAATAGCAGTAGCTGTTTCTCTTATGTGCCTTGACCGGGCAAGTCAAGGGCCTCAAACCAGCAACTTCAGCATTCTAGGTCAACATTCTGTCCACTGCACCACCACAAGTCAGGAGCTAAAGTTTCTTTAGTGAAGGACTTTGCAAAAGCCTAACAAGAGTGCCTGTTGATTTTTATTTGGGTGTAAAATTTGTAAATGAGAACTATGTTGTTATTAGAACCCAAGAAGGAGCCTAACCAGTGGTGGCACAGTGAAGAGAGCATCGACCTGGGATGCTGAGATCCCAGGTTCGAAACCCCAAGGTCACCAGCTTGAGCGTGGCTTATCTGACTTGAGTGCAGGCTCACCAACTTGAGTACAGAGTCAACATGATCCCATGGTCACTAGCTTGAGCCCAAAAGTCACTGGCTTGGTTTGAGCATCCCCAGTTGAGGCACGCACAAGAAGCAATCAATGAACAACTAAGGTGACACAACCACGGATTGATGTTTCTCATCTTTCTCCCTTCCTCTGTCTCTCTCTCTCAAAACAAGCAAACAACAACAACAACAAAAACAACAACAACAACAACAAGGGCTAAAAAATATTGAATTTGTTTGATTTGTGTGTCTTTAATAGATGTATCTAATGAATCTCCTTGAAGTAGAATTTTATCCGTGTAATGTCATACCTGTGCTCTTGGAGGAAGGTGGATGGAGTTAATATCTTGTCTGTAAAGAGTTAATATCTTGTCTGTGTGCGATGGCAATCTGGTGAAGTTCCCCACTGATGACCTGGAAAAGGTATGTTATCTCTCTTCAGAGCTAAAGGTAAAGCTGTCGAAATAGTGGACAGAAAATGATAACTAAATCTATAAAAGCAAAATATTTACCACTTGCTGACTGAAGAGAATCAGTAATTTTAATAATATTGGGTATCTGGTATGGGAACCATAGCATAAAGGTTGAATTAATACATCATGAGGAGTCGAGTACAGAAGCACACGAATGCATGCACGTGCGCGTGCGCGCGCATGTGCGCACACACACACACACACATTTTTCTTCTCTTTCTCTCCAGACTTAAGGACAGGCACATATGAGAAGCAACTACTACGAGTTGATGCTTCTACTCTTATTCCCCTTTCTCTCTCTGTTCTCTCTGTAAAAATCAATTAAAATATTTTATTTATTTATTTTTACAGAGAGAGGAGTAGGGGTATGAGAAGTAGATGCTCCACTGTAGCTGTTCACTGTTCATTGGTTGCTTATCAATATGTGCCTTAACCGGGCAAGCCCAGGGTTTTGAACCAGCAAACTCAGTGTTCCAGGTTGGCACATTATCCACTGTCCCACCACAGGCCAGGCAGAACCAGGTTAACTATTTCAACTGGGCGTCCATGAGATCCCATTTTATTAAGTCAATATACATGTGTCAAAGACTTACTTTAATTTTCATTTATTATTTATTATGCCAGATTATTTATGTTCAATATGGAATATTTTAGGGCCGTGAGTATTGTGACTTTGGAAAGGCTGGAGTTAGAGTGAGGCATACCCTTTTTTTAATTTCCATTATATTTGGTTACCTTCTTAAGACTATAGGGTACACAGCAGTTTAAATTTAGTAACCAGCAGATCCTTATAGCTCCCCCAGGTACAACTATAATTTGAATCCTGTCTTGATTAAGTCTATAAAGTTCTTGTCAATTGGTGTGTTTTAGCAAACATTAAAATTAATTTAGAACCAAGGTTTAGAGGCACAAAAGTCAACTAGTACTCTTTTTATTATTTTGTTATATACGGTAAATGTTTTAGCATATTAATTTTGGATTTCTAACAGGATTAAATTATGGGAGTTTGTTTTAATTTAGTTATGCAGTATATATACAATTCATTATTATATACTTATACTAAAATATTATACTGTATATGTATATATAATATATTTATCTTTTTTTCTCTCCCTGTATCTAGTAATTTATTTTAAAATCAATAAATAATCCAGGACTAACATAATGTTTGTTAGAGCTGGAATTTACTCAGTACATAAGGTTTCAAGTTCTCTTTTTCTTTCCCTTGGGCTTTAACCACCTAAAGCAGGCATCCCCAAACTACAGCCTGAGTGCCGCATGCGGCCCCCCGAGACCATTTGTCAGGCCCGTCGCACTTCCAGAAGGGGCACCTCTTTCTTTGGTGGTCAGGGAGAGGAGCACTGTATGTGGCGGCCCTCAAATGGTCTGAGGGACAATGAGCTGACCCCCTGTGTAAAAAGTTTGGGGACCCCTGAAAAGTGTCAGTCTTTTCCTTTTTTTCTTTTTTTTTCTTTTTCTCCTGTCTTAGGCTTGTAGCCTCCTACAGTCTCAGTCTTTTTCTTCTAGCTGATAAAAGTAAAAGAAGGAAGAGAAAAGGGACCTCTTGCCTCTAGGCAACTTCTCCCTGAGACCATCCTTGTCCCTATTAAACTTTCTTTTATTTTCCTTTTAGAATTGCCTATATTTCTAGGTGGCTAAACTCTGCTCCATTTTTTTCTTTTTAATATTTCCCTGATAAGCTCTTGATTGTCTCTGATGGCCTCCGCTGAGTGTTGGCCTCCTTTTCTAAGATGTCTCGATCAACCTCTGAGGGATTGGGGTTGACATATAGGAGAGCAACAGAGCCCTCAGCTTTATCTTTTAAATTGTCTGTTTTGTTGTGATTTGGTTTGAAGAAGGAGACTCATAGCATGTCTATAGGCAGCAGCATTTAAGTGTGCCCAAGCACAATGACCTGGAGATTTGTAATCTCAAACAAGCTAAGAAACCCCCTCAGATGTTTTAAGGTGAAGTAGGATTAAAGGGCCCTTTCCCCACCCACATCTTTTTTATTAAATATTGAACCACAGGTCTCCAAGGAAAGAATCCCTTACATCCCACTTGGTCAGAGGACAAATTATGACAGCAGTAAAGCAGCAACAATGAAGAGATTGTCCTTTGAAACATCAGTTTACTTTTGGGTTCTATGGTTTGCCATGAAGGCAGCACCCTGAGCTTCATCACCAGCCGGTTCCTGTAGTTCACAGATGAACTCTTTAACAGGAACTCCCCAAAGAGCACACCAATGCCTTAATCGCTTATGGAGAAAGGAGACTCTGGCAGGGAGCCAAGTGCCCACTGCTGTGTTCAGCACTGGTGGATCAGTTGATGAGACTCAAGCCCAACATAGTCTCATCAGAGAAAGCTTCCCTTCACTCCCTTGAAGTAAAGGTGAAGGACTTGGTTTTGTAAACTGTCAGACACCAATTGACCATAATATAAAGGTTCATTTATGGAATCTCCATTCTGTTCCACTGATCTATATTTCTACCTTTATGTCAGTATCACTATCTTGGTAACTGGTTTTATAGTAAGTTTTGAAATATGGAAACAAAATTCTCCCACTGACTCTTTTTCAAAGTTTGGGCCAGGGGTAGTCAACCTTTTTATACCTACAGCCCACTTTTGTATATCTGTTAGTAGTAAAATTTTTGAACCGCCCACTGGTTCCACAGTAATGGTGATTTATAAAGTAGGGAAGTAACTTTACTTTATAAAATTTATAAAGCAGAGTCACAGTAAGTTAAAGTATATAATAATAATTACTTACCAAGTACTTTATGTCAGATTTTCGCTAAGTTTGGCATCATAAATCCTTATAAAACAACTTACTATAGTTAAATCTATCTTTTTATTTATACTTTAGTTGCTCCGCTACCGCCCACCATGAAAGCTGGAATGCCCACTAGTGGGCGGTAGGGACCAGGTTGACAACCATTGGTTTAGGCTATTCTGGATTATTTGAATTTCCATATGCATTTTTGGATCAGCCTCTTAATTTCTGATCCTCTCGCAAAAGAAAAAAAAAAACTCCTGGGATTTTTATAAGGATTCCATTCAATTTATACATCAATTTATGGAATTTCTTTCCATTTATGTAGGTCTTTAATTTCCTTCAGCAATGTATTTTATATTTTTTTGTGTGTATCTTGCACTTTTTTGCTAATTTTTTTCAAGCATTTTATTCTTTCTGATGCTGTTATGAACAACATTGTCTTTCTAATTTCATCCACATTTCTTATTGCTCACATAACAATCCAATGTGGAAATGATTGTCTTTTCAACAAATGGTACTAAGACAATTGGATATCCACAAGAAAAAGGTAAATTGAGATGATCCTTATCTCACACCATACACAAAAAAATGACTCAAAATGGATCAGACCTAAAGTGAAAGCTGAAATTATAAAACTTTTAGAAATAAACATAGGAAAGAAGCTTTATGATTAATTTTCTCGTGGCTGTATCACTGAGGGCTATACTAATTCAAATTTCACCAACTTAACCAAATTGATATTTATTGAACACTCCAACCAACAACAGAATACACATATTTTAAATGCACATGGAACATTTACCAGTATATATCATATTTTAAGCCATAAACAAGTCTCAATGTATTGTAAAAGATTCAAGTAAATAACAGAAATGTTTTGCCTAACCACATGGTGCTGCAGTTGATACAGCTTCAGCCTGGGATGCTGAGGACCCAGGTTTTGAAACCCAGAAGTTGCCAACTAAAGCATAGGCTCATCCGGTTTGAGCATGGGGTCGCCTGTTTGAGCTTGGTATCATAGACATGACTCATGGTCGCTGGCTTGAGCCCAAGGTCACTGGCTTGAGCAAGGTGTCACTTGCTTAGCTGAAGCTCCCTTCCACTCCCCAGCATCAAGCACATATGTGAAAGCATTCAATGAACAACTAAGGTGCTACAAGTATAAATTGATGCTGCTCATGTCTCTCTCTTCCTGTCTGTCCCTGTCTGTCCTTCTCTCTCTGTCTCTCACTAAAAATAAATAAATAAATAACAGAAAGATTTCTAAAAAATCCCAAAATATACTGCTCGCAAAAATTACGGGATGTTTCAAAATACACTTTCAAGATCAGGGAATATGCAGATACTCCAGTATTTTCAGCCTTTTGTATAGTGTCATTTTCACCAATGAAATGAAAATTGGTTTTGCATCTCATTTGCATAATCTAACAACTTTTTTACTTGTTTGCTTTTCTGATGTTCTTGTTTAATAAAAAAATCAAATGCTTCTTTTATTATTGCTTCATATTCATCTTGAAATATCCCCTAATTTTTGTGAGCAGCATATTATCCTGCTATCAAAACCAAAGAAATTACACCTGACCAGGCGGTGGTGTAGTGGATAGAGTGTCAGACTGGGATGTGGAGGACCCAGGTTCGAGACCTCGAGGTCGCCAGCTTGAGTGCAGGCTCATCTGGTTTGAGCAAAAGCTCACCAGCTTGGACTCAAGCAAGGGGTTACTCGGCCTGCTGTAGCCTCACGGTCAAGGCACATATGAGAAATCAATCAATGAACAACTAAGGTGTCACAACAAAAACTGATGATTGATGCTTCTCATATCTCTTCGTTCCTGTCTGTCTGTCCCTATCTATCCCTCTCTCTCTGTCTCTGTAAAAAAAAATTACAAAAACAGAAAACCACAGACCAAGATCTGTCATGATTATATGCAAAAAAATCTAAACAGTCAACAAATGGTGTTGAGGCAGCTGGATATCCACATGTGGAAGAATGCATCTGGACTCCTATTTCATGCCATATGCAAATTTAAGTCATGGAACTTAAGACTTACATTTAGAACTACCATATTTCCCATGTATAAGATGCACACTTTTTTGAAAAATGTGGGGTCTAAAAACTGGATGCGTCTTAAACAGTGATTGTCAAGTCATTTAAGAAGTGTGGCATTTCAAATGCCATAGATGGAACTGAGGACGAGGCAATATATGAAGACAGCGATTTGTCATCAGACACGGAAGAGGACAAGCTAATGGATGGGAGTTTTGACAGTGATGAGGAGTTGTTTGAATTTTATGATGGATAAAACCTGAGTTCAATAAATTTATATAATACATTTTTTAAATTCTGGGCCCCAAAATTAAGGTGTGTTTTTTACATGGGGGAATATGATAAATGTAAGCACTGTAACTATAAAACTCTTAGAATAAAACAGAAGACTAATTTTTGAGACCTTGGGTTAAGCAAGGTTTCTTAAATACAACACACACACCAAAAAAAGATAAATTAGATTTGCATCAAAGTTGAAAGCTCTTGTCCTTCAAAGGACACCAGCAAAAAAATGGAAAGAGAACCCATTTTGGGGGGATTTGGGAATGGGAGAAAATATTTGCAAGTCATGTATTTGATAAGGGGCTTGTATCAAGAATATATAAAGAACTTTGCAATTCAATAATAAAAAAAGAAAAATAACCCAAATAAAAATTGTGCAAAGGATTTGAATTAATATTTTTCCAAAGAAAATATAAAAGTGGCAAATAAGCAAATGTAAAATGTTCAATATCATTAGTCATTAGGGAAATACAAATCAAAACTACACTGAAGGTCCTGACAGCTTAGTTCAGTGGGTTACAGTGTCGTTTGGTTCAATCACCAGTTAAGGCACACACGGGAAGAGACCAATGAATGCACAACTAAGCAGAACAACACATTAATGCTTCTCTCTCTCTCTTCCTTCCTCTCTCTAAAATCAATTAATAAATAATAATTTTAAAATAAATAAATAATTTAAAAATTATTTAAAAGCTACATTGATATACAACTTCTCGCTCATCAGAATAGGTATAATCAAATAGACAGAATCAAAGTTTTGATGAGGCTGTGGAAAAACTGGAAGTCTCAGCCTGACCAGGTGGTGGTGCAGTGAATAGAGCCTCGGACTGGGATGTGGAAGGACCCAGGTTCAAGACCCCAAGGTTGCCAGCTTGAGCGCGGGCTCATCTGGCTTGAGCCAAAAAAAGCTCACCAGCTTGGACCCAAGGTCGCTGGCTCGAGCAAGGGGTTACTCAGTCTACTGAAGGCCCGCGGTCAAGGCACATATGAGAAAGCAATCAATGAACAACTAAGGAGTCCCAACGAAAAACTGATGATTGATGCTTCTCATCTCTCTCTGTTCCTGTCTGTCTGTCCCTATCTCTCTCTCTCTCTGACTCTCTCTCTGTCCCTGTTAAAAAAACAAACAAAAAAAAAAAAACTGGAAGTCTCAGACACTGTTGGTGAAACCTGAAAAATAGGTGGAGAGTTCATTACCTTGTGACCTAGGAATTACACTCTTAGTTATATATCCAAGAGAAATGATAATGTTAAGTTTACACAAAAACCTGTATACAAATGGTCATCATGTATGAAATGTTCAACATGGATGAACTTCAGAAAAAAAAATTTTAAGTAAAGGCAAAGATAAACAAATGGGAATACATCAAACTAAGAGTCTTCTGCACAGCAAAAGAAAATTATACTAAGTGAAAGAAGCCAGTCACAATGTATTATATATTGAATGATTTCATTCGCATCAAAGGTCCAGAATAAACAAATCTATAGAGACAGAAAGCAATTAGTGGTTGCCTAGAGCTGGGAAGGATTGGAGGGGAACAAGTCAGAAGGTCCAGTATGTATCTTTTTTTTTTAACACTCTATCAATTCTCCAAGTCTCAGCAGACACTGACTGGGAGTCCTGACTACCCAGAGATAGGTCAGATTTCACAGGTTAAAGGATCCATCCTACAAGATTGCCCCCACTTCACGTGCCAATAGCAAGTCCATGTTGTCATCTGTGCTCTGACCAACTGGCTATAAATCAGAGGTTCCCACAACCCCTTCTTAGGTTCAATTATTTTGTTAGAGAGGCTCACAGAACTCAGGAAAACGTTTACTTACTAGGTTAACCTTTATTAGAAAACAATGTAACTCAGGAAGAGCCAAATGGAAGAGATGCACAGGGCAAAGTAGGGCAAGGGGTGCAGAGTCCCCATGTTCCCTGGGCATGCCATTCTGAACCGTGTCCTTCTGAGGTTTTATGGAGGCGTCATGACATAGCATGACTGATTAAATCTTTGATCATTAGTGATTTAATTCGATCTCTCACCCCTCTCCCTTCCCCAGAGATGAAGGAAAGAGGGGCTGAAAGTTCCAACCTATTAATTATGGTTGGTTCCCTGGCAACAAGCCCCCACCCATAGATTACTTAGGGGCTTTTCAAAAGTCACCTCATAAACATACTCGGGTGTGAAAGGCACTTCTTATGAATGATGAAAGGCATTCCTATCAGAAAACTCCAAGAGTGTTGGGAGCTTTGTGCCAGGACTCTGGGATAAAGCTCAATATAGTTCCTATTATATTGATACTAGGGGGGGGGGGGGATGGCTATAAGGTTTCTTTGGGCGGTAATGAAACTGCTCTAAAATTTATTGTGGTAGTGCTTGCACAACTGTGTGAATATACTAAAACCCCTTGAATTGTACACTTTTAAAAAAGAGAGGAGGAGCTATTTACTATACACAAAAATCTGAATAAATCTGCATTGGAAAAAAGAAATCCAATCCCAAGAAGTTGCATCTTCTATGATTCTGTATAAGAAAATTCTGGAACTTACAGAGCAGATCAGTGGTTGCCAGGCATTAACGAGGAGGCAGGGGTTGGAGGGAAGCGGGTGTGCTACAAAAGGGCCACATGACTCATCCTTATGGCAATGGGACTTTCTGTACCTTGACTGCAGCCATATCAGTATCCTGATTGTAGTATTAGAGTTTGCAAGGTGTTACCATTAGGACAAAATAGGTAAAGGATACACAGGCACTCTCTCTATATTACCTTTTATAATTTGTATGTGGATCTACAATTATCTCAAAATTAAAAGTTTAGCCCTGGCCGGTTGGCTCAGCGGTAGAGCGTCAGTCCAGCATGTGCAAGTGCTGGGTTGATTCCCGGTCAGGGTACACAGGAGAGGCGACCATCTGCTTCTCCACCCCTCCCCCTTCTTTCTCTTTCTCTTTCTTCTTTCTCTTTCTTCTTTCTCTCTTGCTCTTGCTCTCGCTCTCCCTCTCCCTCCCACCCTCTGTCTCTCTTCCCCTCCCGCAGCCACGGCTCGGTTTGTGCAAGTTCGCCTGGGGCGCTCAGGATGACTCTGTGGCCTCATCCATCTCAGGAGCTAAAAGATCCCGTGGACCAGCGGCCTCAGATGGGAGGAGCATCACCCTTAGGGGGCTTGCCGGGTAGATCCGGGTCGGGGTGCCTGTGGGATTCTGTGTCTGCCTCCCTGCCTCTATTTAATATTTTTTAAAAATTAAAAGTTTACTTTAAAAAAGAATAAAATGGCATAATCAATGTAAAAGCACTGTCTTAGTCCATTCAAGCTGCTATAACAAAATAACAAAGACTAGGTGGTTTATAAACAACAGAACTTTAGTTCTTATAGTTGTGGGGGCTACTAGTTCAAGATTAAGACGCCAGCATAGCTGGGTGAGAACTCTCTTCCTGATTCACAGCCAGTGCCTTCTTGCTGAGTCTTCACATTGTAGAAGGGGGCAAGGGAGCTTGCTGGGGGTCCCTTTTATAAGGGTACAAATCTCATTCATGAGGGCTCCACCCTTGTGATCTAATCACCCCCAAAGACCCCACTTCTAATATCATCACCTTGGGGATTATGAATTTGGGAGGGACATGAACATTCAGACCATAACAAGAGCATTGTAAATTCTAAAATTATGTTCAAATAATTATTATGCATCTTTTATGAGAATGAATAGCATTAAACTGTTATGTCTTTATTCACTCACTAATTCAAAACAATATTTATTGAGCCCCTACTATGTTCAAGGACTAGGTTAGATATTACATGGCATACAATTTCATGAATTTATAGTAAAACCACAATTGTTGCCATGTTGCAAGTTTTGGCTGAGCCTGGGCCCTTTTGTGAAATGTCGGTTGAAATATAAAGATACTCTGGGGGAAAACATATATTTTTATTTACTGATAACCACTAATAGTTCTTTCTAATCAAGATCAAAAGTTAACTAATTATCTTTCATAGCTCTTATACCCAACTACATACATACTTGATATCCCCACTTAGGTATTTTGCTATCAAATCTTAAAAGTACTAAACTGAACTTTTTTTCTCACTCCCTAAATTTGTTTCCTCTATCACTTGTCTTCTGTATCTTAGTCTACTGCACTTGTTCAAGCCAGAAGCATAGTGTTGGTCAAATAAGTTTGTACATATGATGTAAAAAATTATTTTTTTATCTTGAAGGTGATGAGGGTCTATTTGCATCATTTCAGTGGGGTCAGGACATGATCAGACTTAAGTGATTGGATGAAGAGAGACCAAAGACTCAAATCCAGTAAAAAATAATTATTATAGCTAACATTTATTGAGCATTTAATGTGTTACAGGTATTTTTCTAAGGGCTTTCCACTTATTCTAGTGCTTTATTATATTAATTCATTTAGTCCTCACAATTAGCCAATGTATTATTATCATAGCCATTTTAAAGATGAGGGGAAAAGTCACAGAGAGGTTAAGTGAGTTACTCAAGTATTACAAAGCTAGTATTAATAAATAGCAGAGGTAAGATTCAAACCCAGAGAGTCCAGTTCAAAACTCATGCTTCTCATCAGTATGCTTTACTGTTCCCCCTTTCTATAATAGATTAGGGAAATAATCCAGACTTGAAATTGGAAAGGTCTGATACATGGCAAAAATGACAAAAAGGTGGAGAGATATGTGAAAGAGATTTGGGAAATAAAAATGACAATGTGAAGGAACAACAGTGAAGCATAATGGATAGAGGAATCTAAGATGATTCTCAGACTTTTGACTTGACTAACTGGGTAGTTGATGATGCCGGTCATGCAGATGTAAAAATGTAGAACTCTGGTGGGCAAGATAGAAATTATTGGACACTTTATATTTGAGGTGCCTGTGTGACAAAAAAGAAAGCAATCAGAGATATTAGTCTGGAGCTCAAAAAAGAGATCTGGACTAGAGATGGAGATCTGGACTTCTCATGCAAGTGTTAAAGGCTTAGGAAGAGCACGTAGAATAAGCAAACAGGGTTGAAAACACAACTTGGGGAGCATCATCCTTTAGGAAGTAAGTATGCAAAAAGCAGCCAGCAGAGGAGACTTAGGAAGATAGTCTACAGCTAAGATACCGGAGAGAGTGGTATCATGGAAGCCTACGTGGAATTTCAACAAATACACAATTATCTTTAATCCCACTAGAAAGTAGACTCCATGAAGCCATGGAGCGTTTCTGATTTGTTCACCAATGTATCTTCAGTGCCTAAAGGCATGACACATAATGAATAGTCAAAAAGATTTCCTGAATATGAATAAGGAAACCAACTAATAGTACCAAATACCACACAAAATTCTGGGAAAGACAAGACTGAGAAGTATACATTTTATTTCACAACCTCCGGTTTCACTGACGATCTCGCCCAGAGCAGTTCAGTAGCATGGTGGAGCGAAAGCAAACTGGGAGAAGCTTCAAAGAATCAATGCCAAGAATGTTTGATACATTACTTCGCTATTTTTTCATTAAAATTTTTTTCTTAAAAGCTGATAGGTGGTGAGAAAGTTGCAGTTGCCAACAGCTCAATCTTGGATGAAAGTTTGTAACACAGGGCAGGAGGAACGTAGCGAGCTGCGGTGACATGGGAGCACAGGATAAAAGGGAATTTTTCCTTCAGAGCAAATTTGCTCTATTCACTGATGAACCGCAGGGACATAGCGCGAAGCTGGCCACTTCGCGAGTGTCCATAAAGCCTCGAGCTGGCTGGAGGCAGGCTCGAAGGACGCTGTCCAACACTGACGGCAGCTGGAGCCCTTCCTTTTGGATCAGGCAGGGACAGCTCAGCACCCTCGCCCTAAGCCTGTCCCACTGTGGGCCGCTTGGAAACCCGGAGCCAGGAAGATTGACACCCACGCCTGGCACAGGAGAGGGGTGGGTGGGGCGAGCGAAGCCCCGCCCACTGGCGGTCAGTACTCTCCGGGCTCCGTGGTCCCCGCTGGCCCCTCCCGGAGCCTCCCCAGTTCCTCGCAAGCCTGGGGCGGGCAGGAAATGACGCGACTTGTCGCGTGTGATTGGAGGAAGCAGAAATTCCTTTGCGGCCGGTACGGAAATTGCTTTCTCTTCTGCTTCCGCTCCTGGGCCATGTGAGAGACAGGCTGCTGAGATGAACGGGAAACAGGCTGCGGAGAGGTGAGGGGACAAGACGGGTCGGGGAGTCTGGGGCTCGCTGGGGGCCGGGTTGTCCGGCTTTTGAGACGTGGAAGCCAGCTTTTAACAGAAGACACTTGTTCCCCTCCCAAGACTTCGCCATTCATTACTGTCTCCGCGATCCATCTAAAGCCCTTTTAACCGAATTCGTTTCCTGCGCTCCTCAGCTTTGTAGCCTTATACAGTACCTGTGGTCCCGATGCGGCTTCTGCCTCTCCGGCTAAGTTATGTTGCCTTGCCCTCGTCACGTGACTCCTTTTTCTGTCGCTACTTCAGCGCGTTTCAGTCCTCGGCTCTGTAAACTCCCTTATCTTGGAAACCTTTGCTGATTGGAGCCATCAACGACGTTTTCTCCTCTGATGTTTCATCCCTCCCAGTAGGGAAACTAAATATAATCCGTTTAGCACTGCTTGCCTTGCGAAGACTGATACAGATTCGATAATTTGTTTCTGGGTACAATACTCCTTAAACACCTACATTGCCGAGCAAATTCCAGGGGAAAATGGCTTACTCAGTTGCTTTCTTCCAATTTTGTTACCTCATTCCTGGGATCGGGTGATCAAGATGTCATTTCTGAGTAAGACGCACCTGTAAAGGTTTCTTCCATGTGGAGGATGTTTAGAAATATTAACGGTGAAGCTGCTTTGCCTCAAGGACCAGCAACAGTATCTTCTGCCACCTTACTTAGGATCTCCCAGAGGTCAGTGGGAAATGCAGTGCCAATCACTGAAAAGTGTTAGGTCTGTTTAATGTAATTCTGTATGGATATCACCAACCACCGCTCACCTCTTGTTATTTCAAGTGATAATATTTCTCTTTTATCTCTTTTAACAGCCTCCTGGCTTTGTGCAAACAGGAAGAACTAGAGGATTTGCCAAATGACTACCCCTTAAGCACCAGTGAAGATGAGGTGGGCAACAACTGCTATACTGTCTCCTCCAGTTCCTTTCTGCCTCAAAATTAGGATAGACAGCACATTCCTAGAAAGGGAAGGGGTGGTGACACTGTTGATATTTGTTACAAACAGTTACTTAGTGTTTCCTGTATCAGATACTGTATAAAGTGCTTTGGAAGTTTGAAGGCTATAAGATACAGTCACTGTCTTCAAATTGAATATAGAAGAACAAAACATATGGTCCTCATTATAGGATTTCCCAGATTTGTGTTTCTATAGAAAGTTATTTAAGTGTCTGACTGCAATATGCATAATTAAGCTGAATTTCCCACAGATGCTATAGAAATTCCAACTCTGTATTCTCTTGACGAAACTACTTAGATTGTTGTTTTCAATGTGAGAATCTCTTTCTCAGATCACATTATATGTTTCATACAGAAACATTATTCCCACAGCACTTATCTTCCCAAAACAAGTTAAGACAGGCCAGTAACCTCAACTTCCAGTTACTGGCTCTGTAATGATGGAGTTTGGTTTTGAAGCAGTTCTTTCAGACCAGCACACCAGACCTCGTCGGTTCCTCGCTGACCAAAAGAACAATAGATTTTACCTAGGCTTCAGGTTCCATGCTGTCTTTTCCTTCCCCTCATCATTCTGATGGTTTATCCTTTTCTGTGTCCAGGAGGATGGTGGTGGAGAGCGAAAGCATCAAAAGCTTCTGGAAGCAATCAGTTCCTTTGATGGAAAGATTAGGTAACATTCCCATTATTTTGGAGAGGTTATAACTAGCTGAGTCTGTGATTTATCTGAAACTAATACTCATTGAGTGCCTAAGACAATGAAGACACAAGTGCCAGCATCTTTGAGAGCATACACTTTAGAGACAGATTGCATAGGAAAATTTTGTGTCCTCTTTGCACCTTAATTTCTTCAACCAAAAATAAGAGTAATAATAGTACCTACCTTATAGAGCTGTTGTGATATTTAAATGAGTTAATAAATGTAAAGATCTTAAACTAATACCGAGCATGTAGTACACAATATAGTACACATTTTGTGATTGTTAACTATTATTGTGTTAGACCTCTCTGCATATGAATTCTTACTGAATGCACACCTACATTTTTGAAGCATTAGGTAGACATTACTTATCCCCATTGGAGAAGTTAATTGTCTTGTGCCACAGTCACTCAGCTCATAAGTGGCAGACCCAGGATTCAAATCCAGATCCGTTTGAATCCTAGTCCGTTACCTTTTCCACTATGCCTACCATGTATTATCTTGTGTTTTTGAGGGGCTGAGTCTACCCTAAGAGTTGGTTAGACTTGCCAAGTCCAGGTTAGGAACAGATTGCCTGGTTGTATTGTTACCAAACTGAACTCGAGAGGAGAAATACATGAAACCAAAGCCTTGTTTAAAGAGAGAAATGTTTGTTCCCCAGTGACACGTGCCCATTCCTTCTATATTTTTTTTTTTTTGCCTAAATTTCAGGCAGAAGTTGACTGAGAGATCCGAGGCTAGTGTGAAGGTGTCAGAATTCACTGTCAGTTCTGAAGGTAAGTTTACAAAAGAAGCCATCTGCGTATGGGGATTGTGGAGTTCCAAAAGTATCGCGGTCACTTCACCACCCCAGGAACTATTTTTGATGTGATTATATGTCATACTATAAATATTTACCTGTCAGTGGGTGAAGAAGGGTAGTCAGATGCCCTTGATGTTCTTCCATTTCGAGAAGAAAGCCTAGAAGGCCACAGTCAAGTCCTCCCGCTGGCCTTGATGAGCTACTTCTAAGATAGAGGGGCATGAATGAAGAGAGCTGCCTCTCATTAGTTTAGTCCTGTTCAGAATTTTATTTTGATTTCAGTTCTCACAGTGCCTTGAGTTACAACAGGCAGATCATTTCTCCCACTGGAGCTCGAATAAGTCAAGTTACTTCCTCAAGGGCCTTCACCTACTACAATGTTTATTAACCTTTTCTTTTTATTATTCACCTAAGGAGCCTTTTAGACATTTTTCCTTGCTGCCCACTCACCTTCCCTCCCTCTCCCCCCTACTCTACCTACCCCTGGCCGGGAAATCAAATACTAAGGAATGTGATTTTTTTTGTATAGGCTTGAGTTTCAGAGGAACACAAAACTTTATAAAATCTAAGATTTTTTTTCACACACACCAATTTTCACCTCCTGGATGGGGGAGTGACATCACCTCTATTGAGAATTTATGACCTAGTAAATGGCAGAGTTGGGATTTTAACCTGATACCAAGTCTAGATGCCAATCTTTTTCACCATATTCACAACTTAAGAAGCTTGAATGAATTATATTCTTCTAGTAATCACTAATTAACTTCTCAGAACAACTAACAATATATTGTCCCAAGCTTATTCATTCAGCAAATACTTATTGTGCTTCTACTATGTATCAGTTTCAGAACAGTTTAGATCAGTTATTTTCAACTGGTGTGCCACCGAATCTTTAAAACATGCAATACCTGATGATTTACTCAAGGACACTGACCTTTGTTCCCTTAGATTGTCAAATTAAAAAAAAAATGACAACAGCTTGACCAGGCGGTGGCGCAGTAGATAGAGTGTCGGACTGGGACACAGGACCCAGATTCGAAACCCCAAGATCTCCTATTTGAACGCGGGCTCATCTGGTTTGAGCAAGGCTCACCAGCTTGAACTCAAGGTCGCTTGCTTGAGCAAGGGGTCACTTGATCTGCTGTAGCCCCCCGGTAGAGGCACATATGAGAAAGCAATCAATAAACAACTAAGGTGCCACAACTAAGAATTGGTGCTTCTCATTTCTCTTCTGTCTGTCTGTCCCTATCTGTCCCTCTCTCTGTCTCTCTGTCTCTCACAAAAATAGATAATAGATAGATAGATAGATAGATAGATAAAATATGACAACAGCCAACACAATAGCCATCCAGTGTGAATGAATCAAAACTTTATCTGTTTTTTGTAAGATCAAAAAAAAGGAATTTTGGGGGTGCCACAGAATTTTAGTAATTATTTTGTGTGCCATGTAATGAAAATTGTTGATAATCACTGGTTTAGATATTTGAGCTATAGTGAAGATTAAAGACACTGATTTAATGAGGCTAACATACTAGTAGGGGGTGGAGACAATAAGAATTAAAACAATGATGCAATAAAGTAACTAAGTGGTTGCTTTAGTTTGGCTAGTCATGAAAGGTCATAAGAGACAAAGAGCTGAGATCTGAGTGACAAGAAAAGTCAATCTTGCAAACATAAGAGAAAGTATTCCAAGGCAAGAGGGCAGCTAATGCAAAGGCTGAGGTGGAAACAGGCTCCAAATGTTTGAAGAATGGGAAGAAGGCTAGTGTGACGGGAGCATAGCAGAGGTAGGGAAAGCAAGGTTGGAGTGACAGACCAGATCCCATATGGGGACCAGGTCCCATAGGACTGTATCGTTTGTTTGTTTGTTTGTTTGTTTGTTTGTTTGTTTGTTTTGGGAGGGGGGTGAGAAGCATCAACTCATAGTTGTTTTCACTTTAGTTGTGCATGGGTTTCTAGTATGTTCCTTGACTGGGACTGTGCCAGGGTCCCCTAGATAAAGCCAGCGACTTTTGAGCTCAAGCTGGTGAGCTTTGGGGATCATGTGGACTATTTCCTGCTCAAGCCAGTGACCTCTGGGCTTCAAACCAACTACCCCAGCTTTCTAGGTCGACATTTTATCCTCTGCACCACCAGCAGTCAGGCAGGGGTGTGTCCTTTAGATCCATGTAGCAGGCCTTCTGTGTCCTTGGTTTCATATCATTGCTTTCAGCCAACCATGGATCACAAATATTTGAAGAAGAAAAAATAACAATTCCAACAAGCAAGATTTGAGCCAAGCACTGGGCTGAATGAATGCGAATAAAGTGATTTGTAGCCATGCCCTGCTGTAGCCTGTATGAAAAATATAGTTACATGCAAATATTACAGCATTTTATGTAAGGGGCTTGAGTATTCTTAGATTTTGGTATCCGCAGGAAGTCTTCCTCCGGGAATACCAAGAGATGTCTATAATTCCAAGTATAATGAGAACCTTTGGAGCATTTTCAGCAAGATCATGATACACTGTGATCTTCATTTTCAAAATATCACTTTGGCTTCTGTGTGAAGAATGAATTGCAGTGGGGCAAGAGTGAAAGCAGAAAGACCAAGAGAAAAGCAAATGCCTTTTTTTGAGAGAGAGAGAGAAAGGAACATTGAGCTGCTCCTGTATGGGGACTTGAACCTGGCAGCCTCCATGCTCTGCGATGATGCCCCAAACAACTGAGCTATCTGGCCAGGGCTTTTTTTTATTGATTTTTAGAGAGAGGTGAGGGGGAATGGGAGCATTTGTTCCACTCAGTCATGCATTCTTTTGTTGCTTTCCATGTGTGCCCTGACCAGGGATTGAACCTGCAACCTTGTTTTGGGATGACAGTCTTAACCCACTGAGCTAATTGGCCAGGGACACAAATGCCTTTTTAAGTTTTATTTTATTTTTTTAAGTGAGAGGAGAGGAGATAGACAGACTCCTGCATGCACCCTGACTGGGATCCACCTGGCCGCCCCTGTCTTAGGCCGATGTTCAAATCAGTCAAGCTATTTTTAGTGCCTGAGGCTGCTTTGCTCCTCTCCAGCTAACCTCAGCACCTGGGGCCAATGCCCATACCATTTGAGCCAGCGGCTGTGGGAGAGGGAGGGGGAGAGAAGCAGATGGTCGCTTCTTTTATGTGCCCTGACCAGGAACCAAACCCAGGACACCTATATGCCAAGCCAATTCTCTATCTAGTGAGCCAACCGGCCAGGGCCATAAATGCCTTTTTTTAATAAATAAATTCCTCCTCTCTTCCACCCTCCAACATGTGAGAATATAGGAAAGTGATGGTGTCACTATGGCTAACAATTAAAGTAAGAAAATTATTCCTGTTTCCCTGCACATTTGCCTGTTTGCCATTATTTTCTACATAGGCATCTGCCTACATGTTATTGAGTTTTGCTTCACTTCTCAGTCTGACCACACCGTTTGGCCTTTCTACAGGATCAGGAGAAAGGCTAGTCCTTTCAGATCTGCTTAAGCCTAATGTTAAAAATTCATCCTCATTGACCACTGTGAAAAAGCAACTGAACAGGGTCAAATCAAAGAAGACTGTGGAGTTACCCCTTAACAAAGAAGAGGTTGAGCGGGTGAGTTATAAAGTGCCCATTAAGGGGAAAAAATTGAACTAACCAGGAAAAACTGGGTAAGAAGAGGAGGGGGAAAGCCTGAAAAAATGGGAGGGGAAGTTGTGATTGCCTCACCATGGAAAAGATTAAAACTAATCTGGGGAAAGTGCAGTCCTTAGAAGTAAGCAAGAGCCTGACCAGGCGGTGGCACATTGGATAGAGAGTCGGACTGGGATGTGGAAGGACCCTGGTTCGAGACCCGGAGGTCGCCGGCTTAAGCACAGGCTCATCTGGTTTGAGCAAGGCTCACCAGCTTGGACCCAAGGTGACTGGCTCAAGCAAGGGGTTACTCGGTCTGCTGTAGCCCCACGGTCAAGGCACATATGAGAAAGCAATCAATGAACAACTAAGGTGTCACAAAAAAAAACTGATGATTGATGCTTCTCATCTCTCTTCATTACTATCTGTCTGTCCCTATCTGTCCCTCTCTCTATCTCTGTAAAAAAAATTTTTAAAAAAAGAAGTAAGCAAGAGCTAATCTCTAGCATCCTGGCTCTTGGGCTGAGAAACACTGCCTCCTAATTTCCCACTGGTCCTTTGAGTTTGATGCCTAATTTTGTGTCTTGTGTACCTTGCCTGTTTCAGATCCACAGAGAAGTGGCATTCAATAAAACCTCACAGACCCTCTCTAAATGGGATCCCATCGTTCTGAAGAACCGACAAGCAGAGCAGTTGGTTTTCCCCCTGAAGAAGGAGCAGTCAGCCATTGCTCCCATCGAACACGTGCTCAATGGCTGGAAGGTACGTGCAACACAAGGAAACCGCACCTTGGAAAGTGAGATTACACAGTGTGGAGACTGCAAGGTCTACAGCTGATTTGTTTAGGCTGGCATGTTAAACTGAAAGCCCAGCTGCGGCCATTGTCGTTTATCAGTCAGAGGGAGAGCAGAGGTGGCAGGATGCACTGTCAGTCATGCAATAGCCAGTCACAGGGGCTCTGGAGTTGCTCTTCGTCAGCTTGTAGCATACAGTACATGGTTATCTTCTTGTTTTTGTGTCAAAATATCCAATTGCCGGTAGAAAGGAAACAATACTTTCTTTTTCACACCCCAGTATTTTTGTTATTGTTGGATTTTGTTTGTTGTTTTTTCCCTTTTTTGAGAGACAGACAAACAGACAGGAACGGAGAAAGATGAGAAGCATCAATTCTTCGTTGTAGCACCTTAGTTGTTCATTGATTGCTTCCTCATCTGTGCCTTGACCCAGGGGCTACAGCAGAGCCAGTGACTCCTTGCTCAAGCCAGCGACCTTGGGCTCAAGCCAGTGACCTTAGGCTCAAGCCAGCGACCTTGGGCTTCAAGCCAGCGACCTTGGGCTTCAAGCCAGTGACCTTAGGCTCAAGCCAGCGACCTTAGGCTTCAAGCCAGCGACCTTAGGCTTCAAGCCAGCGACCTTTGGGCTCAAGCCAGCGACCTTGGGCTTCAAGCCAATGACCTTAGGCTCAAGCCAGCAACCGTGGGCTTCAAGCCAGCAACCATGGGGTCATTTCTATGATCCCACACTCAAGCCAACAACCCTGCATTCAAGCTGGATGATCCTCAAGCTGGCAACCTCGGGATTTTGAACCTGACTAAACCTGGGTCCTCTGCACCTCAGGCTGACACTCTATCCACTGTTGCCATCACCTGGTCAAGCATACACCCCAGTTTTTAAAAAGCTTTTAAAGCCGCGTTCTGATCCAGGGAAAATCAGGAACTCAACAGCATTACTGATGCCTTAGTAGGGATATGTGAGCAGCATACCCCAAGTTGACTTGTAAAGCAATATCACATTAAAATATACCATTGCTGGCCCTGGCTGGTTGGCTCAGCGGTAGAGCGTCGGCCTGGCGTGCGGGGGACCCGGGTTTGATTCCTAGCCAGGGCACACAGGAGAAGCGCCCATTTGCTTCTCCACCCCCACCCCCTCCTTCCTCTCTGTCTCTCTCTTCCCCTACCGCAGCCAAGGCTCCATTGGAGCAAAGATGGCCCGGGCGCTGGGGATGGCTCCTTGGCCTCTGCCCCAGGCGCTAGAGTGGCTCTGGTCGCGGCAGAGCGACGCCCTGGAGGGGCAGAGCATCACCCCCTGGTGGGCAGAGCGTCGCCCCCTGGTGGGCGTGCCGGGTGGATCCCGGTCGGCGCATGCGGGAGTCTGTCTCTCCCTGTTTCCAGCTTCAGAAAGAGAAAATAAAAAATATATATAGATATACCATTGCTGATAATGACTAGAGTCTTAGCAAGTAACTTATTGTGGCTGAGCTGTAGAAAATGAAAAAGGTATTTTAAGAGCTAAATTTTTCAACACTGATCCCTAACAAATTTTTCATCCATCTGAAGCCAAAGAATAATTATGAGTATGGTGAGTGAAAGGTTGCCAGCCCTTCTTTATTATGAGCTTATTCTTTCCACTTTAATGGTACTGAAATCGTTTTTCTTTTATGCAGTGGTGGTAGCAATAAAGGACGGGGTTGGGGTAGAACAGTAATTATGCCCTTGGTAAAATTAAAAGTTGGTAAGCCTACATGGGTCCCTAAAGTCTTGAGGTTTTTGTTATTGTGCTTTTTTGGGGGTTATTTCTTTGTTTTGTTTTGTTTTGTTTTTGTCTTGAACAACTGTCTCAGAACAGATAGACTTTGTTATCCAGTGCACCACTATTTATGGAGTCTATACTGGGATGTTCTGTCTTAAGTAAAATAGAAAAAAGGCAGCAGCAACAGTACTCAAAGCAGGGGCAGATGGCCATCTTGATGCTTTCCTTCTGCTTTCTAAAATCCTTCCACCCTCCAATGTGTGTGAAAATGACTTCTTCCCCTAAAAATCCAGGAATGATAGTGTCTGTGTATCGGAAAAATAACTTAAGCTAATCAAAGTAAACATGGATTACCGCCATGGCTAGAAATTGAGCAAATGATTGCTTATTGCAGGGATAAGCTCTGTTATAATCTGCCATTCTCTTTCTAGGATGCTTCCTTTTCCGCATGAAAAAGAAGTCAGGTTTAAAGTGTGGCTGCAGGATAGAAGGGAGACTTTAGGAAAAAAATTAAGAGGTAATATAATTTGCAGGATTCAAAAATAAAAGTATAGATGATAAATAGTGAAAAGTCTGATCCTATCCCTACCCCCATCTGATCAGTTTTACCCCCATACCCAGCTATAACCACTTCCATAAGGTTTTTTGTTATTGTTAACTTAAGAGTTTTACTGATATGTTTGTGTTTACATTGTATTTATCAAAAAAGGAGTAGTGTTCTACTACACATTCTTCTGCACCTTGCTTTTTCCACATGACCGTGTAATTTTGGAGATGACAGGAACATGTCGAGTTGGGTGTTACGGATGAGATGGATGTGAAGGTTGCACTAGTAATGGTACCTCTACTCTCCAGGAACCTCCCTGTGCAAGATAGAGTGGCCCAGACACTATCCATTGAATCTTTGTGCCACTCATGCTAACCATTTCTGAGAAAGAATGCTAGTGTGGCACAGAGAATAAGGAAATGCTTAGGTCAGGGGTGCTTTCTACCTAGCAACTCTCAGTTCTTTTCTGACAACCTAAGAGTGCACAGTGCCAAGGACTAGTAATATACTAGTGTTTCTGGAGATTAAGAATCCAAAAGGTCTGCACTGTAGTCTTGGTCCAGCTTCCTAAAATTCCACTGGACTCCAGCTGAGAATTAAATGAGACAATGCACGTGAAAGCATTTGTAAACTGCAAAGTGCTACAAATGCTGAAAGGTAGCTTTCCCCAGCCCCCTCTCCTTCCCTCTGCTAGCAGCCTACGCTAGCATTTCCCAGAGTGTTAACCTCAAAACCTTAGTTTCTCAATATGCCCTCCAAAGCAGGATCCCATTGCTAAAAAATGCTGCCTGCCCCTACTGGAGATTGGTGACTTACAGTGTACATTGGCCTTTTAAGGCTATGAAAAGATAGTAAAGAAACCCCTTTGACTTACCCAGAATATACATATGTCATTAAAAATCAAATAAATTGTCTCTGGCCGGTTTGCTCAGTGGTAGAGCATCAGCCCAGGGTGTGGGTGTCCTGGGTTTGATTTCCGGGTCAGGGCACACAGGAGAAGTGCCCATCTGCTTCTCCACCCCTCCCCCTTCTCTCTCTCTCTCTCTCTCTCTCTCTCTCTCTCTCTCTCTCTCTTTCTCTCTTTCTCTCTATCTCTTTTTCTCTTCCTCTTCTGCAGCCATGGCTCTATTGAAGTAAGTTGGCCCAAGGCATGGAGGATGGCTCCATGGCCTCTGCTTCAGGCTCTAAGAAGAGCTAGGTTGCTGAGCAACAGAGCAATGCCCCAGATGGGAGCATCACCCCCTAGTGGGTTTGCTGGGTGATCCCAGTCAGGGCACATGCAGGAGTCTGTCTGCCTCCACACCTCTCACTGAATAAACAAAACAAAACAAAAACAAAAAGTAAATAAAATAAATTGAATATTAAATTTTTTTTAAAATTCAGTAAATCTTTTCAGCTTTTAAGGAGCATGCATTGGGAAGAGCTGGTCTCCACTGCTTTCCATGTTCTCTCACCTTCTTCCCCTACTGCCTCACTGAAACTTTTCAAAGGCCATTAATGAGGGACCTCCCGGCCACCACATCCCAAGCCCTGTGAGTCTTCAGCCAGTTTAACACTGCTGACACATTGCATTGTTAAAAACTCCTGCCTTGGCTTCTGTAGCATACTCCAGATTTTTATCTAACTTACTTTCTTAGTCATTTTTATTCTTGCTCTGTAAAGTCCGTGGCTTTTGACTATCACCTCTGTACACTACACATCACTCTCAGCCCCTTCCTGCTTCTGAACTCTAATCCCAGATTCCATATGACCAGCAGGCCTCACCCAGGTCTCCCCTAAGCATCTTAAACATTACACATAACAAAGTAAACCTGCGTTTTCTCACCCTAAACTCCCAAGCCCTGTACCACCACCTTCATTCTGTAACTCAGTCAACAGTGTAACTCCATATTCCAGTCCCTTAGCTTGAAAACCTCAGCCGGCTGATTTCTCCTCCTGTTAACTCTCCTCCCCAGCCCAGACAGTGGGCTGCTCTGTAAATTGTCTCTGTGATCGCTCTCAGATCCCTGGTTTCTCTTCTCGTTTCATTTTCACCTTTCATTTGCTGCTCTACATACAGAGCTGGGCACCAGTAGGTTCACAATTGTTCTAATGGAAAATAATACAATACTTAATAAATAATAATACAAGAATAAACTCTGGCCTGACTGGTGGTGGTGGAGTGGATAGAGCGTTGACTTGGGATGCTAATGTCCCAGGTTCCAAACCCTGAGGTTGCTGGTTTGAGCATGGGCTCACCAGCTTGAGCGTGGGGTCACTGGCCTAAGCGCAGATCATAGAAATGATCCCAGGGTTGCTGGCTTGACTTGAGCCCCTGAGTCAAGGCACATATGAGAAGCACTCAATGAACAACTGAAGTGATGCAACTACAGGTTGATGCTTTTCATCTCTTTCCCTTTCTGTCTCTTGAAAGAAAAGAGAGAAAGGAAGAGGAAAGGAAGGGAGGGGAGGGATGGGGAAGGAGGGAGGGAGGAAGGAAGGAAGGAAGGAACTGTTTCATGTACTCACAACTGTAAACCTACTTTTGCCCTACCCTATATATATATCCCCTTACATAATCACCAGGATTTTCTTTCTGAAACATAAAACTAATTGTTGCTCTCCTGCTTAGCCTTTCAGAAGGCTCTCCGCTTATAAAATGAGACAAGCATCTAGCATTTCTGCACTAGACAACACACTGTTTCCTCGCACACTTCTTCCCATATATCTGTTTTTGCTTATGCTCATCTCTCTGCTTGGCCCCTCTTTTACAGGATTATGCTTGCACCTCATACTAAGCCTAATTCAAAAAGGAAGTCCCTTTGTTCCCCAAGCCTAACCCGGCCCTGCCCAGAATGAACTGTTCCTCTGTGCTTACTCCTATGGACTAACATTTCACTCATTACGTTGTTAGTGATACATGTTTCTCCTCTGAAAGGCTGTGGTGAGCTCTATGAAGACAGGAACGACCTTATTCAGTTGTGTAACCCAGCATCCTCCACAGTACCTGGAATGTAGCTATAATCAATAAATGTTTGTAAATTGAATTAAATTGGAGGGAGATTGTAATATAAATCACTTTGTAGCCTGTGATTGATCACTGCTACAATTACTAAAACTGGAAGGACATGTACCTTTGCTATTCAATAGAATATGTTTATGGTTAAATCAATAGCACAGTGTAATGTATGATGATGTGTGTTTATGCATTTGTCTAGATATTTGTAAGTTTGATACTGACCATGATATATATGGCTGTTGAAGAAAACCACATATAACATGCGTACGAGGTTTGAAATTGGCTCTGTTGCCTAGGGCTATCTTTGTGCCTTGCCAAAATGGACTGGGTCATGATTGACCTGATTATTTTAGCCATCTTCACATTATCAGTCAAGCAATGAATGAGGTCTTTGGGTGACATGTGAAATAACTCGTTCACATCCATTCGTTTCATATAGATAGACACTACCTAGCACGAAAAGTTAACTGGAATCTGAGGAATTCAAGCCAAAGTTAGAAGATGACTAGAATTCAATTTGAACTGTCAAGAAGCAGGCTAATTACATGAAGGTCATATTTCTGTAGGCAGTGTCTTTGTGTTCATCTTAGACCTAATCTCCCCTTTCCTCTAGAAATATTTTTAAAAGAACCCTTATATGAATTTGATATTGTTAACTGTACCAAGTGCATAACGACACAGGGACCATTTTGTTTTGTGACTCTTCAAAACCGACATTTGGTATTGCTCATCCTCTGTCCTGCCAGCGTTCACCTTAAGGGCATCCAGCTTCTATTCTTAAGAGAGTGGCATTCTCTTTTACATCTATTAATAATCGGAACAGAGTGAAACCCTCAGTAATATTAGAGGGTAGTCTCAGAGTCCCTGTACGGAAGTTGTCTTAAATCAGAATAAGAGCCTGACCAGGCGGTGGCACAGTGGATAGAGCGTCGGACTGGGATGCGGAGGACCCAGGTTCGAGACCCCAAGGTCGCCAGCTTGAGCACGGGCTCATCTGGTTTGAGCAAGGCTCACCAGCTTGGACTCAAGGTCACTGGCTTGAGCAAGGGGTCACTCAGTCTGCTGCAGTCCCTTGGTCCAGGCACATATGAGAAAGCAATCAATGAACAGCTAAGGAGCCACAGCGAAGAATTGATGCTTCTCATCTCTCTCCTTTCCTGTCTTTCTGTCCCTGTCTGTCCCTCTCTCTGACTCTATCTCTGCCACAAATAAAATTAATTTGAAGTTTAAAAAAAAGAATAAGATAAGGCTTGATCTGCACAGCTGGGCAGCGATCCTGGACCCCTTCTCTTGCTGTAACAGCCACGCCTATCCAGTTAGTGATTGCAATTATGATGTCAAAGTAGACTTTCAAAGGGCTGGAAAGGGAGACACTGTAGGAGCATGGCTTAAGACTCAGAATATTTTGTTACCTCTTTAAGGCAAGAACTCCCCTGGAGCAGGAAGTTTTTAATCTCCTCTCTAAGAACAAGCAGCCCGCGACAGACCCTTTACTGACTCCCATGGAGAAGGCCTCTTTCAAAGCCATGAGCCTGGAAGACGTAAGTGTCCTAGGCCTTTTATCCACCTGGGGAGGGTCTGTTTCTCCCAGCATCTGTCCACAAGCCCAGGAGTCACTGTAAATCTCATTCATTGTAGGCTAAGATGCGCCGAGCAGAGCTTCAGAGGGCTCGGGCCCTGCAGTCCTACTATGAGGCCAGGGCTCGAAGAGAGAAGAAAATCAAAAGCAAAAAGTAAGGAGATACACCTGAAACCTATATAATGTTATTAACTAATGTCACCCCAATGAATTCAATAAAAAAGTAAGGAGACCCCTGCTGTAACTAGCCTTGGGTTCCACGAAAGAAACTGAGCTGTCTAATCACAAGTCCTTAGCAAACCACCTTTGACATGGAAACTGGGGTCAGATAGCAGAGGTCACCAATAGGAGTGACTAGCCTTTCTTTCCCCCCTCTCAAGACCAGCCTCATAAAGTTTTGCCCACTTCAATAGTGTCTTCTCCTGTGGCTTTGGCTTCCTGTCTTGGTTTTGCTAAAAAGAAGACTGTTGAGTTATTTTCTCTCCTTTCCAGGACATGCCAGAGTGGTTCTGCAGAATGAGCTCTGAATTGTACAACTGTTGAGGCAGCAGGACTTCCTCCCTGCCTTTTTGCCTCTTTGGAACATGTGTTCTTCCCCCCTTGTGCTACATGAGGAGGGGGACACTCTAAGGGTCCCTGCTCCACTCTGGCCCTGTGGGCTGCAGGGACTCGGGCCTGCCAGTCCTCTCAGGTCCCACACGGCTCCTGCCAGTCAGCTAGCTCGGTGATGTCAGTCTGGCCTCTGCGGAGGGAAACCCCTTGGGTAGAGGGAATACTTCCTTGTGTGGCATCAGCGTTTCCACTGAGTCTCTTCCCTCATACCCCTCTCATCACCCTGCAGGTATCACAGAGTTCTGAAGAAAGAAAAGGCCAAAAATGCCCTAAAAGAATTTGAGAAGCTGTGGAAGGTTGATCCTACTGCTGCTTTAGAAGAACTGGAAAAACTCGAAAAGGCCAGAATGATGGTAAGGCTGTCTCTTGCCCTGCCCCGTGAACCAACTTTCCCCGGAAAGCCAGAAGGATTTCACTGTGTCCTTTTTTCCAGGAACGAATGAGCCTTAAGCACCAGAACAGTGGAAAATGGGCAAAGTCAAAGGCAATTATGGCCAAATATGACCTGGAGGTAAGAGACCATCAGGATGAGAGGAGGGGTGGAGTTGGAGGAAGCAGAACTGGTAAGTGCCATGAGCAAAAATGGAAAACCCGGAACCTAAATGTGCATCAGGAACTCTCTAAGGGAGAGAGGAAAATGACTAGGCACGAGGCAGAAAAGGAAGAATGAAAAAGAAATGAGCAGTGAAGGCAAGTCCAGTTCAAGAGAATTTTGTTTGTTTGTTCCTTAGATTTTTTTGTTTGTTTTGTTTTACCATGTCTCACATGTTGACTCCTTAAGGACAAAGAATTTGTGTTATATTTTATTCCATAGCTATTAACCAGTGATTGTGTGCAGTTTGAACAGTAGGCACCAGTAAGAAATACTTACATCAGATTGAGAGGAGGCAGCTGTAAGACATGGCCCAGGAAAGGGGTTACTGCAATCACTAATGACAGGGCACATGTGCTGTGCCTCGTCCTCCAGGCTCGCCAGGCTATGCAGGACCAGTTGGCCAAGAACAAAGAACTGACACAGAAAGTCCAGGTGGCCTCCGAGACTGAGGAAGAGGAGGGAGGTGAAGAAGAGGGTGACCTCCTTGTCCCTGATGTGGTGAATGAGGCACAGGTGACTGCAGATGGACCGAACCCCTGGATGGTCAGGAAGCACTCTGGTGACACAAAAGAAGTCGAAATCCAGAGGGACCTTGAACAGCTTTCAGAACCCGTGGCTGATGAGGCTTCTGAAAGTGAGGAGGAAGAAGAAAGACCAGTGGCACAGGAAGAAGTTTTGTTGCGAGAATTTGAGGAAAGGCGATCACTTAGGAAAAAGTCTGGGCTCAACCACAGTGTCAAGCCGGTAGGAGGACAAAAAGCAAAAGGTGAGTTGAGTTGTGGTGGACTGGAAGGGAGAGCTTTGTGCAAGGGCCACAGGCCGCCTGCGAGAGGAAACCCATGCCCACCCACACGCTCCACAGAATGACGAGGCTCTGGGGACTTCCAGGCATTTCCTGAGCTCCTGAAAAGAAAATAGATTACCCTAATAACCATTTGATTGCCACAGCATTTAATAAGCAGTCGTCTGTGTGGCTGTACAAGGTGTGCTCCAGCACACTTTCTGCTCTTGAGGGCTCACAGTGTTCAGAAAGACGGCTATACCATGCTTGAAGTCAGGGCAGGAGTTCACGTTGCTGGTACCCACAAACCAGAGAGAAGTACACGTGGGATGGCAAGTCTGAAAATCACACCCACACACATAGGTGGGTTTTGAGGCATTATGAAGTGTCTTCAAATTATGGTTTCAGGTCCTGGCCGGTTAGCTCAGTGGTAGAGTGTTGGCCTGGTGTGTGGATGTCCCAGGTTTGATTCCCAGTCAGGGCACACAGAAGCGCCCTTCTGCTTCTCCACCCCTCCCCTCTTGCTTCTCCTCTCCTCTCCTCTCCTCTCCTCTCCTCTCCTCCCCTCTTGCTTCTCCTCTCCTCTCCTCCCCTCTTGCTTCTCCTCTCCTCTCCTCTCCTCTCCTGTCCTCTCCTCTCCCCTCCCCTCCCCTCCCCTCCCCTCCCCTCCCTCCTGCAGTCATGGCTAAATTGGAGCAAGTTGGTCCCAGGCACTGAGGATGGCTCCATGGCCTCCACCTCAGGCACTAAGAAGAGTTCAGTTGCTGAGCAATGGAGCCACACCCCAGATGAGCAGAGCATAGCCCCCTAGTGGTCTTACCAGGTGGATCCTGGTCAGGGCACATGTGGGAGTCTATCTCTGCCTCCCCTCTTCTCACTGAATTAAAAAAAAAAAAAATTATGGCTTCAAGGTTCTGTTTTGTTTGTAAAGTACAAGTAGCATTTTTTTTAGCACTTCATAAATGCTGGTTGCTGTATGATGCAGGGGTAAGACTTTCTGGACATGAAGTACATGGTAAATTAGAATTTTTTTAAAAGATTTTATTTATTGATTTTACAGAGAGGAGAGAAAAGGGGGGTGGAGCAAGACGTATCAACTCGTGGTTGCTTCATTTTAGTTGTTCATTGATTGGTTGTTGTATGTGCCTTGACCGGGCAAGTCTAGGGTTTTAAACTGACGACCTCAGCGTTCCAGGTCAATGCTCTATCCACTGTACTACCACAGATTAGGCGCTTTTTTTTTGGTAAGGTTTTTTTTTTTTTTTTAGATTTTATTTATTGATTTTTAGAGAGGAGAGGGAGAGAATAAAAGAGAGAGGGAGAGAATAAGAAGGGGGAGCAAAGCAGGTCATGAAAGCTACCACCTACATTCAGAATCACCCAGCTACCTGGACAGAGACTCGAGTCAGATTGTATTTTCTGTAGGAATAATGCATCTGTTCTTCCATGGCAAAAAAAATTAAAAGAACTGTCATTTGGAATGTATCATAAGGCCTTTACTTAAGGTTTTTGGCTAGTGGGTTCTGGGACTAATAGTTACAAGCAGTCACTTCCAAGAGGATTTTGGAGAGCAGTGACACAGACTGAGATGCGGGACAGTGTCTGCAACCACAGGACAACAGCCGCACCCTCCTGATCCCCCTCGAAAGCTGGCCATGTAGAGCAATTGGTTGTGGTCTGAAACATAGATTTGGATTTCTTGGGATGATAAATAAAAAGAATGTTCCCCTGACCTTTGAGAACATAGTGGGTAGTTATGGACCCCAAACAAGACAGGCAAGGAAGCTTGATCCTTAAGGAATAAACATACATGTAGCCAAAGGCCAGATTTCAAGTAGCTTCTTCTAGTGGCTTCAAGCCAAAGCTAGAGAGCAGGGTGAATTTGGGAATTGAGGCAACCTGAGTCAATGCAGATGACAGTTGAAAGTGTGTCACTGCCACGTTTTCCTCTGAGCTCTCAGAGGCTAGTGGTGTTCACTCACATGTTGCTGGTGACTAGAAATGTGAGCTACTTGACTCAGCCATGACAGGTCATGAAATGCTGCTTTAAGATAAAACAATGCTAGGTAAGGTTTTTACAAATAGGACATTACAATGTAAATTATAAATAGTAAGTCACGATTTCTAGGAATTATAAATAATAAATGATAATGAAGTTGCATTCAGAGGCCACCTGTTAAAAAGGCATTTTTAAAATTTGGGACTTGGGGCCATCTCCCCAAGTAGAGCTTACTGTCTGAGGAAATGAAGCCACCGATCCTTGTTATAGAGTGAGTCATTGGCAAAGCTGGAAATAGGGCCCAGGATATTTGTTTCCCGACATGCTACTTTTAACTACTCAACTCCATTGCCTGCTACTTGACAGGTTATGATTAGTGAGCTCACCAAGAGATCCAGCGAATGGCATGTTCTCTTCATTGGAATGCATTTCATGGTGCCTAGCACCCAGTGGTTGCTCAACAAATGCTCACTGACTAGGCAACATCCACCGTCTTTCTGACAGCTTTCATTTCTTCCTCCAGATTCTAGCAGCCAGGAGGTGTTATCCGAATTGAGGGCACTGTCTCAGAAACTCAACAAGGACAACCGTAAGTCCAGGAAGCAAAAAGTGAGGTCAGTGAGGACAGTTTTGCCAGTCCAGAGAGAGGGACCTGCCAGGGAAGAAGAGGAGCCCTTCTTGCTGCAGAGGCTGGAGAGAGCAGAGACCGCAGAAGAGATAGAGGAACTGGGCAAAGAAGGAGGCTTTCAAAGTAAGGAGCTTCCCACACCTGCGCTAGAAGAGCAGCACTTGGAGAAGAACCCAGCTAATGAGCCTGGTGCTCCCAAAGAGAAGAAAAGGAAGGAGCAGATGATCGACCTGCAGAATATCTTAACCACAAAGTCTCCTTCTGTGAAGTCTTTGGCAGTTCCCACAACAATAGAGGAGCTGGTGAGCAGGGCCAGGGTCGTGGGCCATAGTGAGGGGGCGGAGCTGGTGCAGAAAGTGCCCTTCTTGCACAAAGAGTAGAATCACCGAAGTTCATTGTGCTGGGATCGGAGTTTGGTAGTTGAGAGGCCCAGAATAGTATGGGGCCAGGCTGGCCCCAGTGACAGTTTGAGAGCTGCAAATCTAGGAATGCCACCGAGACATCCACGTCCTAAATCCTGAACCAACAAACCCTCCCTGGGGTTATTCTAAAACTGCCCTCACAGGAAAGAGGGGGTCACTCAAAGCTCTGAGATCCCAGGCAGGCCATCCAAAGGCGAGCCATTGCGTTTCTGTGAAAGTTTTGCTCTGCTCAGTGGGATCTCAAATGGTCCAGGACTCCCTGATTAATTGAAATTACTCAAGCGAAGAGCCCTGGCCCATCTTTTCAGGGCCATAAGCTGGAGGATGCCCACATTCTGGCCAGACCACTTGGAGCTGCTCCTCCTAACACGGGGCGTTAATTCCTCCACCCTGCAGCTTCCTTACTAAAAGTTTAAAATTGTATCATATAATGAGCTGGGAATATTTATCCTAGAGAGAAGAAAATTGGAGCATGATTAGTTACCAATATTTGTATTGCAAGACCAGCATTGTTCAGCACTTTCCCCCTAGAGGGCGCTAAAATGTCACGGCCCAAAATTCAAGCATTCTTGCCTGAACTACCACTGTAAGTAAGGCAAGCTGACGCTACAGAACCTCCTAACCACTCTATCTCCCTCCCTGAAATCTTTGGCGGTCCCCATGACAGTAGAGGAGGTAGTAAACAGAGTCAGGCTCTCGGACCATTGTGGGGGATCAGAGTTGATGCAGAAAGTGCCAGAAAGGAGATTTTGTGGTTTGGAGGTTCTGTAGCTCCTACTTTCCTCCAAGCCCCCCGCCCATTCTGTTCTCACTCCTGTTTCTTCCCAGGGAGATGAACAGGAGAGAGATCAAAAGGAAATGATAAAGGAAGCCTTTGCTGGGGATGATGTCATCAGAGACTTCTTGAAAGAGAAGAGGGAAGCCATAGAGGCGAGTAAGCCGAAGGACATAGACCTGACTCTGCCTGGCTGGGGCGAGTGGGGTGGTGTGGACTTGAAGCCCAGTGCCAAGAAGAGACGCCGGTAAGAGCAGGGAAGAGAGCCTGTCAGAAGGGCAGCAGGCTTGCCCACCTCACCATCACCTGCCCTCCCTGCCCCTTGGACCGTGTCCTTAATACTTTTAGACATCATGCTCTTCTGCTTTCCAGGTTTCTCATTAAAGCGCCTGCAGGTCCTCCAAGAAAGGACCAGATTTTGCCAAACGTGATTATCAATGAGAAGAGGAACATCCACGCAACAGCTCACCAGGTGAGGGCTGGAGAGCTCTTTAGCTGCCTGCTCTCTGCTGCCCAGCTTTCTTCCTTGGGAGGAATATTCTAGTGCTCTGTGGGCTAGAGGAATGTGTGATCTTGACCACGACTCAAATCTATTTTTGTTTTTACTGACTGGCTCTGAGATGAATAATTCCAGATCGAATCTTCTGTTTCAATTACTGACCGAGCAGAAGGTTGAGACTTACAGGATAACCTTAGCAGCAATGGTGAGGCCCTCAAGTCTGTGTTTTCAGCTGTGTTTTAACACTGATGCAAATGGAAGTATTACTGTTCTGCCGGATGGTATTTATAGTCAAGGTAATATTCAAAGGCTGTAAAATTTGAGCTACAACTTAAGAATAATGAAGACAAATGGGGACTTGTTCAGGATATTACAAGAATTTTCAATTGTGTTATGTGATAATGAGCTAGGGTTGTTTACCCAAGGAAGAGGCAGATTGGAGCAGTACATTGAAGGTTGTCATGTGGAATAGAGTCATATAAAGTAGAAGTTAAAGGACAGGCAGAGTTCGATTGAAGAAAGAACTGTCTGCTAGTCCAGTGCTTCTCTGGGGAATGAGCATGTGTAGGTAGGGGGGCTCGGAAATGAGGTCCAACTCAGCGGCCTTTCTGTTCCCTTCCATTCTGAAAGTCTGCGACCCTGGGACCTGTCCCCAGCCAGTATATCAAAATGATTTGTATTTTTATTTCTGAAAAAGGGGGGGGAAGGGACTACTTAATAGGTACAAAGGAGAGGTGAGGAAGTAACATTTCAATAGCACAATACTGATTTCATTTTGTAAACCAATCGGTGCAGAAATTGAATTGTAAACACTGTAATCCCAGTTGAAGCTATATAACCAGAAAATGGGCAATGAACAGTCAGGTACAGGATAAGAGAGAAAAGGAGTGCTTCACTGGGCCAGGATTCTAGGTGAAGGGCAGTGGTTGGACCTCAGTAAAGGTCACCCTTTGCTTCCTGAGGTCTTATCTATTTGTCTTTTAATGCAGTCACAGCAAATTACAAATAGTTTTCCCAAATCTCCCTTGATTTTTCCTAATCTTTTTTTTGATTTTTTTTATTTTTATTTTTCTGAAGTTGGAAACGGGGAAGCAGTCAGACTCCCGCATACGCCCGACCGGGATCCACCCGGCATGCCCACTAGGAGGCGATGCTCTGCCCATCTGGGGGGTTGCTCTGTTGCAACCAGAGCCATTCTAGCGCCTGAGGCAGAGGCCACAGAGCCATCCTCAGCACCCGGGCCATCTTTGCTCCAATGGAGCCTTGACTGCAGGAGGGGAAGAGAGAGATAGAGAGGAAGGAGAGGGGGAGGGGTGGAGAAGCAGATGGGCGCTTCTCCTGTGTGCCCTGGCCAGGGATCAAACCTGGGACTCCCGCACGCCAGGCCGACACTCTGCCACTGAGCCAACCACTAAGCCAACCGGCCAGGGCCTCCTAATCTTTTTAATAAGCTATAGACTACAAGTCCCAGCATGCAATGTGCTTCAAACTGAAGGGGGTGAAAAAGACCTTCCTAGGCTGAACACTCTGTCCAGGTGTTTTGTTTTGTTTTTCCCCCCTCTTGCCCTGGGTCATATGTACGGATCTAGCTATCAACCCCAATAAAACATTCCCTCAACCTAAAGAGCATCTGTCCTTCACTCCCACTGGGACTACCGGGCAGTGCTTAGCTTCTCTGAGTGTCCTGAGTACCTCCAAAAAGTATGGATCATAACTTCTCGTTTTTCCGGTTACATCTTTCCCCCCTCTCTGGCAATTGGGGAAGTGTTTAAAGATTATTTAAATGTGTGAAGACAGTGCTGCAGTGAATGGAGGAGAGTATTGGGCCAGGAAAGGAGCCTGGGTTCTGCTCTCCTTTGTGGCTCCTAGTTTTCCTGGATAAATCACGTCCTGTCTTGAAGCCAAATTCTGGGGCTGAGGAAGATGACCTCTGCCATCCCCAGGGGCCTTCCAGCTTGGACGGTTTGTGATACCAAAGGAGGAGGAAGCTAACAAAGTGTAGCAGCTTGGAGAGCTTAGGATTCCGGAGTAAACCTTTGGGTTCCTTAAAATACCAATCCTGTGTATTAAGGAGAGGAAAAGAAAGGATGGAGAGGGTGGAGAATCAGAAAATCCACGGGGGTCCACAAACGCTTGTGTGCTTCTTGCAGTCACAAGAACAGAAATGTGGAGAAGACCACTTGAGGACAGCAGCCCTGGAGCTACTGTGACATTTCAGCTACCAGCAGGGTGCTATTTCAGTCCCTTGATTGCTGGATAAACCTGGGGAGAGGTGTGGGTCCTGAATCCAAATTAGGCCCCTCTACTCCCAAATGACCTCTAGCAGTTAAGGACTTCGAAGGCCAGATGGGGGCATTGGGATGCCTTGACCTCCCGGTAGCCTCACCCACTATGTGGCACTGTAGCCTGTGTGGTCACACTGCCTGAACAATTGCCATTCTACGGCTGCCCCCCCCCCCAGGGCTTGGCTCATGCCTGGTCGCTCTGCCTTCCTTTCCAGGTGCGGGTGCTTCCATACCCGTTTACCCACCATCAGCAATTTGAAAGGACCATCCAGACCCCTGTAGGATCCACGTGGAACACCCAGAGGGCCTTCCAAAAGCTGACTACACCCAAGATTGTCACCAAGCCAGGTCATATCATAAAGCCTATAAGAGCAGAGGATGTGGGTTACAGGTCTTCCTCAAGGTCAGACCTATCTGTCATACAGAGGAATCCAAAACGACTCACCGTACGTCACAAAAAACAGCTGAAAAAAAACTCTGAAGATTGAATTTCCAGAGGAATGACATCTCGGTGCCCAGAACTAGAAGTCTCGTCTGCTCCTCCACTGGCCCAGTTTTACTCCAAGCTACAGAATCAATTTCAAAATTTTTAGCACGCTGTGGTGTAATTACCCCACATTTTAGAAATAAAGGCCATTTTATCTATAATATTTAACTGGGGTGTATTCTGTGTTGTCTCCCAGTTGAATCATTTTCAAGTCAGATAAGACAACTTCAGATGTTCCCCTTTTACTCCTACAGGTATACATGTCAGGGGCATAGGCTGGTTCTTGCACGTGCCCTGAGTGGACATTGAACCGCATCTTCAGTATGTTGGGCCAAGCCTCTAACCAACTGAGCTTCCCAGCCACGGCCGGGAACCTTTTCTTACCAAGGATTGTGTAGTTATTGCTAAATTAGAGTGAAGTACCCTAGCTTATGCTCTGAAATATGTAATATCAGATACGAGCCACCATAAAGAATGGTTTTTCTAGACTCAGGGATGTTGATTGATTATTGCATATTCTTAACCTGAAACTAGAAACAACATGTACAATCCATGCAACTGGATTTTGGGCTGGCCCTAGGATGATGCTGAAGCTGGGTTCAGCTTGAAGTCTAGCCATTATTATTCTCATTATTATTATTATTTAATTGATTGATTTTAAAGAGACAGGAAGGGAGAGAGAGGTGCATTCATTTTTTGTTCCACTTAGTTGTGCAATCATTGGTCGCCTCCCATATGTGCTTACTGGGGATCGAACCTTGGTATTTCTGGACAACACTAACCAACTGAGCTAACCAGCCAGGGCCTACTGAGTGATTTTTATTTTTTTAGTGAGAGAGAGGAAGAAGGGAGATGAGAAGCATCAAATCTTAGTTGCGGCATTTTAGTAATTCACTGATTGCTTCTCATACGTCCCTTGACTGGGGGGCTTCAGATGAGCCAGTGATCTTTGGGCTCAAGCCAGCAACCATGGGATCGTGTCAATGATCCCATGCTCAAGCTGGTGACCTCGCGCTCAACCCAGTGACATCTGGGTTTCAAACCTGGACCTCAGCATCCCAGGTCGACATTTCATCCACTGCGCCACCGCCTGTCAGTCTATGGATTGATTTTAGAGAAAGAAAAGATCCATTTGTTGTCCCACTTATTTACGCAGTCATTGGCTCTCTTGTACGTGCCCTCATCGGGATCAAACCCACAACGTTGGTGTACTGGGATGACGCTCTAACCAACTGAGCTACCCAGCCAGTATGGCCACTATCATTTTCTTTGTGAGCTCCCAGCTTGCACAGGTCTTAGAGAAGCTAGCATTTATTTTCCTCCTTAAAACAATGAGGTTTTATCCATACTTTATAGATGAACTTTCAGAAGTAAAGCTCTGTTCCTTTCCTACTCAGGGCCAACTTCTCCCCATTGATTCAAAGTACAGTTTTAAGTATTACTTTGCTCTAGGATGACCTGGACTTCTCAGATCTGAGGAACCTTCCTTTCTTTGGGTGACAAGAAATAAATATAGCCTGACTAGGCAGTGGCACAGTGGATAGAGCGTCGGACTGGGATGCAGAAGGACCCAGGTTCAAGACCCCGAGGTCGCCAGCTTGAGCACGGGCTCATCTGGCTTGAGCAAAGCTCACCAGCTTGGACCCAAGGTCGCCGGCTCAAGCAAGGGGTCACTCGGTCTGCTGAAGGCCCGTGATCAAGGCACATATGAGAAAACAATGAACTAAGGAGTCCCAACAAAAAACTGATGATTGATGCTTCTCATCTCTCCGTTCCTGTCTGTCTGTCTGACCCTATCTGTCCCTCTCTCTCTCTGTTCCTGTAAAAAAAAAAAAAAGAAAGAAAGAAAGAAATATAGGGACAGGGTCCCTGTAGCCAAGATTCCTAACAAGGAATTGGAGAAACCCCTCCTGATTCCAAAAGGATGTAGCTAGCACTACTGCACTTCACCTCCTGTCATGGAGGATGGTGTCCCCAGCCTTTTTAGACCAAAACTGGGGTTTATTTTTGTGTCACAGACCCCTCTCAGAATTTAATGAAATTCTGAACCCTCCCCAGAAAAGTGCACAAAGATACACACCATCCTAGATACCGTCTGAGGAGCCTTACAGACATTCAGAATCCTTGGGCCAAAAGTTCTCTGCCACTGAGTTTTCTTTTGCAATTTCCCACACCAATGCAGCCCTCTTCTCCAAGCACACCAGTGTCCAAATCAATTCCAAAGTGTTTAGAGTCCAGTGTAACTAGTTCTGATACCTGTATTTTATAGGCAGAAGATTTCAGAGTAGAGTGAGGTCTTCAGTGTCACACATTAAATTAGTGGCTGAGTAGGAACTAGGATCCTAAGAGTAACTCCGAGGCCACAAACCTACGCCATAAATTTCTATGAAGCTCCCGTGGTAGCTGCAGGTCCCTACTGCTACTGCTTATTCTCTAAAACAGCAACCCAGGGCTGGAAATAGAGATACATACGTTGATTGTGTTTAGAGCCCAAGGGGCATATTTAAGTTATCCACAGGTTTGAGATTATCTGTGACCCACTTGCTGGTTGACACCTAAGTCAGTGGCCAGTGAGGGAAGATGGGGTGTGGAACTAGTTATCCACTCCTGCCTCCGTTTAAAAGACCATAACCTTTTCTTCACTCTAGAGCACAAAGCTGACACCTCCGTCCCACCCCCCCCCAAACTGAAGCGCCCAATCAAGTGCACTCAGTAAAGGGCCAATCCCCATCTACTTTCTCGGGACCCTCCTCAGTTCCGTGTACTCCCCGCGGCCCACGAGTGATGCAAGCGACCCCATCCTTCAATGAGGAGGGCAGGCGCCTGAACGTTTATAAACGACGCCAAATTGCAGCCTTCCAAGCCCCCAAACGGAATCCACTGTTGTTTAGTGAGCTTTTTTTTTTTCCTTTCTTCCTCCGAACCTCCGAAGTGTTCTCCCTTCTCATTGGCCGAAGCTGCCCCTTGACGCCACCCTGGCCTTGCTCGCTGATTGGTCCATTCTGGATGTGCCCAAGCCTTTTTCCCAGGGTGTGGCGCCCCCCCCCCCCGCCCCCAACAGGGCTCTGACCCCTGGCTCCTCCCTTTCCCCAACCCCCCCTCCCTGTTCCTAATGGTACCGCCCTGGCTCCTCTCACCCGAGGCCTAGGCCGCTGCCCTTAGGGCCCCCGGACGGGGCGGGGCACGCTGGGGACGGGCAGAGGGCGGCGGTGGCGCCTTCCTGCCTAGCCCAAGGCCGCCCCCACCACCCTCTACAGCCCTCGCAGGTCCCACTTTCCTTGAGGCAGTTTTCGACCTGCCTTGGTAGCCCCGTCCCGTCTGTACGGCCCCCATAGTGACCTATCGGTCATCCAGTTCTGCAGCGTTAAATCCCTTTCCTCTGCGCTTCCCACACGCCCATCCGCCTCCTACCTCAAGTCCTCGCTGCACTCCCTTTCCCCATGTCTACACACCCTTACCCTCCCGAACCCGCCGAAGCCCCGGTCCCCCATCCTCGCGGACAGTCCATCTGCAGAATACCCCTCCCTGTGTGTGGCCGTTCCTCCCAGCCGCCTCCCCTCCTCTCTGTGGCGAGCGTGGTGGAGCGCTCCTGGCAACCCCCCCTCCCGTCGTCTCTGTACCCCCGCGCCCCCTTCTGTGTTGTCCTTTCACGTCCCTAAGTCCCTCCAATACCCTGACCCCCCCTACACACACAACCCTTCCCCCTAGGCGTCCCTCGGCGCCCCTCCCCTATCCCCGCTAGTCCAGGCCCCTCCCACCCACCCCGTCCTTTTGTCTCCTCTTTGGTCTCTAAGTACCCCGCCCCTCCCACACTCCCGCCTTAGCTCCCCGTGAGCAAGCTCTTATCATCCCAGGTCCCAGCGCCCCGCCCCCAGCCGCGCCCCTCAGCCCCCCTCCCTCCTGCGGCCCATCTCCGCCCCCGGCGCTCCGCCCCCCACCCCTGAGCCCGCCAGCCCAGCAGACCGCCCAGGTTCCTGGCTCGCTCCTCCCGCCGCCGCCTCTCCCTAACCTGCCCTTCCCGGGCCGGCGGCTCGCGGTCCCGCGCTTCCCTTCGCACACGCGCTCCGTCCGCCCAGCTCGCCAGGCCCTCCGGTGGCCCGGCCCGGCGCAGCGCGCAGCCCGCCCTCGGTGCAGTCTCTGCGCCCCTCGGCCCCCGGCACCTAACTGGCAGGCGCCCAGCGCGAACGCGGCCCAGGTCGCTCCCCCTCAGCCCGGCCCTTGGAAGTGGCCCGGGAGGCAGGCGCCCGTCGGAAGTGTTTGGGGGACGGGCCGGCGGCGGCGCCTCCTGCGGCTGAGGCCTTGCAGGCACGCCCTAGGGAGACGCGGTGACCCGACCTCCCGGGATGACTTTCCCCGGAGCCTCCTCCCGAGCTCCCGCCCCAGACCTGTGCCAGCAGCGCGCGGCGGGCAGCTGGGTTCGCAGCTAACGGGACAGGGGTGGAGATGCCGCGAGGAACCTTGAGCTGTGGACCGTGAGGCCTGAGGAGGTTAGGGCAGGTGACACTCCTCGGCCACCCACGGAGAAATGGAGAGCCCACGCTGGGCGTCTGGGGGCCCCTGCCTCCTGGCCCGGGGCCTCTGCACCAGCGGCGCAGAGCGGGCTTGCCTCTGGCCTTTTGTATGGGCCCTGCGCGAGTAGAGGGCTGAAATTACACCCTTAATTCGGGGTGGGGGCACAGCTCAAATAGACAGAAAATCCAGACACATGCTAATATACACTTTTATAAAAAAGGGTGTTAGAGGATGCCCAAATTCACCGTGTTTCCTCCCCTGAACCTCTTCTCCCTAGTCCTCACTCAGTCTTACTTACCTATTTACCCACCAGACTGGAAGCTCTTTGAAGGGGGCCCTGTTTTTTGCTGTGGCTCACTCAATGGATCCCTTGTGATTGGTGGACAAGTGGGTGTATTTGTTAACTGCCGGCCTTTGGGATCTGTGTCATTATTGTGTGACTTAAGGTTGTAAACCCGGGAGGGCCAGGACTGGGTAGGGATTACTAGCTCGTGCCAGGCACAGCATGATGCCCAAAAGGAGAGGCCATCAATGGGTTTTTTTTGAGACTGATGGAGCTAATTGTGATGAATGCATATGCCTATTTCCTCTTGGTCCCAATAGTTGGCAGTTTCAGAGCTGTATGTCCTGTGTGAGGAAAAAACTAAGGAGCTGCCTTAGCTCTTTCCCAATCCGAGGCCAACTTGCTGGGGCCCCATCCAGCTGCACTCACCATCTGAAATGCAAAGGGTGCTGTGACATTCTAGTACTGGGAATGGGTTTGCAGGGAGCCCTAAACTCCCCCACTTTAATTCCCAACAATTAGCAACTGGAGCTGAGAGGAAGGAAGTAGCCAGTTCTCAGCTTGAAGCAAACTGTCTCATATAAGGATCAAACCTGTAGCAGCTACAGTGTAGCTCTTGATCCATTTACCTCAAGGTTGAGATGAAACCCCGTGTGTAGGAGGAAGGAGGCTGCAAGCAAAGGGGACTCCATCAACAGCAGTTAACCCCCAGTAGAGGAGAGCGTTGAACCAGCTCGGCTAGTAATTCCAGGTCCTGAGAGGGAATGGTGCGGAATTAAGAAAACAGGCTTAAAGAGAAAAAGGTTGGGCTCGGAGGACTTTGCAACGCAGAAGATAGCTTGCAAAAGGTGAGCCTCCACCCCACCCCCACCTGCTTTATTTAAAGGGCAAAGTGAGGCCGTTAGCAAATCAAAGAGATCATTAAAACAAAGTCACATTTCCAAGTCATCCCAAGAAGTCTACCAAGTGCAAAAAACCCCCACCATACATAACATCTTAACTTCACAAAACAAAGAATAAAAAGGAAATTGCCTCAAGTCTCTATGAGGGACATGGGGGATAGGACCACTATAAACAATCCAGCACCATAGCTAACATGAAGGTGTTGAAAAAAATAGCCTAATTTAGTAACTTCACAGAACAAGTGAGGAGGGGGGTTGGACACTGTTGGTTTTCTGTCAGTTCCGCACACATCTGTCCCCCAAAAATCTAAACTGCAAAGACCCTGTTGACTTTCGGTTCCCAACAGAAGAGGGACAGTGGAAGCAATCCTTCCTCCCTTTCAACTACTAGTTTGTAACCTGGTCACTTTGGAGTCAGTCCAGCTCCCTGCCCACCTCACACCTCTGCCCCCAACTGGACAGGTCTTTTCTGTCCTTGCTCAGCCCCCGTCCACTGTCTTCACCCAAGACAGCCTTCTCTAAATGGACTCCATCAGTGATCCAAGCAGAAACCAACACAGTAACAATCAGACAGTGTCAGGAGACGGGCAGAGATGCCTCGGAGCTCCCGGCTTCCTCTTCTGCTTTGGCACAGATGTTCTTACTGTCCTAGAAAGAAACAACGAAATTCTCTCCCCAGACATGAAGAGAGGCTGCCCCAGGACTTAGACCCCAAGGACAAAGTTGCCCACCCAGCACAGCCTCTCTGCCCCCTATTTACTCAGAATGAGACTGTCAACGTGTATCTCTTCCCCATCATAGACAAGGCTGGCCCCCTAGGCCATTTGTCCTGCTCACCAAGGAGATTGAGGGTAGTGGGACTGAAGCTGCATCCGAGGATTACTAAACTATTCCTCAGTCCTCTTTAGATTCCCTTAACACATCAAAATATATATTTAGGAAAAGCTTACAGTTAACACTGGAGGAAAAACAGTAAACATAGTGTCACTTTGCCAGGTTCAACAGTTTTGTTTTGTTTAAATGTTAACGGCCTCAAATGGGGAGCAGCATCCATCAGTTAAATAAACAAGCCATTAGACAGAGACTAGAAGTGTCAACACATGACTAATCTACTAATTGGGGAAGGCATGGCTAGTGAGGAGTGAGACAGCAAAGCATGCTGGAGACTGTAGAGCATACTGATGTCACACATGGTATGTGGGTGTTGGAACCAACAGGACTTGAATTTAAATCTTACCTTTATCAGTTGTTAGCTTTGTGGCCTTCAGTGAGTTATTAACAGTTCTTTCACTTTCCTGAGCCTCTGTTTTCCATTCTGTAAAATAGGGACAATAACAATACCTACCGCATAAGGCTGTTATGGGAATGAATGAATAATACAAGTCACATTCTTAGTACCAAGCCTGCCACATCATAAGTGTTTGATGCCTGTTAACTATTATTGATCTTAATAAAGTACCTAGCACACTCAGAAATGTCAGCAATGAAAATGAAAAAGAAATCACTATGGTTGTAAATATTAGCCATAAAATGTGAATATGGGTCTGGCCAGACCCTCCCAACTACAACTGACAAATGGATGTCTTAGATTGGTTAATTTCAATTTTTAAAAAGATTTTATTTATTTAGAGAGAAGAAAGAAAGAGACAAAGAGGGGAGGGGAGGATCCAGAAGCATCAACTCGTAGGTAGTAGTAGGTGTTGCTTCTCGTACGGGCGAGCCTGGGGGTTTGAACCACTGATCTCAGCACTCCAAGTTGAAACTGTATCCACTGCACCACCACAGGTCAGGTTAATTCCAAATTTCTTCTTTCTCTCTTTCTTTCTTTCATGACAGAGACAGGGAGAGAGATAGGGACAGACAGACAGGAAGGGAGAGAGATGACAAACATCAATTCTTTGTTGCGGCTCCTCAGTTGTTCAGGGATTGCTTTTTCATATGTGCCTTGATGGGGGGGGGCAGAGCCAGTGACCCCTTGCTCAAGTCAGCAACTTTGGACTTCAAGCCAACAACCTTTGGGCTCAAGCCAGCAACCATGGGGCCATGTCTATGATCCCACGCTCAAGCCAGTGACCGTGCTCAAGCCGGTGACCTCTGCGTCCCAGTCTGATGCTCTATCCACTGTGCCACAGCTGGGTGAGGCTAATTCCAATTTCTTAAAGCCATCCCTTTAACCTGGGATTAGCTCCAGCTCTTAAGGATCACTGTCCTGCCCCAGGGTTGCTGGATTCTGGGGCTTTCTCTCCTGACACCTGATAAGAAATTTGAGATAAACTGGCCCTTGCAGGTAACCAATCCAGCAGAATCCTAGGCATCCTTCCTCAGCCAGCCAGACCCTCCATCCTGTAACAAGTATTCTGAGCTGTTCTTGGTTCCTTTCTTCCTGTTGTATGTGCAGACAGGTGGGGACCACAATACTGAGAGAGGCCAGAGTGAAAAGGAAGGTGGACAGAGAGGGCTCATAGGAACCCCAGAAAAAAATAACTTATCTAGACAAAGTTGTTGGTGTTGGCTTCCTTGCCCTGCTCTTTCCTTTTGAAACCCACTGTCCTTCGTCCCTGTCACCTGCCAAAAAAGTCTGTCTTCAGCCAAATGGATCCTTCCTTTTCTCCACTGACATTTTCCTCTCCCCTCCTCACTTCCTGTTTGTTCCAGGAAGTGGAACAAACATTTATCTGAAATGTTGGTAAGTGCTGGTTGAGAGAATTCCCTCTGCACAGGTAAGGGGTCAAGCTAGTAGTAGCTTAACCTGCCACCCCCTCTCCAGGTCTTGTAATCGCATAGGAGCCTCTTCAACTTGAAAAGAATCCTCAAGGTACCTTAAAAAGAATGAAAACAGATGGCGGGGTATTTCTGGGTCTTCCATAGGCTGAGGTGGCTTGCGCAGGAGAAAACTTTTACCCTTCGTTGTCCATCATGCTCTGTTTTGCCTCCTGGTAAGTTCTGCCCTGAGCTCAGGGCCCTGAGAAGACCCACCAGCCCCACCAGGCACTCTCCTTTCCAGTTCTACACCTGGAGTGTACACACACACACACACACACACACACACACACACACACACACACACACCAGCAACTATTTTAGTTATTAAGTTCCATCTCCATCTACATCTCCCAGGTGAACCCTGACATAGAAACCCTCCTTACTGTGCACTAAACTAGCAAAAAGCAGGTTAGCCTGATCAATTAAGCCCTCTCCACAACTTTTTATTGAGTACTAGGGGTTAATACATTCCCCCACCTGCCGCACCCAACTGGACTGCAGTTCTCAAAGCACATCAGTCACATTTTGTTCCAGACAGTCTGTGCTGTTACAACTATTCTGAGTGTGGACCAATGTAACCAGTTCCCCCACGATGTTCTCTGCTAATCAAACTCTCTTAAAGGAGCAGCTGAAATGCCCCTGCCTCCAAGAAGCTGCCCACAGTGCTGCAAGTGAAGTCATCCCCCCTTCCACCATGGGTTTGTAGCACTTCAAACTCCCTCCTGGAGGGCCTCCTTGCACATTCTGCCTGGCATAAAAATCAGTTGCAGGCTTGCAAGAATACATGTAACCTTGTGGACAAGAATTCCTTCTGTTTCTTTTATAGTTTGTTTCAAACCTACACAAAACAATGGAAGCCTATCACTGACGTTCCACAACTATTGACTTTGCCACATTTGTTTCGGCTTCACGTTTGTACCCCCTAGCCACACAAATAGTGCCTAGTGCCACCTTGAACAGCACTTGCAACAATAGAGCTGGGACTTGGGGGGAAATGATGAGCATTCAGGCTTGCAAGGCAAGTTCCCGGGGGTAACAGAGGCTGGCATTGTAGAGACCTAATATCAAAAGTTGTCCAGCCTGACCAGGTGGTGGCGCAGTGGATAGAGCGTCGGACTGGGATGCGGAAGGACCCAGGTTCGAGACCCCGAGGTCGCCAGCTTGAGTGCGGGCTCATCTGGCTTGAGCAAAGAGCTCACCAGCTTGGGCCCAAGGTCGCTGGCTCCAGCAGGGGGTTACTCAGTCTGCTGAAGGCCCACGGTCAAGGCACATGTGAGAAAGCAATCAATGAACAACTAAGAAGTCGCAACGCGCAATGAGAAACTGATGATTGATGCTTCTCATCTCTCGCCGTTCCTGTATGTCTGTCCTTGTCTATCTCTGCCTCTGTAAAAAAAAAAAAAAAAAGTTGTCCATGCTAAGTACCTGTTCTTGTGCAGGTGCTCTACAGGTTATCTCATTTCATCCTCATCACTTTATGGGCTGGCTACTGTTCTCCTCGCTCCACAGAAGAGGGAATGAGGTGACGCGCTCCACAGATGGGCAATGGCCAAGCAGGGATTTGAATTCAAGCTCTGCACCCTTTTCACTGTGTCATGCAGCCTGCCTCAAAGGGGGCCAAATAGGCTACCACCTGCTCTGCTTCATTTTTAAAAAGTACAAGACATGCTTCTTGTCTGCCCTGCAGAATAATATGCATACACGCAGGCATGCACACCCACAGGTTCACAGTTGGATTGTAAAATCCTTGCACTGATTTTGGACTGTGGGATCAGTCTTTTCATCCTGTAAGTCCCCCTTAGTCCTGCAAGCATAGAGTGGATGGGAGGGGTGCAAGGGGGCTGGGAGCTGAGGGCTGAGCCTCTGGGGGGGCAAGGGTTGAGGGAATTGGTCTGTCTCCTGGGGGCCTCCTTGTTTCAAAGTGGAAACAAAGTCTCTTTCCTTCTGCCAATACCACACATTCTCTTCAGATCTTTACAATGACCTTGCAACCCGCACCCTCCTCTTCAGCGGTGCTGCCTCCCTAAATAAACATTGTTCTTTGTAGCCTTTTTTCGTTTGCACCACCCTACCCCACATGGATTCGTGGGGTTCCTCTAGCCTGGGATACCCTCCCCACCACTCTCCATACTTAATTTATCCAAATCAAGGTTCAAGACTCACCTTCTCCCAGAAGCCTTCTCTGGACCAATTCACTTTTCCATCTGGTATGAATATTTTTTTAACCCACCTCTTGATGCTTTGCTCTCTCACTTTGTTCTCTAGTTGTTTCTTTAAAGCTGTTTCCAGGTCTCACTCTAAGCCCCTTGAGCTTACAATTTCAGCTACATAGAAATAAAGGAAAGTCTTTAAAGAAAAACATGTAATCAGCTTCCTTTTTCATCCCATGATCCTCTTGCTTCCTCTGTGTTGTCACTTGGGTTTCTAGCTTTGTTGCCACTGGCATCTTTTCTACAAAGATGGCGAGACAAAAAAGGAAATCCGCATGTTTAGCTTGATCTCTCCTTTTTACTTTTTCATTCTTGTCTTTCATTTGCCCAGATGGGAAGAGAGCTAACTGGGGTCTGAAAAGCCTTAAACCACAGAAAATTCAGCCAAAGCTACTCTCCTGGCTCTGTAGATCTCATTCTCCAAGCACTTGTAGGAGGGGAAACAATTTTGTGGCCATGTTAATATCGGCAATGCTACCTCCCACTTTCCTCCCCTTTACTTACCTTAGCTCCTCCCCTCTCCTCCCCTCCAGTCTCTTAAAAAAAATCCCCCACACAGTTACAGATAAAAGCAGACAGCCTGTTGTTCAGATTTCAGAAACAAGCAGGGAAATGTTGGGCAACAACGTTCCACAGACCAGAGATGAGTCCATCTCATGCTACCAAAGGAATTCTTTCCATTTGGCCAAATACTGGGCACTGAAGGGTCACCTTAATCTTTTAGCAGTGACAGTCGGGATAGGTCTTACCTGCCAGGCTAGAGAGGATAGAGAGGCAAGTGTTGAGACCCCTTCCCAGGCCCCACCTCTGAAATGTAAGCAGGGACAGGGGAGGCATGTCCTAGCCTTTAAAGGGCTTAATCCAAATGCCCAGCCTTCCAGTGCCTATCAGTAAAGGTACCAAAATTGATTGTAACTCTCTTAGTGTTCTGTGTATCTCCCTCCCAGCTGAGCCTGAAACTAGAGATGCTTCAAGAATGTTGTACCAGATTCTGTCTTATGCATGCTCACATATCTCCCCAAGAAGGCTGGACCGGGAAGGCTGTTGCTTCCCCATTGTATGGATGGGCTAACTGAAGCAGTGGGGGAGACATGACTAGCCCAATTATCTCACAAGAAGGGAAACTTCTTTCCAGCTTTGGGATCTCTTTATTCCTGGAGAGCATACCCAGTCACCTCTGCTGAGGTTTCCAGCACTGAGGAGTTCTATCAGAGCTTCCGGGAATAGAAGTGGAAAGGTGACAGGTGATCCAGTGCTTGCTTTCTTTCTCCTCAGTTCCATTAAGCAGGCTTCTCAGGTCACATTTTCTTTCCCCGTGATCTTTTCTGGTGCCCCTCTAGCAGCTCTCAATACCCCTTGTCCCTGAGCCCTGCTCCTATTACCTAAAGACTTTTCAAGGACCACACTATGTTCAGCCTCTCCTTCCCCTCAGCTAACTCGGGAACCTAGGGAAAGGCCTCTTGGCCTGGCCGTTCAGATGGAGCAGCCTGAGAGCCCCACATGACCGCATGGACTGGTGATAAAGATGTTCTCGAGAAAGCCAGGCTCTGCCCAACTTAGAACGCTTGTTTTGAGCGTCCTCTGTTGGAGCTATGGACTTGCACTTGTCCTAGTTTTAAGGGCTGCTATTAACTCTTGAGGGGAGGAGGTTGTACTGATTCACCCATATCCCACCCCTGTCCCCCTTTCAACCAAACAGATTTGTATAATGGAGGAGGAGGAGGGGAGGGAGAGAAAAGGCTCATTGTGCAACACAAAACAGAATTCAGACTTGCCTGGATTGGAGATATTGTTCTGTGTGGAGTTGAGGGGTCCACTGTGGCCTAGATTAAGAGAGGGGAGAGGGGTCACTCTGCAGACAAGGTTAGAGCCAGGAGTAGAAATCAGGCAGTTGTCTCATCTTTGAGGAATCCTATTCAAGACTATCTGGTTATGGTCCCTGTCAGGAACTGGGTTTCACTGGGGTTCTTCATTCTAGAAGACGGTTAAAGGTGCCTAGAGGTGGACACAGGGACCTTAACTTCCATTCTTGGCTCTGACACTCATTTTCCCTGTGTGTGGCATTAAGCAAGTTACTTCCCTTCTCTGATCCTCAGTTTCTTCATGTGTTAATCTCTAAGGTTCCATCCAGTTCTAAGAATGTACTACTTTGGGTCTGCAGAAAAGAAAAAAAAATGCTCTTCTATTGATCTTGTAGGAATAAAAATAAGACAATGTAAGGGGAAAGAATCTGGAAAAAAAAAAAAGTAAAGTACCAAAGAGAAATAAAATACTATTTTTCCTCCATTAAAATATTGTAGCCTGACCTGTGGTAGCACAGTGAATAAAGCATTGACTTGAAACACTGAGGTCACCAGTTTGAAACCCTGGGCTTGGGCTTGCCTTGTTGGGGACTGAAAGCCAACAGGGTCTTGCAGTTTATATTTTTGGGGGACAGGGTGTGGGGAACTCACAGTAAGCTGACAGTCTGTCCAACCCCCCACCTCACTTGTTCTGTGAAGTTACTAAAAGCTATTTTTTCCACACCTTCATGTTAGCTGTGGTGCTGGATTGTTTATACTCATCCTACCCCCCCATGTCCCTCAGAAAGTCTGGAGGCACTCCTTTGTTTTGTGAAGTTAAGTTGTTATGTATGGTGGGGTTTTCTGCACTTGGAAGAATTCTTGGGTTGCCTTGGAAATGTGACTTTGTCCTAATGATCTCTTTGATTTGCTAATGGCCTCACTTTGCCCTATAAATAAAGCAGGTAGGTGCATGGAGGCTCACTTTCTGCAAGCTATCTCTTGCCTTTGCGAAGAGACCTCCTGAGCCAATCCTTTTCCTCTTTAAGCCTATTTTTCTTTTTCTTTTTTTAAAGATTTTATTTATTGATTTTACAGAGATAATGGAGGAGGGATTAAGAAGTATCACTCACAGTTGCTCCACTTTAGTTGTTCATTGGTTGCTTTTTGTATGTGCCTTGACCAGGCAAGCCCAGGGTTTCAAACCAGCAAACTCAGCATTCCAGGTTGACACTTTATCCACTGCGCCACCACACGTCAGGCAAGCCTATTTTTCTCAATTCCACACCATTCCCAATCAGGACCTGGAATTACTAGCCATGCTGGCTCACGGCATTGCCTGGTCAAGGCTCATACTGGAGTTGATGCTTCCTGCTCCTCCCTCTTCTCTCTCTCTCTCTCTTTCTCTCTCTCTCTCTCTCTCTCTCTCTCTCTCTCTTCCCTCTCTCTAAAAATGGATAAATAAAATCTAAAAAATATATTATAAAACTATCACATTCTCATTGTAGAAATATTAAAATTACAAGAAACTATAATGATCATAAAAATCATTTGTAGCCCTAGCCCAAAAGCTCAGTTGGTTGGAGCATCATTCAGAAGCACAGAGGTGGCTGGTTCAATCCTTAGTAAGGCACATACAAGAACAACTCAATGTTCCTGTTTTTCTGTCTCCCTCTCCCTGCCTTTCTCTAAAATAAATAAATAAATAAAATAAAATAAAAAAGTCATTTGTAACCCACTGCATAATTTATAATTATTAATATTCCAGCCCTTTATATTTATTATATATTTTAAATAAAAATGAAATCCTGTTGTCTTTAAGTGTTTGTAGCTTGCACTTTTAATATAAAACATGTATTTAATTTAAAACTCTGTTTATTGATTTTAGAGAGAAAGAGGAAGGGGTGAGAGAGAGAAACATTGACTTGTTATTCTACTCATTAATGCATTCATTGGTTGATTCTCATATGTGCCCTGTTGGGATCAAACCCATAATCTTGGCATATCAGGACAATGCTCTAACAACTGAGGTACCTGGGCAGGGATATATATTCCATTTTTAAATGCCATTAAATATTCTTTGAAAACATGACTTTTGAAGACTGTAGTATTCCATTCAATGAATGTGCCATAATTTATTTACTCAGATTTTTGGTGGCTATTTGGATCACTACCCTTGTTCTGTTATTATAAATATACTTCCCTATAAACATCCTTTGTGCATACCTGATTTTAAGAACAAGTAGATCAAGAGACATGTGTATTAAAGTTTTATGATGGACACTTTCAAACATACACAAAAGTAAAATAGTATAAAAAAACCCCATGTACCTAACTCCTAGTTTTTCAAGGTTTTTTTTTGGGGGGGGAGTTGTTTGTTTGTTTGTGTTTGTTTTTTAGAGAGAGAAAAAGGAAGGAGGGGAGAGAGATGTGAAACAGCAACTCATAGTTGTTTCACATTTGTGTTGTTTATTGATTACTTTTCATGTGTGCCTTGACTGTGAGGCTCCAGCCGAGCCCATGACCCCTTACTCAAACCAGTGACCTTCAGCTCAAGCCAGTGATCTTGGACTTCAAGTCATCAACATTGGGCTTCAATCCAATGACTTTTGGGCTCGAGCCAGTGACCTTGGGATCATGTCCATGATTCTGTGCTCAAGCCTGTGACCCCGTGTTCAAGCCTGTGACCCCATGTTCAAGCCCATGAGCCTGCACTCCAAATGGCAACTTTGGGTTTTGAACATGGGCCTTCAGCATCCCGAGTCAATGCTATATACACTGTGCCACCACCAGTCAGGCTCATCTCCTAGTTTCAATCTTGTTTTACCTACACCTCACCTATTTCTTCCATGGATTTTTTTTTGAAGCAATCCTGGACATGAGGCAATTTTGGTATGCATGTTTTTAATGTTTTGACACATAGTACTAAGTTGATGTATTACACACTAAGATACATACACTCCCATCAGAATATTCATACTAGTTTTGTTCACAACAGATCAGTTGCCACAAACTATAAATAACCTAAATGACTACAACTAAGTGAATGAATTTTTAAAATAACATTTATTACAATGGAAAGCCACTCAGCAATGCAAAGAAACAAATTCCTCATCCATGCAATAACAAGGATGAACCTCCTAAACACTACACTAAGTGAGAGAGAAATACTCTATACTAGTGTATAATCCCATAATGTAATCTAGAAAATACAAATGAAACTATAGTGATAGGAAGTAGGATGACTGTTAGCTCTTCAGGACAGACGCGGAGGAAGAGATGGACTATAGATGGGCATCAACAAAGTTTTGGGAATGATGGATATCTTAATGTATTTTGAGTGTAGCAGTGGTTTCATGGGTGAATATGTGTGTCAAAACTTATTAAATTGTACAATTTAAATGGATGCATCTGTTTCTAAATTATCCTTCAAGAAAGCTGATTTTTAATTTTTTAAATTTACTTACTAATTTTAGAGAGAGAGGGAGAGACAGACAGACAGAAACATCCATCTGTTCCTATATGTGCCCTTACCAGGAACCAGACCCACGACCTTTGTGTATCAGGACAATGCTCTAACCAACCGAGCTGTTTGGCTGGGGCAAAGCTGATTTTTTAAGACGTGCTTCCCAGCCCAGAAATAAACCCACACCTTTATAGTCAATTAATATTTGACAAAGGAGGCAAAAATACACAATGCAGTAGAAATAATCTATTTAATAAATGGTATTGGGAAAATTGGACAGATATGTACAAAAAAAAACTGAAACTAGACCACCTTCTTACACCATACACAAGAATAAACTCAGAATGGATTAAAGACATAAATATTAGACTCAAAACCTTAAAAATCCTATAAGAAAACATAGGCAGTAAAATCGCCAACATTTCTCATAGCAATATTTTTTTTCTGATATATCTCCTTGGTTAAGGAAAACAAAAGAAAAAATAAACAAATGGAACAACATTTAACTAAAAAGTTTTTGCACAGCAAAGGAAAACATTAATAAAATAAAAGGACAACCCACTGAATAGGAAAACATATTTTCCAATACATCTGATAAGGACTAAATATCTAAAATTTGTAAAGAACATATAAAACTCAATACACCCCTAAAAAATACAATTAAGAAATAAGTAAAAGACCCTAGACAGTTGCTCAGTGAATAGAGCATCAGTCCGACATGCAAATGTCCTGTGTTCGATCCCCAGTGAGGGCACACATGAGAAGCAACCATCAGCTTCTCTTCCCCTCCCTCTTCCTCTTCTCTCTCTCTTACCCTCTCGCAGCCAGTGATTTAACTGCTTCAAGTGTTGGCCCCAAGAGCTGAACGTACTTTGGTTGACTCAAGCATCAGCCCCAGACGGGGGTTGCCAGATATACCCAGGTCAGGGGTTCAGGGTGCATGTGGGAGTCTGCCTCTCTATCTCCCCTCCTCTTAGTTGAAAAGAAAAGAAAAGAAGGAAGGGAGGGAGGGAGGGAGGGGCTGAGGGAGGAAGGAAAGAAGGAAGGAAGGAAGGAAGGAAGGAAGGAAGGAAGGAAGGAAGGAAGGAAGGAAGGAAGGAAGGAAAGAAAGAGAGAGAGAAAGAAAGAAAGAGAAAGAAAGAAAGAAAGAAAGAAAGAAAGAAAGAAAGAAAGAAAGAAAGAAAGAGAAAGAAAGAGAAAGAAAGGAAGAAAGAAAGAAAGAGAAAGAAAGAAAGAGAAAGAAAGAAAGAAAGAAAGAAAGAAAGAAAGAAAGAAAGAAAGAAAGAAAGAAAGAAAGAAAGAAAGAAAGAAAGAAAGAAAGAAAGAAAGATCTGAGTAGACACTTCTCCAAGGAGGACATACAGATGGCCAATAGACATATGAAAAGATGTTCAACCTCACTATTTATAAGAGAAATGCAAATTAAAACCACAATTAGATATCACCTCACACCTGTCAGAATGTCTATCATGTGGAGAAAAGGGAACCCTCATGCACTGTTCGTGGGAATGCAGATTGATGTTGCCACTGTGGAAAGCAGTATGGAATTACCTAAAAAATTAAAAATGAAACTGCCTTATGACCCAGCAATTCCACTTCTGAGAATTTATCCAAAGAAACGCAAAACACTAATTTGAAAGAATATATGCACCCTTGTGTTCATTACAACATTATTTACAATAGCCAAGATTTGGAAGCAGCCAAAGTGCTCATCAGTAGATGAGTGGATAAAAAAAGCTGTGATACCTTAAAACAATGGAATGCTACTCAGTCATAAAAAAGAAAGAAATCTTAGTTTTTGCCACAGCATGGATGGACCTGGATGGTATTGTGCTAAGTGAAATAAGCCAGGCAGAGAAAGACAAGTACCATATGATTTCACTCATATGTATTGAATAGAATGTAGAATGTAATGAACAAAATATAAGCAAACTCTTAGATAAAGAGCAGGCTGACAGCTGTTGGGGGGTTAAGTAAGGGGGCTAAAAGGATTGAGCAAAAAAGAACAAAAAACATATGGACATGGACAACAGTGTGTTGCTTACTGAGGGGGCTGGTGGAGGAGGGTATAGGGGGGACAAATGATGATGGACAGAGAGTTGACTTGGGAGGGTGAACACACAGTACAGGGTACAGAAGATGTGTAGGAGAATTGTTCACTTGAAACCTGTATAATTTTGTTAACCAGTGTCACCCCAATAAATCAATCAGGACAATAAGATAAAAAGATTATGGAAAACTTCTTACAAAATAAAAATAAGTAAACTCTTACTGATGGAGTATTATATGTATAAGTAAATAAATAAATATTAAAAATAAGTAAAAATATATGCATGTGTATTTGCCAATTTGGTAGGTAAAAAACTGTATGTCCATGCCACACCTGTGGTGGCGCAGTGGATAAAGTGTTGACTTAGAATGCTGAGATCACCTGACCAGGCGTTGGCGCAGTGGATAGAGCATCGGACTGGGATGCAGAAGACCCAGGTTCTAGACCCTGAGGTTGCCAGCTTGAGCGAGAGCTCATCTGGTTTGAGCAAAAGCTCACCAGCTTGAGCCCAAGGTCGCTGGCTCGAGCAAGGGGTTACTTGGTTTGCTGAAGGCCCGCGGTCAAGGCACGTATGAGAAAGCAATCAATGAACAATTAAGGTGTTGCAATGCTTAACAAAAAACTAATGGTTGATGCTTCTCATCTCTCCGTTCCTGTCTGTCTGTCCCTGTCTATCCCTCTATCCCTCTCTCTGATTCTGTCTCTGTAAAAAAAAAAAATTGCTGAAGTTGCTGGTTCTAAACCCTAGGCTTGTCTGGTCAAGTTGATGCTTCCTGCTCCTCACCCATGCTTCTCTCTCTCTCTCTCTCTCTCTCTCTCTCTCTCTCTCTCGTCCCAGGTTCAAAACCCCAAGCTCACCAACTTGAGCACAGGCTCATCAGGCTTGAGTGCAGCTTGCCAGATTGAGTGTGGGATCATCAACAGGATCGCTGGCTTGGGTCAGTGGCTCAGCTGGAGCCCTCTTTTCAAGGCATGTAGAAGAAGAAATCAATGGACAACTAAAGTGATGTAAATACAGATTGATAGTTCTCATCTCTCTCCCTTCCTGTATCTCTCTCACACTTAATAATAATAATAATAATAATAATAATAATAATAATAATAAATTATATGTCCATTTATTTCAATATTTGAATTTATACTTCTCTAGTAATATTTTATTGGCCACTAATATTTCTTCTAGTTTTGTGAGTTGTTGATCCAGGCCCTTTGCCTAGTTTTCTAATGAAATGCTTGTTTTTCTTGTAGATTTGTAAGATTTCTTTTCATATCAGCGATACTAACAGTTTGTCATATACTGCAATTATTCCTTGAATAGGCCTTCTGATTTTGCTTGTAGTATTATCATTTTTTAAATACAGAATTTTTAAAGTCAGACTGAAAAAGACAAATACAATGATCTCTCTTTTATGTGGAATTAAAAAAAAATGCTGATAGATGAAGAGAATAGATTGGTGGTTGCCAAAGGCTGAGGAAAGGAGAAATGGGTGGAGGTTGAAATATAAAAATTTGACATTTTTATATCACCAGATCTGTATTTTTGTGTCCTTTATTGTTTCTACATTTACTTTTTTTATGTAAAAAGACTTCCCTTACTCTTGAGACCAGAGGAATACTTATCTATTTTCTTCTAGGTTGCTTGTGGCCTTATTGTTTACCTTTCTTGAACACTGGAGCTGAGGGGATAAGCAAAAGTTTTCACTCTGGATCCAAATGTAGTTTGGCACCAAATCTCAGTTCCACCTCTTCCTTACAAGCTGAATGACCAAAGGCATCTTCAGCTTCCTCTTGTATAAATTGGGGATAATAATAGTTTCCAACTTACAAGGTTGTTTTCAGAACTAAATGAAACAATATATGTAAAGTAGTTAGCCAAGTACTTAGCACATAGCTAGTGCTCAAGAAACACCAGCTACTGTAATTAGACATTTTTGGTTTTGGTTGCTCAATATCCAAACACCCTGATGATTTGAAGAGTATCCTGAGAGACACAGAGGCAGAAATTTTCTTTCCCTATTCACTGATAGCTAGGTAGCAAGGATGTGGCCCAGGATGCTACGTCTCCCTCTGGACTTTGGAACTTGAGCACTATAGCACTGCAGGGGAAAACAGCAATTATTCCTGGAAGTCTCAGCAGCCAGGCTTCCAAAATTGCAGGGGCAAGTCTCTGAAGGGGACCATGAAGTCAAGGCATGCTGAACAAGTCAGTCCTGTGGCATGATCCTAACTGCCTGCTTCCCTTGGTTCTTACCCTTTTCCTGAAGCTGGTTCTTTACATTTCCAGGCACAGTGAGATCCCCACTAGCCTTCCAACAAATTCTTTTCCTGCTCAAGTTAGAATCAAATTCCGTGGTTTACAACCAACAACCTGACTGACCAGGCTACTATTAATTTTTTATGTTTATTATATTGATTTTAGAGAAAGAAAAGGAGAGAGCGAGAGAGAGACAAAAACATTTATCTGTTCCTGTATGTTCCCTGACCTGGGATCAAACCAGCAACCTCTGTACTTCAGGACGATGCTCTATAGTGGCCAGGGCTGACTACTATGATTTAACTCTGGAATTTACTTTGACAGATGGCATGAGTTGCTCTTTTCCCTTAAATAATCAGATATCCCCAAACCATTTGTTACACAATCTATTATTTTCCCACTGATTTGATATGGGTGGCATTGTCCATTGAATGAGTGCTAATTCTCGGGACTCTCTCATTGACTAGAATCCCATACCTCTCCTAGAACTCCAGAGGGTTTTTTATTCTCTTCTCCTTAAGGAAAGTCTCATGTTCTAGAACCTCAGAATGTCTGCTTGATACCAAACCCTCTAGACAGCTATGAATTTTTGTCTTGACGCTAGAGGACTGCACTCAGAAACATGTCTTTGACTTCAGGTATCCCTACAGCAAGCAATCTGTTTGAAAATTCCAGCCCCTTTTTGGAGAAACTCAGAGGGGTTAGAGGTGTTTACATAATGAAAAGAATAAATAGTCCAAGACAAGTACCCACTCCCATTCCACCCCCTCACTGGCTCCTCCTAATTCTCATTCTCACCTGTAGCAACACCCAGGTAAGAATCATACCTATTGACCTTCCTCCAGACACAAGAGCTTGATCCTCCCAAAGCCTATCATTGTCTACAATGCTCTCCTCCTAACCTACTTTCTTGGTGACATCAAAGCTGAGTTTGTAAAGCAGTGGAGGTGCGATTTCTGGTTGAAAGTGTGAAAATGGGATGGTGTTTAGTGAGTCCTTGAACAACCCTTCAACCAGGCTTAGAGAACAAGCCAGGGAGTGTGGAGAGGAAAAGATGGCCAGAAGAAGAAAAAGAGGGTCCTCTGAGGCAGGGGTTGTGTTGAGTTACAACACAGTACCACAAGGTCTGAGAATGTCTTGATTGCCAAGGAGTGTATGGAAGGACAGCCATTTGTAGAAATGGCTAAGTGAAAGGACCTCCTGACCAATGTCTGAGGAAATAACTGGATCTGAATGTGGGGGTTAGGGTCCATAATTGGTCCATAATTGTCTTCCCCAAAGACCTGGTACAAATGGGGTGATCATTCGTAAAGGATTAAAGAAACAGTAGGCCTAGGAACTTTTATTCCTTATTTATTTTCCAGATTTATTGAGATATAAATGACATATAACCAGTGAGTTTTGAAAAGAACAGAAATCTATACAATAAACTATTATGTGGCCACTAAAATATTTATAAGGACCTTTTTAAAAATTTTTATGTATTAATTGATTTGAGAGAAAGAGAGAGATCAATCGATTTGTTGTTCCACTTATTTATGCATTCATTGGTTGTTCAATGGTTGATTATTTTTTACTGAATTTATTGGGGTGATATTGATTAATAAAATTATATAGGTTTCAGGTTTACAATTCCATAATACATCATCAGTATATAATTGTATTGTGTGTTCACCACCCCAAGTCAACTTTCTAACACATTTATCCCCCTTTAGCCTCTTCTACCTCTTCGCACCTCCATGTCCCTGTTGCAATCACCATACTGTTTTCTGTGTCTATGAGGGGTTTTTTTCTTTGTTTAATCCCTCCCCCTTTTTCATTTAGCCTCCCAACCTCTATCCCTTCTCACACCTTTCAGTCTCTTCTCTGTATCCATGAGTCTGTTTTTATTTTGTTTGTTACTTACATTTTCATTAATTCCACATATAAGTGAAATCATATTGGTACTTGTCTTTCTCTGACTGGTTTATCTCACTTAGCATAATGATTTCCAGGTCCATGGATGCTGTCACAAAAGGTAAGATTTCCTTCTTCTTTACAGCTGAGTAGCATTACATTGTATAAATGTACCACACTTTTTTTTTTGAGAGAGAGAGAGAGAGAGAGAGAGAGATAGGAAGGGAGAGAGAGAGATAGGAAGGGTGGGGAAGAAAGATGAGAAGCATCAACTTATAGTTGCATCACTTCAGTTGTTCAATAAGTGCTTTTCATACATGCCTTGACCAGGGGGCTCAAGTCAAGCCAGTGACCCCTTGCTCGAGCCAGCAAACTTGGGCTCAAGCCAGCATCCTTGGGCTTCAAGCTAGTGACCTCTGTGCTCAAGCCGTTGACCCCACACTCAAGCTGGCGAGCCTAAGCTCAAGCCAGTGACATTGGGGTTTTGAATCTGGTACCACAGAATTCCACCAAAAAGGGCTCCCTTTTCTTATGAACATTTCTTGTTTGTTGATTTATTGATGCTAGCCATTCTGATATCTCATTGTGACTTTAGTTTGCATTTCTCCAATGACTAGTGACATGGAACATTTTTTTATATGCCCTCTTTAGAGATGTGTCTATTCAGGTCCTTTCCTTATTTTTTTTTTTCTTTTTCTCTTTTTTTAGTGAGAGAGACAGAGAGAGGGACTGATACGGCCAGACAGACAGGAAGGGAGAGAGATGAGAAGCATCAATTCTTCGTTGTGGCATCTTAGCTGTTCATTGATTGCTTTTTTTATATGTGCCTTGGTGCGGGGGGGCAACAGCCAAGCCAGTGACCCCTTGCTGAAGCTAGCGACCTTGGACTCAAACCAGCAACCTTGGGCTTCAAGCAAGCAACCTTCGGCCTCAAGCCAATAACCAAGGGGTCATTTCTATGATCCCACATTCAAGTCAGCAACCCTGTGCTCAAGCTGGTGAGCTCATGCTCAAATTGAATGAGCCTTCACTCAAGGTGGTGACCTCAGGGTTTCCAATCTGGGTCCTCTGAGTACCAGGCCGATGCTCTATCCACTGCGCCACTGCCGGGTCAGGCCCTCATTTCTTAAAAGTATTGTTTGATTTTTGGTGTTAAGTTTTATAAGTTCCTTATAAATTTTTAATATTAAGCCCTTATCAGATATATCAGCAAATGTGTTCTCCCATTCAGTGGGTTGTCTTTTCATTTTTTTTTTTGACAGAGACAGAGGGACAGATAGGGACAGAAAGACAAGAAGGGAGAGAGATGAGAAGAATCAACTCTTTATTGTGACACCTTAGTTGCTCAGTGATTGCTTTCTCATATGTGCCTTGACTGGGGGGCAACAGCCAAGTCAGTGACCCCTTGCTCAAGCCAGCAACCTTGGGCTCAAGCCAGAAAACTTGGGCTTCAAGCCAGTGACCTTTGGGCTCAAGCCAGTGACCATGGGATCATGTCTATGATCCCACACTCAGGCCAGTGACTCACCCGTGCTCAAACGGGTGAGCCCGCGCTCAAGCCAGTGACCTCAAGGTTCAAACCTGGGTCCTCTGTGTCCCAGTCTGACGTTCTATCCACTGCGCCACCGCCTGGTCAGGTGTCTTTTCATTTTGTTGATGGTTTTCTTTGCTGTGCAAAAACTTTTCAGTTAGATGTAGTCTCATTTGTTAGTTGATTCTTATATGTGCCCTGACCAGGGACCGAACACACAACATTGGTATATTGAGATGATGCTCTAATCAATTGAGCTACTCGGCCAGGGGCAAAGACCTTTTAATAGCATGAAGAAATTCTTGCAATAATTTTAAGTAAAAATAAACAAGGCAAGCTATAAAATAGTACATTGAGTTGAATCACAAACTGTATAGAAAAAAATATGCATTTTAAAGATTGGAAGGGCAGCCTGACCTGTGGTGGCGCAGTGGGTAAAGCATCGACCTAGAAATGCTGAGGTCGCCGGTTCAAAACCCTGGGCTTGCCTGGTCAAGGCACATATGGGAGTTGATGCTTCCAGCTCCTTCCCCCTGTCTCTCTCTCCTCTCTCTGTCTCTCTCTCTTCCCCTCTCTCTCTTCTCTAAAATGAATAAATAAGAAAAGAAAAGAAAAGAAAAAAAAGATTGGAAGGGCCTGACTTGAGCATGACATCATAGACATGACCCCATGGTCGCTGACTTGAGACTATAGATCACTGGCTTAAAGCCCAAGGTTGCTAGCTTGAGCCCGAAGTCACTGGCTTGAGCAAGGGGTCACTCACTCTGCTGTAGCCCCCTGGTCAAGGCACATATGAGAAAGCAATCAATAAACAACTATGGTGCCACAACGAAGAACTGATGCTTCTCATCTCTCTCCTTTCCTGTCTGACTGTCCCTATCTGTCCCTCTCTCTGACTCTCTTTCCCTCTCTCCTCTCTCTCTCTGTCAAAAAAACACTTAATTAAAAAAAAATTTTAAAAAAGGGAATGCGCCTGGCCTGTGGTGGTGCAGTGGATAAACCACTTGGCCTGGAATGCCAAGGTTGCCGGTTTGAAGCCTTGGGCTTCCCTGGTCAAGGCACATCCTGCAAGCAAGCAATGAACAACTAGCCTGAAACAACTATGAGTTGTTACTTCCCATTCCATGCTCCCCTTTCTCTCCTGTCTCTGTAAAATCAATAAAGTATTAAAAAAAAAAAAAGGGAATGCGCCAAAATGTTGATTTTTTTAGATGGTAGTTATATAACAATACTAGGTACCTACAAAATACTAAAGACCTATTAAGTACCAGATTCTATGCCTGGCATTTTACTTACATAAATAATCACATATGTTGGCTTAATGACCCTGTGAGGCAATTACTTCCACTTTACAGGTGAGAATACTGAGGCTTTCAGAGGCTAACTAAAATTCAAACAGCTCAGAAGTGGCATAATTACAAATTATTGATTAAAAAGTATGTTTCTGCTTTAGTCTATTTTCCAAATTTTTGACAATGAACCAGAACTGGGCCTTTCTGCTTTTACCCAAATCTCTCTTTCTTCATCTAATGAATCCTTCTTGGATTAGAAATTAAGGGAAACATTCTCTCCTGATCCTCAGATTTTGTGATGGTTTTCTCAGTAGGAGCAGGACCTCCTGGTGGGAAGGGACTCATTCCCCAGTCCTGAGCAGAGGGTGGAACACAATGATGCTGAACAGACTTTTTTATTTTATTTTATTTTTATAGAGACAGAGAGAGAGTCAGAGAGAGGGATAGAGAGGGACAGACAGACAGGAACGGAGAGAGATGAGAAGCATCAATCATCAGTTTTTCGTTGTGACACTTTAGTTGTTCATTGATTGCTTTCTCATATGTGCCTTGACCGTGGGCCTTCAGCAGACCGAGTAACCACTTGCTTGAGCCAGCGACCTTGGGTCCAAGTTGGTGAGCTTTGCTCAAACCAGATGAGCCCGCACTCAAGCTGGCAACCTCAGGGTCTCAAATCTGGGTCCTCCGCATCCCAATCCGATGCTCTATCCACTGTGCCACCGCCTGGTCAGGCTGAACAGACTTTTATGGAATAAGGGACTGAATGAAGGAATAAGTGAAGAACAGTCAGGAAAAAGTCCATTGTGATCATTTTGATGCCTTGAATACACAAGCTATTTGGGAAAGGGACAGCCTTTTTACCAGGATGCTGAGAAGAGTGTCATCACATTTATGCCTTCCTATGAGATACCCTTGCCTTGAGATACCCAGCCAGCCATATCTCAGGTGATATTCCTAGCCTTGGGATTTCCATGTAATGGGCTTGCATCCAATGTTTGTAGCTCTCACGTCCTTTATCCCACTAAAATATCCCTCTGCTTGTCAGGCCCCAAGAAGCACAGTGGCTGAAGGAAGGGGTCTGAGTTTAGAGAGATGCTGGAACCTCAGAGTTCCCTGGAAGCCCTTGTGGATAACAAGGAGTTGACTATATTTTGCAAGCTGAAAGGGATAACAGATAAAGGGATTCACCTGATTAAAATGCACTAAGCTTGACTGATGGTGGCACAGTTGATAGAGTGTCGACCTGGGACTCTGAGGTTGCAGGTTGCAACACCAAAGTCACCTTCTTGAGGTGGGTTAGCTTCAGCATGGCATTATCAACATGATCCCAGGGTCACTGGTTTCAGCCCAAAGTCGTTGGCTTGGGCAAGAGTTCAGTGGCTCAGGCCCTGGCTGGTTGGCTCAGCAGTAGAGCATCAGCCTGGCATGCAGGAGTCCTGGGTTCGATTCCTGGCCTGGGCACACAGGAGAAGCGCCCATCTGCTTCTCCACCCCTCCCCTTCCCCTTTCTCTCTGTCTCTCTCTTCCCCTCCCGCAGCCAAGGCTCCATTGGAGCAAAGTTGGCCCAGGCACTGAGGATGGCTCCATGGCCTCTGCCTCAGGTGCTAGAATGGCCCTGGTTGCAACAGAGCAATGCTAGAGGGGCCGAGCATCGCCCCCGGTGGGCATGCCGGGTGGATCCTGGTCAGGCAAATATGAGAGTCTGTCTGTCTGCCTCTCTTCCTTCTCACTTCGGAAAAATACAAAAAAAGAAAAAGAAAAGAGTTCCCTGGCTCAGTTTGAGCCCCCCCCCTCCAGTCAAGTGCCATATAAGAAGCAATCAGGCCCTGGCCGGTTGGCTCAGTGGTAGAGCGTCGGCCTGGCGTGCAGAGGTCCCGGGTTCGATTCCCGGCAGGGCACACAGGGGAAGCGCCCATCTGCTTCTCCACCCCTCCCCCTCTCCTTCCTCTCTGTCTCTCTCTTCCCCTCCTGCAGCCGAGGCTCCATTGGAGCAAAGATGGCCCGGGCGCTGGGGATGGCTCCTTGGCCTCTGCTCCAGGCGCTAGAGTGGCTCTGGTCGCCACAGAGCGACGCCCCGGAGGGGCAGAACATCGCCCCCTGGTGGGCAGAGCATCACCCCCTGGTGGGCGTGCCGGGTGGATCCTGGTCGGGCACATGCGGGAGTCTGTCTGACTGTCTCTCCCCGTTTCTAGCTTCAGAAAAAATGCAAAAAAAAAAAAAGAAGAAGCAATCAATGAACAACTAAAAGTGGTGCAACTATGAGTTGATGCTTCTCATCTCTCTCCCTTCCTGTCTCTCTCTCACTTGCTCACTAAAAAAAATAAAAATAAAAATAAAATGCAGTAAAAAAGAACCAGCATGGCCAAGGAACACCTGACCTGCTTACAGGGACCTGCAAACTGGATTTAGAATCCCTCCCCAGTGATGCCAATGGTGAGGCCATGCTTATTATGAAAGGGGAAGGCAAAGGCAAGAAAAACCTCTTGGTGCCCCCTGGTCCATGCTCACTGAGTAAGTGACCACCTCCTATCCCTGTGGGGCAGGGGGACAGAATACTGACTTCATTTCCTCCTGGCCTGTGCTTCCCCAAAGCAAAAAGTGGGCTGAAGAAAACTTTCATTGAACTGGTAGCACTTTGGAAAATGATAGCCAATTCCCAGTAATCAGCACCAACAAGGTGCCAGCAATATGGACTTCAATTAGATAAAGAAAAAATAGCAATGTTTACAATCTAATTGGTTTTGGGGTTTTTTGTTTTGTTGTTTTTGTTTGTTTGTTTGTTTTGTTTTTTGTTTTTTTTGGCAGAGACAGAGTCAGAGAGAAGGACAGATAGGGACAGATAGACAGGAAGGGAGAGAGATGAGAAGCATCAATTCTTTGTTACGGCTCCTTAGTTGTTCATTGATTGCTTTCTCATATGTGCCTTGACCGTGGGGCTACAGCAGACTGAGTGACCTCTTGCCTGAGCCAGCGACCTTTGGTCCAAGCTGGTGAGCCTTTGCTCAAACCAGATGAGCCCGTGCTCAAGCTGGTGACCTTGAGGTCTTGAAGCCGGGTCTTCTGTGTCCCAGTCGGACGCTCTATCCTCAGTGCCACCACCTGGTCAGGTTCTAATTGGTTTTAAAACAACAGATTTACCTTTATAATTATGAATCAGTGCAGGTTCCTGTTAGAAAGAGCTAAGCAGTGTTCCAGGCCTTGTGCTCAGAATAAAGTCTCCACCTGCACCTGAAACCCAGGACTGCAGAGCTCGCCTCAGGCCTCAAGGTCTTGCTCAAGTGCTACTTCCTCCAAGAAGCCTTGTGGTTCCTCTGTCATTTCTCCTTCCTCCACCAGTCTTATAGCACTTTCCTACACTGGATAGAGCCCCTTTCAATGTCAGCTGTGTGTGTGTCTGTCTTTCTGTGATCTCCTATCCGTCTAGAATAGAAGTCCCAGAAGCGAAGTGATTGCCTTTCATCTGTGTTGTCCAGTTTGCCAGCTGCCTGTGCCCAGCACAGTGCCTGGCACAGTGGACACCTCATCGTAGCCTCATTCGTTGCTGCCCAAGGGACTGGACTAGCCTTGTCCAGGCCCCAACTCCCCGAGTGGACTTGGGGTCGAGGTAGCTCTACAATCTGGGAGATTCCCGATCCCCAAGGCCCTGGGGAAGCCCCCTGAGGATAAACAGGGAGTAGCCCTTACTTTGCAAGGTACAGAGGAGTCTTTACCAGGCCCAATTACAGCTGATTTTGTTGGTCTGAGGGTGGGTTAGCGGCCAGCAGGGAATAAAGGGCTCCTCCGTGGGGGACTGGGTCTCTGGCCCCCATTCAGACACTGCCCTCCCAGGTGAGACCAGAGAGTTGAAGCTGGGGAGCGTCGGGGAGGGGAGCGCTGCGCTGGCCTCTTTCCTTCCGCCTTTCCTTTCTGTCAGGGTCCCTGCCGGCCTCTCTCTCTCTTGGGCTCTTTGTCAGTCGGTCTGTCTACTGGCTTTCTCTCAGCTAGTTATACAGGCTGGCGCTCCGTCTCTCTCTCTCTCTCTCTCTCTCTCTCTCTCTCTGTGTCCGTGTCCTCGGCTCACGTGACCGCCCGCTCTCAACAGCTCCGATCACCTCTTCCTGAGGCAGCACCTTCTGTTGGTAACAGGAGACACTCCGGTGTTGAGGGCAGGATGGGTTTCCTTCCTCCGCGTTTTCCTCTTTGCCTCCTTGGGCAGCTCCCGCCGCTCCTTGGGCTCAGCCTCAGGCCCGCCACCCCTCTGGCCTCTCCCAGCCCCCACAGTGCTCGCTGTCCTCCCCTCACCTCCCCCTCCTTCTTTGGGAAGGGGCTTCGATAAGGGGGTGGGGTAGACAAAAGGACCTGGACGAATTCGGGGTCACCCTCTGAAGCGCCCCACCACGTGCCCCTCCCTCCACTGGTGGGGCGCCCCTATCCCCTCCCCAATGGGAGGTCTGGAGAGTTTGTGGGCCCCTCCACGTCGTCCTTTGGGGGGGTGTTCACACCACTTGTTCAGCTGGAGGTGCTCAGCCTCAGGGCACTTCGAACACGAAGAATGCACTGAGGCCTTTCTGTCGGTTCCCAGGCTGGGGACCAGCCGGCCAAAAGGGGGGGCCTGGGGGGGTCCGCCTTCAGAAGGCTCCTCTCCTGTGGGGGTGACAAGGTCTCTAACCTCAGGGAGCCTGAGTCTGATGCGAGAGACTCTGTCACCCTCCCCCTTCGCAGTACAAACTCAGTGAAAAAGAATGAATCCAAAAGTGTGATGAAAATGTGCCGCCAAAGCACAGCTGGACCTACACGTTCGGTGAACTTCTGGCAGAACCACATTGTTTCCCTGCCCATCTTGCCCAGACCTAAGTGAGCTGCTGCTCCTCAGCTTACCAACCCCTGACTCCAAATTTTAGAATTAAAAGTGAACTCCCCTCTCAGTCCACACTTGGGTAAGTTTTTCAACAAAGGCCATTTAAGATAGAAGTTATCAAGTAAATTAGACAAAACATTTTAAAAGCTGCATTACTGTAAATACACACTTAGCTAGTGACTATAGCTAGGGGACTAGCCTGGTCCTAGACACTATGAGTACACATTTTAGAGCCTTTGGAGCAGGAGTCGGGAATCTTTTTGGCTGAGAGAGCCATGAACGCCACATATTTTAAAATGTAATTCTGTTAGAGCCATACAACGACCCGTGTACCTTACGCATTATCCAATAAAAATTTGGTGTTGTCCCAGAGGACAGCTGTGATTGGCTCCAGCCACCCGCAACCATGAACGTGAGCGGTAGGAGATGAATGGATTGTAATACATGAGAGTGTTTTATGTTTTTAACATTATTTTTTTATTAAAGATTTGTCTGCGAGCCAGATGCAGCCATCAAAAGAGCCACATCTGGCTCATGAGCCATAGGTTCCCAACCACCGCTGTGCAGGGACAGTTTCCCTGAGCGTTCCCCCCCCCAGCACTTAAAACCATTTTAGGCATTAAAGCTAAATTCACTCAAGGTATGTTGCATGTGGCCAGAGCCACACCTGCTGCAGCTTTGGCATACCCCAGGCCAATCCTGATAACAAATTACACAAATTCTGGGAGCCGAGGGGTGCCAGAAGGAATTCCATCTCTCTGGGACCTTAGGGAGGGACTTGGGCTGAGAAATGCTCCAGGCTTGAAAGGCATCAGGCAGAACAGTACTTTCTTTCAACAAAATCTAAAAAGAATGGTTACCACAGCTATAATTTATTAAGCCCTTAAAAAGTGTCAAGTAGATAGTACACATCATATTTAATCCCATTAAGTCTCATGTAGTAGGCACTATTAATGTCCCTGTTTAACAGATTAGGAAACTATGGCTCAGAGAAGGTAACTTGAAGAGGTCACAAAGCTGGTTAGTGGCAGAACTGGGTTTGGGATCCAGGTCTGGCCATTGCCCATGTCCAGGCCTTCAACCACTATATTATCCCACCTCTTTCCCACAGGGAGTGATTCTAAAACTCTCCCAGAAGGAACAGGACAATCATGGGCTAAGGCACAATCTTGCTGGAAATGAGCTATTTACCAAAATATGGAGGGGTCACCAGGGGCCCAAAGTCATCCTGCTGGCTTCGTAAATGCCACCGACTTCCAAATAAAAGTCCAGACTGCTAGATTTCTAACCTAGAATCCAAAGGATGCGTCCTATCTGCCCATCCCCACAGAAGTCATCCTATTTCCGGTTCTGGGTAGCGTCAAGATTTGCAGGATGTCAAGCCATGAGTGAGCTTCTTGGAGACGGCGTTATGGAGGGTGGAGGTGGGCTTGATAATGGACCCCCACTGCCCTACCCCCAGTCCTCCCTGGAGGGAGGACAAATAGGCACATTGATTCAAAACTCTCCCAGAGGGCATTAGAGTAATGACTCTGGACTGTGTGATGCCTACACCCCCTTTGACCTCCTGACTGACCCCTGCCCTGGGAGGTTTCAAAGGCCACAAATCTCTGTTGCTTGTGGGCCATGTGGTTTGTGGCTGTTTGTAGTTTTGGAAGGGAGGGGGAAATGACAGAGGAAGGGGACACTGCTTCTCACTGTGCTGGGCTTCCCGAGAGAACTAGCAAGGGGCTGGCAGGGCCCCTTCCAAACCCCGCCAAGATGTACTGCAACTACTGATATGGGCTCTGTCATTTGTTTCTGAAAGCAGCAGGGTTCTTGGCTCATTTGCATAAATGTTTGCACTGCCTGCTATATTTTGGTTCCGGAGAAGGGCACCGGCGCACAGACCATACAGATTTGTAACTGGGCAGCTCAGGCCAGCCCCTGGCTAGGTGAGCTAACCAGCTAGCCACCAATGGCCCCTAACCTTCTGTGTCTACTTTTGAAAGCCCTTCTAAGTGCAGAGTCCCACACCAGGATATGTGCCAATAGTAAGGTCTTGCCCAACCCCTAGTGGGGTACTTTTAAGCCAGGTGTGTAGGGGAATGGATAGATAAGGCAGCATTTTGACTTGAAAATGCCTGGGAGTCTGGACTCTTGATTTCTACTGTTGAATAAAGAAACATTTATTGCCATCTATGTGCCAGGCACTTAACTAGGCACTCAGATAACATAATAAATCTCAAGACTCTGTATCCATTATTTTAAAAAAAAATTTAATTGAATCTATTGGGGTGACATTGGTTAATAAAATTACATAGGATCCAGGCATACAATTATATAATATATCACCTGTATATTATATTGTGTGTACACCACCCCCAAGTAAGTCTCCTTCCATCACTGTTTGTCCCCCTTTACCCTCTTCTCCCTCCCTCCACCTTATTGTCCCTACTGTAGTCACCGTACTGTTGTCTGTGTCTATGAGGTTTTTTTCTTTGCTTAATCCCTTCACCTTTTTCATCCAGCCCCCAACCCCCGTCCCCTCTGACAGCTGTCAGTCTGTTCTCAGTATCTGTGAGTCTGTATCTATTTTGTTTATTTTGTTCCACATATGAGTGAAAGCATACAGTATTTGTCTTTCCCCGCCTGGCTTATTTCACTTTGCATAATGCTCTCTCCAGGTCCATCCATGCTGCCACAAAAAGTAAGATTTCCTTCCTTTTTCTGGCTTAGTAGTATTCCATTCTGTAAACGTACCACAGCTTTTTTATCCATTCATCTACTGATGGGCACTTGGGCTGCTTACAAATCATGGCTGTTGTAAATAAGTGCAGTGAATATAGGGGCACATATATTCTTTCGAATTCATGTTTTGGGTTTCTTTGAATATATTCCCAGAAGTGGGACTGCTGGGTCATAAGGCAGATCCAGTTTTAATTTTTTAAGATAACTGCATACTGCTTTCCACAGCGCCTGCACCGATCTGCATTCCCACCAACAGTCTGTCTCCATTATTGAGGGACTCAGAGTGGAGCATGGGTGACAAAACATAATCAAATAACCCTACTGCAGTGTGCCATCATAGAGAGGATGACACTTTGCTAAAGTAGCATTCACCTGGTGAGGGGACTGAGTCTGGAGAGCCTTGGTAAGGGATGCGATTGCTAAATTTGAGTCATAAGTATCACCCCGCCACCTCCAAGCTGTGTTTTAGCCTCTATAACTGATTCCCTTTGTGAACTCAGCAAATGTTGAAGCTCTGTGAGCTGCCTCAGTTTCTTCATCTTCAAAATGGGAGCAATAATCTGGGAAGTGGGCCCCCGTATGTCCTGTGTGCACTCCCTGCCACCTTGCCTGGTCCTAGATCCAACAGTAGCCCCAGAGTGAGAGCATAACTTCCAGATTCCTCAAGATCCCATGCAAACGTGTGGCAGAACGGGAAAGGAGAGTGCTGAGAGGAGGTGTGAGTGGGACCGAGGTGCAGTTCTGTGCAAGGGTGTGGCCCCAAAGGGAGGTGCGGGTAGAGGTGTGGGTTAAACTTCTATTCTGATCTAACCATCTTTCTGTGCCTAAGTACCAGCAACGGGGAGGGAAGTGGGGCTGCCGGGTAGGAGGCAGCTCAGGACTAGCAGTCCAGTGTCACCTGCTTCAGCACACTTCTGCTCTGCCATGCAGTCCATTTTGAGGGCGGAGGCACTGAGGGACACGTTGTCCTTCGGCCTTCCACTCCTCAGCCAGTGCGACCTTAGTTTCCCTCTGGAGTTGAGCATTGGCCTTCACTTTTTAAAAAATCCTAAATCTGGCCCATCTTTGGGAAGGGATTCACCAGTTCCGTTACGTATTCCCCACGCTAAGCAAAGGACTTCCTTTTACTTGTCATAGCGACTCCCTTAGGGCTTCAGGCTGAGGCTGGAGCCCAGGCCCCGCTGGGGCAGAGCCGGCGACACTCTCCCTCCAGGATTTCCTGCATTCGGCGTGCCGAGGTCGGCTCGAACTTCGGCCTCCGACGAAGGCAATTTGGCTTCCCTTTAAAATGCACCCACTCCCAGCCCCCGCCCCGGAGCCGCCTCCTCCCGTCCTCCTCCCCCCGCCCCGCGAGGCTCCGCCCCAGCCCTCGGCGTGGGGGCCTCCCTGCCACCTGCCCGCTGCCCGGCCCACAGGCACAGCGTGACTGCTGGGGTAGGCGGCCGCGCGCCGCGGCGACCTCCGGCGGCTCGCCTCCCGCGGCCGTCTGCGCTTACCCAGCATGCACTTCCAGGCCCCGAGCTATCTCGGAGCTGCAGCCCCGGGGTCAGAGCGGCCGGAAGAAACAGGAAGTTTGGAACGGTCCTGGTAGTGGGGCTGGGAGCCCTGAACTGCAGGCCCAGCACTCGGCGCTGCCTCGCCCTTCCCCCGCCCCTCCCTCTGGCGGACTTCCCTGGGGTCCGTTTCGGGGGCTGGCCTGAGCTCCGAAAATCCAGATGTGTTTGTGGGTCATTCAAGGCACACTCCCAGGGTTCCCTTCGCTCTAGCATCTCCGGGCTTTCTGGATGGAGGGGTGGGAGGGGAGGTGTGCTGCAGCCCTGGTGGGGTGGTAGGCCCTGAGGATGGTTCGTCTTCTGCCCGCGGAGAGGGAGAAAGACACTAGATTGGGTGAAGAAGGAGGGCTGGAGATTAGAACGCCCATGGCCATCTCTTGGGCAGGTAGGGCGGAGGTTGGAATTCGGTGCTGCATCCAGGGTTATTGTCCCCCCTCCTCTCCGCCAGTTAGCTTCACTCTAATCTGCCCTCCACACCAGGGCTGCCCTATTATCCTCAGCAACCATCTCTTTAATGGGCACAGCTGTTCAACAAGGGCATTGGTCAAGTAGAGGGGATGTCTGTTGCAGCCCCACTCCTTAGGCAGAAAACGCAAAGGGCATGCCCTGTTGAAGATGTTCTCTATCCACACACGCCTTGGGCCAGGCAGGTGGGACTGGAGTCTCAGCTCCCTCGGCCTCTCTTTCAGTCTCTATCCCTACTGCAACATGAGCTAAACCAGTGCAGCAGGCAACCTCAACTGTCCTCACTCGAGCCTCTTGCAGGCCTGATCTAAGAAGATAGCGGTCATGATGGATCCGAGTGGGCTGTGTTGATCCTAGCATGACACTTGGCCAATACTTGGTTTGTGCAGACAGGCCCTTTGTGTGGATATACTCATTCTCTTCCCATAGCCTCATACTTCCAGCCAGGAACCCCTCGCTGCCAGCTCACCAGGGATTTCTATGTTCCCCTGGTAGCCTTGATTCAGTGTGCATTTCCCTAGAGGAAGGGGGTGAGCAGTTCAAGAATGAATATTTTGGAACTAGGAAAGTGAAGGTAAAAACTCATTGGCTGTAGGATGATTGTATGACTGTAACAGACATAGTTTCTATTCCAGACCCCCCCCCCAGGCAGAATTAATTGATCCTTTCTCTCTATTCCCATAGTGTAGGATTTATACTTCTACTATCACCTTGTATTGTAATTATTTGTTTACATGCTTCCCCCCTACTAGACAGTGAGCTCCTGGAGGGCAGAAACTATGCTTTATTTATCTTGGTAGCTCCCTGCACAGATCCTGGCTCACAAAAAGGCTATTGGATAAATGAACTACAAATGGAAGGGATTCAATTAAATGACCTCCAGGATCTCATTCAGTTCCAATATTCTGGGATGCAATTTAAAAATACACCCAAAGATGCACTCACATACAAGTCAACACACAAACAGCAAAGACAAGCACCATCATGCCCTAGTCCGAGTGTCAGTGTAAGACCACTCCTTGGAAAGTGAACAGATGTTATATGACGCCAAGTAGATGGCCTTTTGAAAGTTGAATCTCCAAACCTAAACATCTGAAGTGTGTTGACAGCCAACGTCACAACTGGTTTGGCTGATTTTTCTTCCCACTGCCCTGACTTTTAAAGCAGCCACAGCCATACATGTAGAAACAGTGAACATTCCAGCTGAAAGGGCCCTCTGAGATGCTCTGGGACAAGTCTCTTTATTCTAGAGATGAGAAGGTCCAAAGTCAGATAGGAGCAGAATTGTCAGTCCTGCATTCTTGCCACTTGGAGCATGCACATATATGACACATGTTTTTTATGCAGACACCTGCCTGGACCTGCACACATGGCTGCTGACATGCATAGCCATGGTTGCATCTCTGAAATGTGCCGCCAGGACACCGGGGCACACCCTCTCCCCAGTAGCCCCCTAGCGAATGGGGATGGCCACACCCCCATGTGGCTGCTAATCAGGGAAGGGAGAGCAGAGGTCACCCGGGCCTGGGGAGCCCTTGCCAGAGTGTGAATGGAATGAAGAAGCCTACAGGTTTGCAGCTGTCATTTTATGTGCTCGGCTACCCAGCTTTCCTCAGCTAGTCTCTGCCTACAGAGGGCGAGGAAAGGAGACATTCCGAGCTCATTCCAGCAAGCTGTGTGCTCGCTGCAGGCATGGTATGTGAGGAAGCAGCGTGCTTCCAGCTGCTGCCTTACACTTCGAGGACTGACAGGCAACCCCCAACCCCCAAACAAAACTCCCTACGCACTGCTGGCTTCTCTTCACATGGGCATGATTAAAGCAACCAGGGATGTGTTGCAAGCCCTTCTCAAAAGGAAAGAAATTATGGCTTTTTCCCCTCCTCTTCTGCCCACTTTTTCCTAGGGGATCTCCTCTCTCAGACCCACCTCTAACTGGAAGCCAAGTCTGACTTCACACCCCACCCACCTCTGGTCATGGTATTACGGAGTGCTCCGTTAACACTCCCGTGGCTAGTTTGCACACTGATCATTGGTGCCTAGTCCTTGTTCTCCAGCAGAGTCCTCCCTTCTGCCTCCATGTCACTCAGCATGAGCATCCCATCCTTGCCTTTGTGCCTTTCCTTGCTTTACAGCTTTCAAAGTGCTTTCCCACACGTGTCTTATTGCACCTTTACCACAACCTGGTGAGGCAGGGCTACTAGTGTAGCTTCGTTTTTCATACCAGGAGACTGAATCTCTGAGAACACAAGCCAGCTGCCCAAAGTCACACAGCTAATACATGGAGATGGGGCAGCCACACCTCTGTCTTTGACTACCAAGTGCAGGCTTTGCCCACGGTACCAACCTAGTGCCCAGTTGATGTTCGGGTGCCCAAAGGGAGGGAGCATTCTTTCTGCTTCTTTTGTACCTCCGGAGTACCTGATGTAGGACTGACTGTGCTCGCAATGGGCATTCTGACGTCTGGGTAGTCAGACAGACAGATGATAGAACCAGCCAGCAAATCCTGGAAGCTCCAGAAAGGGAAGGGCACCTGCAGATTAACAGCATGTGTACCACCAGTCTTCCCAGCAGCCCCCACCCGTCCTGTCTCTTTTCTGTCCTCACTGGCTCAGAGGGAGTAGTGCCAAGGCCAAAGTGGAGAGCAGGGCTGTAGCGTAGATCGTGGCTCTCCTCTCTTCCTCTCCTTTGGGACTTCAGAGTGTTCAAAGCTCATGAATAAAGTGAATATTGGAACTAGTGGTAGACTAGTGAGAAAGGGACTGTTGTCTGGATCCTTCTTTACGGGGATGGATTGTGCCAATATAACGCCCTGAGGTCCCGGCCCGTTCCTGCTGGCTTGCTAGAACTGAGGGCGCCCCCCCCACACACACACACCCTTTTAAGAGTCTTAGCTAATTTCCCTTGAGGGCGGCCCCACTGAGCAGCCCCTACCCCAATCGGACTCCCTCTTGGTACCTGGGTCCCGCCCCAACTGTCCTCAGGGGCGGGGCCAACCCTAGAGCAAGCTGGGGCAGGAAGTGGTTGCAATTACACACTCCTGCTCTGCAGTGGCTGCCACTGCCTGAGTGACAATGCTAACTCAGTCGGCCCCAAACGCCAGGGTAGGGGCTAGAAAGGGCTCTGCTGGGGGCTCCCGGTATGGAATGAAGCCCCTTTCCTGAAAGAACGGCGTTTTTAAGGCCGGGCGAGGCTGGACGACTCAATTGACTGTTCATTACATCTAGGCATGAAAGGAGGTCGTGGGTCTCCGGCCCCGCCCCAGCAAGGCAACCACTCCTCACTGTCATCTCCTTTTAGCTTGGCCACTAACTAAAAGGAGCTTTCCCCTGTTGTTTGGGTCCCCTATTCGCAACTGCCAGGACAGTCCGCCCTGATGCCTCTTACCAGGAGAGGACAAGCTTTGACCTGCTGCCGCTGCAGACCACCAAAGCACAGAGGTTTTACAAGCCCCCTTTCCTCCCTAATATCTTGGGTATTCCCATGCGGGTGTTCTCTGGCCAGGTGGAGGGTGTGAATGGTGTGGCCACAGCCATGGGCTAAATACCCAGTATTGAGAGGGACTGGGGAGTTGGAGAATGTTTGGCTGGGATGGCTTCAGAGCTCTCTGGGGGAGGCTTTCATTGACAGCGCCTTTAGCTCAGAACACTGGGGCTACACTGAAGGAACATAGATAGAACGCAGCTCAGTCAAAAGACTGGAGTAATGAAGATATGGGAGTACGGGAGGGAATGGAGATGAGTGAAGTGGTTAGGTTTACAAAACAAAACAAAAAATCCTAGAACCAACTGGATACAATGAGGTTTTTCTCTGCCCTTCACCAGTATCTTCTCCTGCAAGCTCCAGGGTCCTTGGGTATGTCTGCACCCCACAAAGCCCACACTTAGCTTCAAAGCCCCATTTCATATCCTACTATAAAAGCTTCACATCACCCTTTCCTTGTCCAATTGATACTGCTCCCCTTCTCCCAAGCCAGACCCGTCCAATCCACTGAGGTAGGCTGGGGCTTATCTTGGAGCTTCCCAAGGAGGATGGTCTCCTCTCCCCATCCTGTTTTGTGGCCCAGCTTGTGGGACATGGAGGCTACTAATCAGCATACATTTTCCCTGGGGTTCCAGGCTCCCAAAAGACTCAGAAGCCATTGTGGGCAACTTAGGGGTCCACAGACAATGTAGCAAGAGAAAAATGGAAAGAAAAAAAAAGTGCAAAAAAGGCAACCCCACCATGCTGTCTGTTATCAGCAGGCTGGAAGGACTCTTTCTTTTTTTAACTGCTTCTTAGAGAAGAAAGGAGAGACAGAGACAGAGACAGAAACTTATTGTTCCACTCATTCATGCCGTCATTGGTTGATTCTTGTACATGCCCTGACTGGGGATTGAACCCGCAACCTCGGAGTGTTGGGATGACACTCTAACCAACTGAGCTACCCAGCCAGAACCTGGAGAAGCTCTTAACTCCCCCTTAATCTTGCTTCATTCAATGATAGTGATCACAATCACAAGATTATCTTTGAATATGAAAGATGATGACAGGACACAGAATAAAAGGAAAGAATAGCGATGGAAGTGTTCTGTAAACTATTACGTTCTATACAGGTATGAGAGATTACTCTTATTATTATGCATTACAGATTTTCATTTTGCTTCTATGGATCTGGTTGATTCAATACTCTCCTTAATAGAGGAACATAAATGACACAGCCAGGTCAGCTCTAGGATTTTTGAGGCTGAGTGAAGCATCTTTGTGTGTGTGTGGAGGGAGGATGGTAATGGGAGGGGGTGACTGGGTGGAACCCTTTCCCTCAATATGTGTCCCCTGGAAAAATGAGGTTATATAATGAACAATAAGGAGAGACCTGAAGGAGAGAAGACCTAACAAATCATATGGTCAGAGACATCTAGGAGACAAGGCTTGTTTTCTCTGTACCTTCAATACCCAGAACAAGCTTGGGGGTGGAGCTCAAGCTCCTGATGTCTGCTGAGTGAATGAGTGATAGCCCAAACTGAGGGAAGGGTGCTTCAACGCTTCTGCCTCTACTGCTGCTGCTACCTACAGTGCTGATTATGTGCAGATGAGTCTCAGCTCCTTGTAGGTACAGGAGTCACATCCTACCAGCCCAGTCCCCCAAGGGTTGGTATGTCACTGCAATTCTGTAACAGCAAGTCACTATATCCCTAATGTCTCTGCCATAACAAGAGTGCTGGTGCTCAGAGGCCCAGCACACAGCCAAGGCCACTCACACCACACAAGTCACCGCTCTTTGATTCTTCACAAGGCCCCTCAGGCTCTTGTAAAACCTCAGGACCTGTCTGAACATCAATCAACAAGCAATGGGGCCATGGATGGAGAAGCACTTGGTGACCTGCAAAGCCCAATACAAATGTAAGGGATTATTGCATTGTATTGCAAAAAGAGATTCAGATTTTTTTTTAATTTTATTTATTCATTTGAGAGAGAGAGAGAGAGGGAAGTGGGGTGGATCAGGAAGCATCAAGTTCCATATGTGCTTTGACTGGGCAAGCCCAGGGTTTCAAACCAGCGACCTCAGCATTCCAGGTTGAGGCTTCATCCACTGCACCACCACAGGTCAGGCCAAGGTTCGGATTCTTTGAGGGTTGTGGTTATTTGGATTTTAGCAAACAGGAGTTGACTGTAGTATAAAACGAGTTCGTGTGAAGAGTGTCTGTGCATGTGTGTTCAATGATAAGACTCAGAGATAGAAACCTACCTGGCCAAATGGCGCAGACTCATTTAGACCGTGCAAAGCCAATATTACTAAGTTAACAAGAAGTCTCTGGCCCTGTCTTTTTCTTTCTTTTTTTTTTTTTTAAAATTTTTACTTATTGATGTTTTCTCAGAGAGAGAGAAGGAAAAGAGAGAGAGAAAAACATCAACTTCTTGTTCCACTCATTCATGCTGTCATTGGTCGGTTCTTTCTTGTGCCTTGACCGGGGATTGAACCCACAACCTCAGTATGCTGGGAGATGCTCTTTCCAACTGAGCTACCTGGTCAGGGCTGGCCCTGTCTCTCTCAATATGCCTCTGTATAGGTGCTTTCATCAGAGTCTCCCCACAACAGTACACCACTGTTACATCCCTCTGGCTTGAGTTCAGTGGAATAAAGCACACAGTGAGCTTGGAGGAACCTACTTTTGAGAATTGCAGGCTCTGAGAACTTTGCCTGGGAGAAATATTCAGGCACAGAAAAATATGATCTGTGTAGGTCCTGGCAGAGTGCTACAGACCATGCCAACTTCCCTCCATTCTCTGTCCCCACAGAGCAGCTCTGCAATGCCTCCAGAACAGCCTCCAGAACAAGAAGCCCCCGTTTCAGTCAGTCATTCAATTTACAAACATGTTTTGCGTGCTTTTCTGCTGGTGCCAGGCCTTCTGCTAGCCCAGGGCTACAAAAATGAAGAAGCCTTAATCACTTACCATTCACCTCTCACCTCGCCAGAAACATGTTTTATGGCAACCCTTTCCCTTCAAGACTCTCCTTGATGCTCATTTTATTCTGCTGAGTGAAGGCAGTGTGAATGGTTTTGAACCTAGCCTGGTTGGAGAGAGAGGGTAGTGCTCTCAACATCAAATGGGCCTCTCAGACATGTGGAGCAGGTATCACAAATCTCCAGAGGAGATGCAAGCAAACCCGATTCTTTTTGTTGTTCACACCATTGAAAATTCAGGAAAAAAATTCATGTGTTCAGTGTTGTGCTGGAACAATGTTCTCACCTCAGGTTCTGTCAGAGCAGACACTTTGGGTCTGGAAGCTCTCTCAGATAAGTCTAGCTTACGCTGTCACTTTTGGGGGGCCAGTTAAAGGGCTATCTTATTGGTCCCCTGTACATGGCTATGTGCATTCCTGGTGGAGAAACTCATTAGTTAACTGGAACATTCAGGCAGAATGACTTCCTGGATTTGGAATTTTCTAATGTATTGAAGGCTTACCTCCAACTTCTTTCTTGTTTAACTGCTTGGCATGGAAAATCTTTCTAACATGCATGAACCCACTTTCTAGCTTGTCAGTAGAGTCTACTGAGCAACTTGATGGAACCTGTCCTTGCTGGCTGGATGTCTTGCAAAGATTTGCAATCAATGGATCCAAAACTGGGGTCCTCGAGCCCATAAAAGCCTGGGAAAGAGTCTATGAATTACACCTGTTATTCTGTAAAGTCTAGTGGAATGTGCCTGCACTAAGGCTGCAGAGGTTAACTATAATATCAAATGTTTTTGGCTTTGGCTGGAATTAAATGACCACCATGTGGGTCTCTGAGGCTGATCTGAAGTTCTGGTGCGATTTATATGTATTTGATACATTTTTTAAAATTGATTTTTAGAGAGAGAGAGGAAGGGGGAGAGAGAGGAACAGATTTTAGAGAGACAGAGAGAGGAAGGGGGAGAGAGAGAGAAAGAAGGGGGGCATTCATCTGCTGTTCCACTTACTTGGGCATTCATTGGTTGCTTCCCATATGTGCCCTGAGCAGAATCAAACCCACAACCTTGGAATTCATGATGATGCTCTAATCTAGTGTTTTTCAACTGCTGATCCACAGACCACTCTGCCAGAAATTGTGTCAATCTGTGAAAGCGTTAACCACCCTGCTGTTGTATGAAGATTATAGACCTAATGATCTTAGTCGAATTTGCTTATGCTCATGGTGATTTCTGTCTTTGCAGTTCCTGAAATAATTCTCTTATTTTCACTGGTCCCCAAGTGTAGAAAGGCTGAATACCATTGCTAACTGACTGAGCTAACTGGGCAAGGCTGTATCTGATACATTTTTAATTATTTTATTTTTTATTTTTTTGTGAGAGGCAGGGAGAGAGAAAGACAGGAACATTGAACTGTTCCTGTACGTGCCCTAACAGGGGAATCAAACTGACAACCTCTGTGTTCTGGGATGACGCTCCAATCAACCAAGCTATCTGCCCAGGGCTTAATTTTTATTGATTTTTATTTTTATTTTATTATTATTTTTTGACAGAGAGAGAGAGAGAGAGAGAGAGAGAGCCAGAAATAGGGACTAATAGGGATAGACAGACAAGAAGGAAGTGAGATGAGAAGCATGAATTTTTTGTTGCAGCTCCTTAGTTGTTCATTGATTGCATTCTCATATGTGCCTTGACCAGGGGGCTACAGCATAGCAAGTGACCCCTTGCTCAAGCCAGCAACCATGGGGTCATGTCTATGATCCCATACTCAAGCCAGTGACCCCATGCTCAAGCTAGTGAGCCTGTGCTCAAGCCAGTGACCTTGGGGTTTTGAACCTGGGTCTTCTGCATCCCAGTCCAATGCTCTAACCACTGCACCACTGCCTGGTCAGGCTTTTTATTAATTTTTAGAGAGACAGAGAAAGGGAAAGAGAGGGAAGGGGGGAAGGAAGCATTCCTTTGTTGTTCCACTCAGTCATGCATTCTTTGGTTGCTTTCCTGTGTGTGCTCTGACCGTGGATGGAACCTGCAACCTTGTTTTGGGATGACACTCTTAACCTACTGAACTAGCCAGTCAGCTAATTTGCTATTTATTATTATTATTACGAAAGCCAACAGTATAACATCTTTTTTTTAAGATTCTTAAAAAAATTATTCATTTTAGGCGCTGGCCAGTTGGCTCAGTGGTAGAGCATCATCCCAGTGTGTGGATTTCCTGGTTTCAATTCCTGGTCAGGGCACAAGGAGAAGCGACCATCTCTTTTCCACCCCTCCCCTTCCCCTTCTTTCTCTTTTTCTCTTTCTCTTCTCCTCCCAAAGCTATGGCTCAATTGGCTCAAGTTAGTTGGCCTTGGGCGCTGAGGATGGCTCTAGTGCAGTGGTCCCCAACCTTTTTTGGGCCATGGACAGGTTTAATGTCAGAAAATATTTCCACAGACCAGCTTTTAGGGTGGGACGGATAAATGTATCATGTGACCAAGACAAGCATCAAGAGTGAGTCTTAGAAGGATGTACCAGAGGGAATCTGGTCATTTTTAAAAAATAAAACATCGTTCAGACTTAAATATAAATAAAATGGAAATAATGTAAGTTATTTATTCTTTCTCTGCTGACCGGTACCAAATGGCCCACGGACTGGTACCGGTCCACGGCCCGGGGGTTGGGGACCACTGCTCTAGTGGCCTCCACCTCAGGCACTAAAAAAAAAAAAAAAGGCTCAGTTGCTGAGCAACAGCCCCAAATGAGCACAGCATTGCCTCCTCATGGGTTGGCCGGGTGGATCCTTGTCAGGGCGCATGTGGGAGTCTGTCTCTGCCTCCTATCCTCTCACTAAAATAGAAAGAAATATTCATTTTAGAGAGAAGAGAGGGAGAGAAGGAGAGGAGGAGCAGAAAGCATCAACTTCCATATGTGCCTTGACCAGGCAAGCCTAGGGTTTCAAACTGGTGACCTCAGCATTCCATACTGACACTTTATCCACTATACCACCACAGGTCAGGCCTGTTTGTTATTTTTGAAAACTATATCTTTTTAAGAAAGATAAGTATTTTGAACACAGAGGGTTAAGAGCACAGATTCTAGAAACAGATTCTGGATTCAGATACTGACTTAAAAACTTATTCTAAGAATGGATAATCAAATTGGGGTACATCCATACAATAGAATATTATACAGCCATAAAAAGGAACGAAGTACTGATACATGCTGCCATGTAGATGAACCTTGAAAACTTTGTGCTAAGTGAAGGAAGCCAGAAACAAAAGGCCACATAATATATTACTTAAATGAAGTATCTGGAATAGGTGAATCTATACAAACAGAAAGCAGATAAGAGAGTCTCAGGGATGGGGGGAACAGAGCAACTGATTAATGGGTATGGAGTTTTATTCTGGGGTAATAAAAACATTTTGGAACTAGGTAGAGGTGGTGGCTGCATAATGTTGTGATTGTACTACATGCCATTGAATTGTTCACTTAAAGTGGTTAATTTTATGTTATGGGAATTTGACCTCAATTAAAAAAATACTTATCAGCTGGACAACTTTGGAAAAGTCACTGAACCTGTTTGTACCTCAATGTCTTCATCTGTAAAGTGGGAAAATAATAACATTTACCTTATGGAGTTTTTATAAGTTTTAAAAGAACTCTTATTTGTAAAATCCTTAGGACAGTGTCTGGCACATACTAAATGACATGAAACTCTGTGTTGAATAGTGTCCATGAGGGGAAAATACAATAAAACCCTTGATACTGAAAGGTCTGGGTATCTCTTGTGAAGATGAAAAAGTGTTCAGTGTATTTCAAGATGGAGTCCCCTCTGATTCCAAATTCCTGGTAGAGATTGCTAGAAATTTCGAGCACAAGGTGCCACCCCAGACCTATTCCATAAGACCCTCGGTGAGAGGGTGCCTTGGCATCTGAGTTTTAAGAAGCTCTCCCCAATTATTCTTATGTATATTGAGGTCTGAAAAAAGTTGTTGTGATAGTTTAGACTAAATGTGTACTGGAGGCAGAAGATTGGGTCGCTGGATTTTATAAAGATCTAATTCTCAGGTTCCAACTTGTCTTTTAATCATCTTTCAACTTTCTTTCCAAAATGGACAACTCATCCCCTGTAGCCCCCTGCAGTTTAATGAGCAAGAACAGACACACAAGGATACATATAAACACACACACCTGAAATAAGAATGATATCTTCATTGAGTTATCTATAGCAGCAGAACTATGTGTTTACTCAATTCTGTTCATGTCAGAAGTGCTTATGTTGGACTGCAAGGAGGACACAGTAAAACATGACTCTTGCCTCAAGATACAGATTCTAAAAGACAAGATGGCTACTCAAAAAGGTTTGTTGGTTTGAGAAGTGTGGTGTGCTGGGACAGTGGGGGTTGGGAGACAGCAGGGTGAGCAGGACTGGAGAGGACTCAGGCCCTCATTGAGCTCTTATTGTCAATCAGTCCCAAAGTATTGGCGTGCTGTCTGCTTAAAAGCTGCCAGGCACTGTGGGAGATGCTGCCTTCTATGAAGAGGTGGCTGCCCTCAGATGGGGAAGTAGAATTAGGCACAGAGCACAGAAAATCACTAAGGGCTAAATTGTGCAATACTTACCCACAGGGCCAAGAGTGCAGAGGCAAAAGCTTTGTGGAGGTGAGGCATGAAGGACACACAGCCAGGTGGAGGTGAGCTCCAGTGTAGGCACATGGAGAAGAGCAAGAATGGCATAGATGGCTTCAACAGAGCACCTCGGTTCTGTGCCAACATCACTAAGTTGTCCCAGAATCACCACCACAGCCATAGGAACGCAGCAGCTCCAGGAACTAGAATTAGGTGAGCCCCCATTTGAACTGGGTGCTATTCTCAATAGTCTTTAGCCTCTTTGGAGGAAATAATTGTTTTATTGAAAGATCTTGCTAAATTTTATCTCATTCCCCTCATCAAAAGTGCCCCTCTTTTTTTTCATGTTTAGTCTGTGACTTTTATTCCTGGACTTGAATTAAGCAGGTGCTCCCAAGTTCTGAACATTTTAAAAAGTCCTCAGTTTAAAAACAGAAACAAAACAAAACAAACAAAAAGCTGTATGGGGCATCTACTAGGTGTCAGGCACTGTTTTAAGTGCTTAAGATACAAAAATTCATTTGATCCTTGTGACATTTTCAGAAGGTGTTTATTAGTCACCATTTTATAAATGAGGAAACTTGCCATGAACCAGCGCAGCTAGTAATCCCAGGTCCTGAGTGGGAACGGTGGAATTAAGAAAAATAGGCTTAAAGAGAAAAAGGGTGGGATCAGGAAGCCTCTGCAATGCTGATGGCAAGAACAGAGCGTGCTCTCCAACCCCCTACCTGCTTTATTTATAGGGCAAAGTGAGGCCATTAGTAAATCAAAGAGATCTCTGGTCACATTTCCAAGGCAACCTAAGAATTCTCCTAAGTGCAGAAAACCTCCACCATACATAACATCTTAACTTCACAAAACAAAGGATTGCCTTCAGACTTTCTGAGAGACACTGGGGATAGGACGAATATGAACAATCCAGCACTGCCTGACCTGTGGTGGCGCAGTGGATAAAGCATCAACTTAGAATGCTGAGGTCACCAGTTTGAAACCCTGGGCTGGCCTGGTCAAGGCACATATGGGAGTTGATGCTTCCTGCTCCTCCCCCTTCTCTCTCTCTCTCTTTCTCTCTGTCTTTCTCTCCTCTCTAAAATAAATAAATAAAAATCTAAAAAAAAATTTAAAAAATAAACAATCCAGCACCATAGCTAACATGAAGGTGTGGAAAAAATAGCCTTTAGCAACTTCACAGAACAAGTAAGGTGGGGGGTTGGGCAGATTGTCAGCTTACTGCCAGTTCCCCACACCTCTGTCCCCCAAAAATCTAAACTGCAAAGACCCTGTTGGCTTTCAGTCCCCAACAGATACTGAGGCTTGCAGAGAAGTGTCTAAGGTGATATATCTCTAGGAAGAGGCAGAGCCAAGATTTAAGCCACCACCATGCCTGTCTAACTTCAGAGACTGTAACCACTAAATGGGAGAAAAAACACAAAAAGAGACCAAGACTTAAACTGAGTCTTTAAATGGCAAGCAGGGAAGCCAAATGTGGGGCTCAGTTTCCCCACTATAAAATAAGGTGATTGAGCCCTGACCAGATAGCTCAATTAGTTAGAGCACCCTCCTGATACTGAAAGGTTGCCTGTTCAATCCCAGTCAGGGCACAAAGAGGAACAGACCGATGTTTCTCTGTCTCTCTTCCTCTCTCTCTAAAATCAAATATATATTTTTAAAAGTTAAAAATAAGAGGGTTTAATTAGATCATACATTCATTCATTCACTTAACAAACATGTGCAGAGGGCCAGGGTGGGAGATGCTGGGGGGGGGGGAGGAAGGAGAGAGAGGAAGGAGGCTGTGAGACACAGATGAGAAATACTGGGTTCCTTCAATACAAGGAAGTGAAAATCTAGTTGGAAAGATAGCCAGAGCATAGAAGTGCTAAACAAAGGACTAAGCTCAGTACTGTGGGGTACCCAAGGGCAGTTAACTGCCATGGGGAGTAGTGGGCTCAGGGAAGATGGCATGAAAGAGCTAGCTGGAGTAATGGTTGAATGGGATTTCAACAAGCTGAGAAGGACATAGAAAAAGCAGAGGGAGCAGTCAAGAAAGCACTTGTCCAAGGAATGGCTAGAGGGCTGGTTGGATGAAAACAGAGGACACGGGGAGGAAAGGAGTTTGGAACCAGATCAGGGAAGGCCTTGAAATCTAGGTGAAGGCTTTATGGGCTTGATTTTGTTGGTGGGTAGCCACAGTTTTTCAGGAGGGCAGCCTGTCTCTCTAATAGTCCCTTCCACCCCTAAAACTGTCTAAGAACTTTGCTAAGTGCCTAGCAGTCTCAGGAAAGGTGGGATTTACCTGGAGAGCCTCTGGGGTGATCTTAGTCCCCTTCCTCATTTTCTCCCTTCTTGGCTATAAAATCTAGAAAGCTTGTTGGTTGTTTACAGAGTTAAGTTTAACCAGACATACTGTCTCCCCATCTAGACCCGGAGCTCTGAGAGAGCAGAGCCCAGGCCTTCCACAGCGAGCAGAAGGCTGCTGGAATGCCTCTCCAGCAGCAGTAACCTGCTGCAACAGGGTTTGTGCATTTGAGATTTACGAATAGTGAGTAGAAGCAACAAATTCTTCCCTTTGGCCCCTCTCAGGACATAAAGTAAAACATCGCAGAGCACTTAGTGTCCATAACTCATGGTCAGCCTTGCTAGCCGAGGACCAGCTCCACTCTTCCCTGAGTTTGCAAGGCTCCTTTTCTACCCCTTAGAATGGGTAGCCTGGGGTGAGTTAGAATGAACCCTGTGGTAGTCCTGAGATCATAAGCTCCAAACCTGACTTCAACTCCAGCTGACTGGAGTTCAGGAGGTGAAGGGACAACCGGAAGCTTCAAATGTGCTTCATTCTGACACTCTAAAGATCTAAACCACTGGAATTTTGATGTCGACGTTGTGGCCATGGGGCTGGGTTGTTTTACCAGACAGACAAGGCCTCTGATTACAGAACAAAGCAGAGAATTGAAGCAATTATCTTATGAACTTAGTTAGATACTGGTTTGGGGCCTAAATTACCCACAGACCTCCAAAGGCCATTTTACCTGGTAAGTTTTTGGAGGGCATGGCCCAGGCAAGTGTCACCCTTAGGTCTCTGTGCTGTACCCGGGGAGTCTGCTGATGCCTACGCTGGTTATAATAACTTCTGCATGAGTCCAGTAGTTTACAGTGTACAAAATTCTTTCCCATCTGTTATCTCATTTGATGCTCAAGGGTGTCCCTACGAGGGAGGGAGGATGAGTGCGTTGCTTTCCGTATTTTAGAGTAGCAGGAAGACCCAAAAAACAGTACCTGGCCTCAGGCTGGCGTTACTCAAATATTAGAGGTTGACTGTGGTTTCACAAGACAGGACTAGGATCTTAAAACTCCCCAAACAATCCTATTTCCATTATGCCAAGCTGTCTCTCTAAGAGTCCAGACCCAGGCCACTAGCTGTTACTGATGGGCAAAACAACTAGGAAAAAAAAATGTGCCTGGAAATGAATATTTTGGCATTAGATGGAGGCATCTTACCACATTGAAAAGAACTGGATGTGGAGCGAGGACTACTGTGCTTGAATCCTAGCTCAAGAGAGCACTAGTCATGTGACCTTGAGCAAGCCACTCACAGACACTCATAGACTCAGTATCCTTGATTACAAAATTGAGAATTGTAGTGAGAAACAAATGAAATAACACAAGTGAAAGGACTCTGTAAACACTCCAATGGTGTACAAAGGTAAAGTCTTATTATTAGGATTATGTTGTGGTTCTAGCCTCAAATAAAATAATCATTAATACTTACATTCTCTACTAGCTCTCCCCACCCAGCTCCTTGGTTTCCCATCATCTCCTGTAGGGCAGGAAGCATGGCCCCCAACAGGAAAGGGCTCAGAGAAGCTGGAGTTTCAGCCAGGAAACAACCATCTTGCCCCAACCTTTATTTCACCAGATAAATGATGCAGCCAAATGGCGAGACACAGATGAGGGGGAACGAAGGGGTCCAGTACCCACTTTAGCCTCAAACCAGGGAGGCAAAGCAGCCCTAAGGCCCAAAGGGCCTTAATAAAAGCGGATGTTTAATAATTACCAAGTTAATTAAAATCAGTGAAGACAACCAACCCAAATCAAAGCAGAACTGGTGGGGCCTGCATTATCAGGCTCAAGAGAGGTGATCCCACACACACACACCTACACACACTTAATAATGCATTTTTGAGCTCATATGTTGGTTAGCTTAAACAAGCCATTTCCAAATCTTCACTTTTCCTTGGTGGTTCTTAGGCCAAAGTTCTTTAATGTGTGTGTATGTGGGGGGGTTCGTGGCAGGGTGAGAGTGGTCAAGTAAAACAGAGGTTCCAAAAGCAAAGTAAAATGATAAGCATTAGGTCCTCATTGCTGGCAATAGATTTGGTGAGAACAGTAAGAGCGCCTCAGACAACAGCAAAGCCACTGCAGAGTTAGTGGCTTGCCATCCTCCTCAATACTCACACACATCCTTCAAACCAGGTGAGGGAGACATACCTGGCCACTCTCAACTGCCATCTCTAAAGTCCTTCCACAGGAGAGAAGATACCCTATAAGCTTAGAGGTAGAATCTCTGGGCCTACACAAAGGAGGAAGGCAGGGAGGAGGAGGAGGAAGACATTAATCTAGCAGGGTTTCCTTCTAGTCCAAATGACCTTCTGGCTTCCTTAGTATAGATAAATATATAATAAATTATATCAATATATCTGCATGTAAAGATTTTTTTTTTTTTCAAATTCCTGCTATTCATTTCACATTCCGTTTCCAAAGCCCTGAACCCTCTTGGAATTGCTGGGCACCTCCCCTAATACCTTCTAGGCTGAGGCAGTGCCTTTGAAGTCCCCAACCCTGGCTCAGGGTTGGAACTGCTAAACACCCTAAGACTGAAAGCAAGTCTGCCGGCGGCTTCAACTGATTCGCAAATTGCCCGCCTTCTCGCAGCTCAAGTCATCAGAGTTCCAATGTGGACCACAGGCGTCTCAGCCTCAGTCCTAGAGATGGCCTGGGATGTAAACACGTAGAGGAATTACTCCTGTGGCCAGATGGGGAGTCGTTAGGGTAAAGGTTAAGGGTCAAGGGGCTGGGTTTGATAACTGAGGAGCCCGGGGGCAGCGGGCAGAAGCCAGTCCTCTTCAAGCCAGGTTTTCGACCCCGAGTCTCCTAGGCAGCCCCCTTTACAGACCTTTCGTCGACCTCCTCCTTTCTCCCTCGGGCCCCTCGCTCCGGCTCCCCACTTCCCCAGATGCCTCCACGCCCAGGCCAGGGGCTGCCTTTTGATGGTGGCCCACGGGGTTTGCAGCCTGGGAGGTTGCCATGAAGGATGGGCCGCCCAGGAGACGCGAAGCGAGGCAGTGAGCCCCGGCATTTTCCCTTCCCCAGCACCTGTCCCACTTCAGCGCCGGGGCCGGGGCTGCGCGGGCGGGCTGCCTCGGTGCCTGCGGTCGCCTAGGTTAGGGAAGTGGGGGCCGGGAAGGGGGCGGGGCGTCCGGCGAAGGCGCCCCCCAGCATGCAAGACCCTACACCCCCTCATACCCTGAGTCTAAACGAAGACAGAGAATCACACGTAAAGCAAGAGCGAAAACGCTCGGTCTCCGACCCTGAGCGGCGTTGCTTGCCCCCCCCGGAGCCGGAGGCTGGCAGGAGAAGGTGGCTCCGTTCTTCCCCCGTGGCCAGCGCGGGGTCTGCGGCTGCCCGGCAAGGTTCCGGCTTCCCCCGGGCTGGCAGGGGGAGCCCCGAGAACTGCAGGCCCGCCCCCCCTTCCTCCTCCTCCTCCTCTTTCCCCTCCTCCCCCACGTGTCCTCCCAGAGCCCAGCGGCCTGATCCCAGCACCCCCCGCCACCTCCCTCCTCCTCCCGCTTCGCCAGCTTCCCCGGCGGCGTGGAGAAGAGCAAAGTTGCGACAGCGGTCGGGGGCTCTGCCCAGGTGACGGGGGCGCGGTGGGGGTGGGGGGACGGCACGGCCCTGCGGCGGGGGAGGAGGGAAGATAAAGAAACTTGCTTTCCGCGGCCCCCACCCTGCGCGGGTTCGGATCTTGCGTGGACCCAGCCCTCGTGGCGAGACGCGGCAACGCTGCCGGGACCGAGGCCGACACCGGGACCTGGACCCGGACCGCCCGCCTGGGCCGGATCAGTGATCGCCGGCAGCGGGCCAGGCCAGCACCCAGGCGAGGGCGGGGTGGGTAGCCGTACACCGGACCGAACCGGGGACTCCGGTGGCCTGGGCGCGGGCCGAACCCGGACCGGGCCGAGTTGGGTGGTGAAGTAGGACGTGGATTCGGGGGCGGGGCGCCGCGGGAGGGGGAAACCAGGCCCGGCTGGACCAGCCTGGCTGTGGGGGCGGGGGGCGAGTTCGGGGCACTTGCTGGGCTCGGGACCGAGCGGTAGGGCGGGGCGGCGCTAGGGGCTGGACCGGACCCGCGAGGAGAGGGCGAAGGGAGGGGGAGCCGGGGGTGGAGTAGGGGCGTGGAGTTGCGAGCGGGGTCTGGCCTCGGCCAGGGGCGAAGGTAGATCCGTGGGGCCGCCAGCGGAGGAGAGAGGCCCGCGGCAGCGCAGCGACGGGGAAGGCCAGCTTCCGCGGAGTTTGTACCCGGGCTGCCCGGGCTCCGGCCGCCTCATGCGCACAAATGGGGCTAGGGGACTGACTGGTAAGCAACTACGAGTGTTAGACGGTGTACAGCGGCAATTCGGGGAAAATCGAGGGAAGACACCGTCTGCAATTATGTCGACCCCCCCATCCGCTTACTAGCGTCTGGATTCTGCTTTCAGGGGGCCGCGGACCCTCTCCGCCACAAGCCTTTGCCTCTCCAGCACTCCCACCGCCTTCCTCTCCTCCCTTGGCCATCTGACTCTCTAAGGGGTATGTGTTTGGGGTTGGAAGACGGCGGGGGTGGGTATACTTTTCCTTCCGCCACGGCAGCCTAGTTCGTATCTTATTCCTACATGTAGCGTCGCTTCGAGTCGCGTGAACATTAAGGTTTAGATAATGTACTACCCACCAATCGTCCGCCCTCCCCCCCACCAAGTGATTTGATGCTTTTTAAGGAAAGGGACGAACCCCTGGATTTCCATGCTTGGGATGAGATTTGAGGATTGGGATTCACCTACGAACTCACTTCCAGTACCAACACCTTTCCTTGTGAGCTATTTCACAAGGATCCGAACTTGAGTGGGGGGAACCAAGAGTGCTTCTCTATCAATACACAGGGTCGGTGTGCCAAGGACTGCTAGTCTCGGAGGGAAAGTAGCCACCAGAACAACTCAGGTTACCCCCACTATGCTCTCGGTGAGGGGGGCAACAATAAGAAGGGGATACTGGTGGGTAGGGGCCCATTAGAAGGGAGGTGACTAGGTAGTCGTTCTCTTGGCGGGGAGACGCGAGCCTCGGCTTCGGGGGAGGGATTCCGGGGAGGGAGGTGGGGGTGGCGACGGGGGGGGGCGGTGGCGGGAAGAAGGGGAGTCACGCCCTGCCAGCAAGGGGAGCCTCCCTCAGGCCCTTGGGAGAAGAGGACTCAATGCGTCTGCTCTGTGATGCCCAGCAGGGAAGATCTGGGGTCTCTGGATTTGCACACTGGATCGGGTACCAGTGGCCTGAGAAAGTCAGGTCGGGCACAAGGTGGAGAGCGTTGGAAGAAAGAGAGAGAGCCCTCAGGCCTTAGTGCACTGATCTTTTCCTTTCCTCAACCTCTCCCTTCGAGGGGTGTCTGGGAGGGGGGGCGTGGGGCTCCTGTAGCCCCTCAGATTGAGCTCCTCCGCCTTTCCTGGGAGTCTAGCTTTTTGCCCGGGTTGCTGCAGCCACCGCTGCCTCCCTCTCCGGAATCCGCTCGGTCCTCTCAGTGATCCCCTCCTCCTCCCCTCCCAGTGTCACCGGGGCTGCTTGGCTCTGCCCCCTTCGCCGCCGCTTGCTCCCTGCTTTCGTCCCTCCCTCTCTTGCTCACTCCCTCTCTTCGCCACCTCCTCCCGATTCCTCCCCCCGGACAGGCGGCATTCTGGGAGTTGTAGTCCTGCTGAGCCGGGGCTGGCGCCGCCCGCGGACCCCGCCGGACTCCACTTCCCGTCGAGCCCTGCGACCGGCACCCACTCCACCAGGCTTCGCTCGCACACACAGACACACACACACCGCTCTCCCCCTCACTCTTTCGCTCGCCGCGGTTGCTGCCAGTGTGTGGCTCTGTCTCCTCCGCTTTGCTGAGCCCTCCCTTCTTCCTCTCAGTTCCTAGAGTCCGACCGCCGCCGCCGTGGAGAGAGACGAGAAGGAGGTCGGTGGTGATAAGGGGCAGAGGGGGGCATCAGATCCGGGCAGGATGAGGCTGGTGGCGGTACCGAGGGGGTAAGAGAGAGCCCGGGTGGCGGCCTGAGCCTCCCCGCGCAGCCGACCCGAGAACAGGTGCGTCTTTTTTTTTCTCTCCTCCATCCCCTCCACCCCCTTTGGCTTCCAGGCTTTCTAGTAGCCCCCCCCCCCGCTTCTTTCCATCTTAAGCCTTTGCTCAACCCTGTCCCTTCGCCCCACGGCCGCGCAGCTGCCCCCCGGGGGCGCCGTCCTCTTCGTGTCCCCGGACGTAGCGCTCCCTGGAGCTTGCTCTGTTCTTGCCCCTCCCTTCGGGACTGCTCTTCTCCACTTCCCACCTTCGTACCCCGTCCCTGCGCTACCCTACCCCCACCTCACCCCTTTCCCTCAGCCAGGTGAGACTTGTTCGCTAGGATTCGAAAGAGTCTTCTTCTCGGCTGGGCGGGGGTCTCCATGGAAACGGGGGTCTGGTTGATCCTAGGGGGGAGATCATTGGAATTACCCCACTCCTCAGAAAAGGAGGTGGAGGCTACGGTTTTGTTAACTACCTGGCCCCAACCCCGGATCCAGGGACTCGACAATCTGGAAGGGAGGATGGCCAGCAGGGCAGGGCGAGAAAGGTCTTGTGTGTTTTTTTTTTTTGGGGGGGGGGGTTACTGTCCGTGTGAAGTCTTGAAGAGCCTGGGAGAAAATACCCTCCAACCTCAGTAGGGAGGCGCGACGGCAGCTCTTCAGGGTTGCGTCCTCTCCGGTGTTGGGGTACAGAAACCGTAGGAGAAGGGGAACCCCTAGGTGGCGGCGGGGCCTGGGTTCCGGAGTGGGAGTGCTGAGATGGGGGCAGGGGCAATTATCCGAGTCCCTGGAAAAAAGGCGGGGGATGACTTCGAAGCGCCCTGGCTCCGCTGCCCTCGCTCTATGGGCGGGGGCCGCCAGTCCGGGCGCGGCGGGGCGGGGGCTTAAATTGAAGGAGGATGGGATCGGGGGGCAATTCCCACTAGCCCCGGCAAGCCAGGGGGGAAATCCGGCGTGCAAGCTCTCCAGACGCTTCGCGCCAGGCCTGGAGGCAAGGGGTTTGAGAGCAGAGCCCAGAGCTGGGAGGAGGGAGGCTGCGGTTACGGGGCCGGGTTTCGGGATCAGGGGCAATCCCCCAGCCCTAGGAGAAGGAGGGCGAGGGATGGCCGCGAACCCCGGTCCTTCGGGGCAGGAGGAATGGACAGCAGGCCCAGCGGAGCTAGATTTGAGCGGATCGTGGCTGGGGCTTAGGGGGGCTTAGTGGTGGGCTTCGGGAGAAGCAGTCCGGCTGCTGGGCGGGCGGGCGGGGCGTGGGGCTCCGGCGGGCGGTGGGGCGGGGCCGGGGCGGCGCTGCTGCTGCCGCCACCACCGCCGCTGCTCCTCCTGCTGGGGCCGCCGCAGCCGTTGCCGCCGCCGCCGCCGCTTCTGGGCGGGGAACGGAGGCCAAAGGGAGTCCCGTGCCGGGGCAGAGGGCGCAGGCGGCGCTCGGTGGGGAGGGGGCAGTTCTGGAGGCGGGAGCAGGCGGGGGGGGGTGGAGCCCCGACGGGGGGCGGTGCGAGCCCGGACCGAGACGACGGAGAGCCCCGGGGGCCGGTGCATGGAGAGCGAGGTGCTGGGAGAAGGAAAGGGTGGTGGTGGGGGGTCCCGCGACGGGCCTCGTGGGCTTGGCTCCTTGAGGTTCTTCTTCGGGACAGAGCCCTGCAAGGGCGCCTATTAGCCCGGCAAGGGGTCGGGAGGTGAACTGGACGGTGGAGGGGGCCTTTCTCGCCAGGGTCCCGCCGAGAGGAAGGTTGGGCCAGAGGGACGTCCGGGACAAGACTGGGAGGAGCTGGCCGCACCTCGGCAGGGGATTTCGCATTATGGAGGTGCGGGAGACGGTTGTAGGGAAAGATGTGGTTGAGGAGAAAGGCAGGAGGGGAGCACACTGCAAACCTTGGAGGCCAACAACACTGGCCAGTGGGGGTGCCCTTCTATTCTGCCTGCACCTCCCCCCACCCCCAGTGGAAGCACTGCGTTTTTGTTTTATTGTTTTGAAATGATAAACGTTGGCTGTAGAAGCTGTCGATGTGATGTGTGATACTTATTCGTTCTTGGTGTCTGCCAGAGTAGACAGTAAGGAAAGGCGTCTTGGCTAGGACGCATCTAGCTCAGGGTTTCGGACCTCTTCAGGTGACTGTGGGAAGGAAGCCCAGTAACTTGTGCGACAGCTGAATACTCTCAAGGCAGTTTGGAGGTCGTCTCTGTGGCACAGAGGCAGAATACTATTGCCAAAACCTTTGGTGAGACTTTTGGGGTGCATTTGCAGGTTAGTGTTACTCTTGTAGCTCCATGGTTCATTCAGCCTAGAAGACTTTTTGTCACAGTCGTTCCGTTGAAACGTTTTCTGAGGAAGTGAAGAGGGGATGCATTTAGGGTTGGGAGTGGATTAGGTAGATGATAAAATTCCAAGGTTGAAGGGACTTCTACTCCTCTGTTTGTCTATCCTATCCTTGCATGTTGGGATGGAGGGAGGTTTATTTTAGAGGGAGATGAATAGGCAAACAGAGCAGAGTTTAGTTTAGTACCAAAGTCTTCGAATTGGATGGTGATATCACCATGTGGTACCAAAGAGGGCAGTAGATAGCAAAGAAATTTGAAGGGTTCCCTTGGGGAGTAAATGGGGTAACCCAATCTCAGGAATCATCCAGAGGATCCAAATAATAAAAGATTAGAGGAAGGACCTATAACATTGTGATGGAAAAGTAAAGTTAGTGGAGAAGATTCAGGGAGCTAGGAAGCAGGGGACTTGGTAACTCAAATTCAGAGAATTTGAAGGTTGATAGAGTTTAGGAGAGACATGACCGTCTTGACCAGGCCATGTGGATATTGACAGGCAGACCCATCTTTAGATGAGTAGATGTTGTGGGGTGAGAGACACAGGCTGTGGGGCATAATTCAAATTGACTTTTAAGAGGGCTGACTCTGGTACCAGCTTTGTAGCAAAGGTAGGTCCATTTCTTTCCATTCTGGCTCCGAGAAGTCATTGATGGGGGAAGGGGAGGGGACTCAGATGTTTGGGTTAAAAAGGACTAGTTCTTTAGAATAGGCCAACAAAGAGAAGACAGCAAGTTGTTGGGATAGAGCAGAGGAAAGCAAAGTCCCTGGCCGGCTCTGCTGTCAGAGTCTGGATGGGGCAGAGTGGAAGGGAGTTCCAGAAGAAGTAGCAGCTGTACCAAGGGCACTCCTAAATAGGACAGTTTTGACTTACTAGGAGAGGGGAGGGAGGGTTCCTTTCTCTTTCTCAGTGGTATAGACTTTTTTGGGGGAAGCAAAGGGGGTTTCTCCAAGGATCTCATTGCTTTAATCATGCTTCTGTTCACTACATAGAAAAAAAAAATGTTTTGTACAGGTGGTAGAGGATCTCACATGACAAGTTTGGATAATGGGTTGTAGAAAGATATCTCTTTTAAGGAAAAGTAATTATGGGAGAAAAGAGCTTGCATATGAGGAAGAAGGGAGGTAAAAAGAGAAGTCAGGAAGAGGGTCGGTTGGGCAGTGAAGGGGGAAGAAAGGTGATCATCACTGGTACCATGTTAGAGCCAACTAAGGAAGAAGTGGAACCTGGAAATCTCTAGAATAATGTCTTCCAAAGTAGAGTTTGAAGAAACTTTAAGGCTGTTTCCTTTTCCATGCTAGAATCACTACTATTGAGGCAAGAGAGAAGAGTGGTATTGGGTAAAAATAGGGTTGAGGAGAAACTGGCATGTAGGAAGAAATATAAAAATATTTGCCTGTAAGGAAGTAGAGAATCTAGAGATCGTATACAGGCTTAAAAATATGGAGAGTGTGAGACAAAGAGGAAGACATGTACTCAGGTGTTATGTGGAGCTGGTGTCGAAGAAGGTAAAAACTTGCCTTTGGTAGCCGCTGCCCTGGGAGGGCCCAGGAAACAGAAGTTAGCTGAGATCCAGGGCTTACAAGTTTAAGCATTAATTTAAAAATCTAGACTAAATAAGGATACTGAATGGGTAAAGGAATTCATGGTCCTAAATAGAATGGCCTTGAAGAAGAAAGTGGTAATGTACCAGTTTCCAGTCTGCAAGTGGGAGGAATTCTAGATATAGGTAGGTGAATGGTGAACATTCCAGAGAGAATCAGGATAAAGAGCAGCGGCCTGAGAGCCTTGCCCCAGAATTGGAGGGTGGCGGTGGGCATGGCAAAGAGGTGCACTCAGCTTGGACATCGGGAATGGTTCATTGATTCTAGGTGAGTGAAGTTTGTGACAGAAGAGAAGGGCCACAGGGGTAGGGAGTTGTCTTCCAACATCAACCAGCATCTGGAATTGAGAAAGGAGGAAGGAGTTCATGGTTGAGTCAGGTGGGAACGTGAACCCTGGAGTGCAACAGAGTTTAGAAAGCTGGGGAATGTGGACATTGTTGATAGGATAAAATAAATGGGAAAAGCCACTGGTGGTTATATAAGGGGTAAGGAAGACTCTAGGTCTTTGCATTTTTAAAAAGAAAGGAAATTTCACTCTGCTGGAGCTCGAGTTATGTATGAATCCATGTTTGCTAGGTTAGGCTTCAGGCTGCCCGAAGAGAGGAAGGTAATAAGAGGCCATCTCCCTTGCCACCACTAGGATGCTAGTGCAATCTAGGCTTTATGAGCGCCAGTTTTTGAATGGTCATCCTTAAAATAGTGTAAAAATTGTTCTCTTACCAAATCTACCCTTCCCCAGTGTTCATAATTTAAAAAGCAGTCTTTTATGATGAAAACTATCTTATGTGAACTGAAGTTGAATTCTGGTCAAGAGTAAGATTTAACTCTTTCTATTCCCCTAATTCAAATGTGCTGCTCTGTTCCCTGTTTTTTGGTTTTGTTTTGTTTTGTTTTTAAGTAGAAGCCACCCTTTCCCCATAAAACACTTAAAAATGAATAATTGTTTAAAAAGTGGCTGCAGGCTGCGTGTCAAGGTCATAATTTCCCTGGTCAATGAATGGTGATGAATTTATACAGAGATAATTTGTTATTTGTAAAAGGTGGCAATTTTCAGATTTAGTTTTGAAAGTATGTAAAGCTGGGTACATCTTCATTTGGGTTTTAAGAATACCTTAATTAGGCTAAATGTCCATGAAGAAGTGAGAGTACTGATGGGGCAGGCAAAGCTTTGTGTTTCGGGCTTATTTACCTACTGTCTGCTAAGAAACAAAATTTGGTTACCTCATTGCTAAGGAATGCCTAGAAATCTTAGTGTTAGTGCCATTTAAAGGTACAGTTGAGTTTTGTTGTAATGCTGGTGTCCAGGAATAGGAAAACAAGTAGATTTTTATTTTTCCAAGTTCTTTAGAGAAGTGCACCTTCCGTGACCCTGTGACCCTGCTTCTGGGTCCTGTTGACTCCTGGGAGGAGTCAACCCATTCTATACCCAGATTCCTGGGGTGCTTAGGTATCCTATGGCAATGAGGCTTTGCTTGGTTTAACTTGGTTGCACCATATAAAGGCTAGTATCTTACAGTGATTCTTAGCATCTTAATTAACCTGGGGCTTTGTCACCTACATCATCAGGTTAGAGTCCTTGCTCTTCTCCTTCCTAGGTAGGTAAGTTACTTAACTTTCTTTTTTTTTTTTTTTTTGTATTTTTCTGAAGCTGGAAACGGGGAGAGACAGTGAGACAGACTCCCGCATGCGCCCGACCAGGATCCACCCGACACGCCCACCAGGGGCGAGGCTCTGCCCACCAGGGGGCGATGCTCTGCCCCTCCGGGGCATCGCTCTGCCGCGACCAGAGCCACTCTAGCGCCTGGGGCAGAAGCCATCCCCAGCGCCCGGGCCATCTTTGCTCCAATGGAGCCTTGGCTGCGGGAGGGGAAGAGAGAGACAGAGAGGAAGGAGGGGGTGGGGGGTGGAGAAGCAAATGGGCGCTTCTCCTATGTGCCCTGGCCGGGAATCGAACCCGGGTCCCCTGCACGCCAGGCCGATGCTCTACCACTGAGCCAACCGGCCAGGGCCTTACTTAACTTTCTTAAGCCTTAGTTTTCTCATCTATAAAGTGGAGATGATAATCCCAATCTCATAGGGTATAAGGATTATATGAGAATGGTGTATTTATAATAGCAGATGCCCAATAGATAGCATCTATTATTTTGTTATAATCTAGTTTTTCTTTTTCAATTGTGTCCTACAACATTACCTTTAATATTATACTATGGCAAACTTGGTGGCAGAATGAAAACTGTCAGTCCTCCTGAGCTCCTCTTATATCTTGATTCTCCTTGCTCTTTCTCCACACCTCCATTGTATTAGTACATATTTAGCATTTACAATGCTGTAGGAAGAAATAGCTGGGCTCATCATTGCATTATTGCTTCCATCTTTAAGGTGGAAGTGGCAGCTTCTTCAGCAGCTGTGCCGTAACACTGTTCAGTGTTTCAGGGCAGGAACTGAAGAGAGTATATCCTGTTGAAACTTCAGGGGACATTTTGGGCCATGCTTACTTAGAAAATGACCCAAGCCTAGTTTACTGGGGTGACATTTTAAAAGAAATCATTACTTTCTGAAAAGCTGCTGTGTTTAATTATGACTGATTGGGCTTTCCAGCTGTCTCTGACATCTGGAAGTTCTTCAAAAGCTGGTAGGTATATATAGAGCCTGGGGTTGGTATGGCTCTATGACAAGGATGTTCATCAGCAATTGGATGGGAAAGAACAGGGTCTCAGATAGCTCAGGTTATCACCAAATCAAACTTCTGAGCAGAGAAAAAAAGGTGGGTGTAAAAATGAGTCCCTCTCTGCAGCCAGAGTGGACTTTGATGCCACAATCAGCTATGCCAGTAAAGGGCGAGAGTGATAGCGGGTCAGTTTAAAACAGATCAGTTAACAGATTGCAATTGACCCTTGGACAACATAGGGATTAGGGGTACTGACCCTGCACAGTTGAAAATTTGGGTATAACACTTGACTCCCCCAAAACTTAACTCTACTTATCCCTTGTTATCTACAGGGGATTGATTCCAGGACCTCTCAGGTGCTGAAGTCCATTATATAAAATGGTGTAGAACAATGCAGTCAGCCTCTGCATCTGTGGATTCCCTACCATGGATGGAAAATATTTCTTTTTTTGTTTGTTTGTTTATTTTAAGTGAGAGGAGGGGAGATAGTGAGACAGACCCCCTCATGCACCCTGACCAGGATCCACCTGGCAACCCATCTGGGGCTGATGCTGCTCGACTCAACCAAGCTAGTTTTAGCACTTGAAGCTGACCGCTTGGACCAACCAAGCTGTCCTCAGGGCCTGTAGCCCATGCTTGAATGAATTAAGCCACTGGCTGTGAGAGGGGAAGAGGCAGAGAAGGGGGAGAGAAGCAGATGGTCGCTTCTCTTGTGTGCCCTTACTGGGAATCGAACCTGGGACATCTTTACACCAGGCCGACCTACACTCTGTCCACTCAGCCAACCGGCCAGGGCCAAAAAATATTGTTTTTGATCCTCGGTTAGCTGAGTCCCTCAGGATGCCAAACGTGGGGATGTGGAAGGCCAACTGTATATTTATCGGGGGAAAAACATCCACATATAAGTGGACCTGCACAGTTCAAACCTGTGTTGTTCAAGGGTCAACTATAATCATTTCTGTTTGACTTTGGAAGTACATTATTTTCTACCTTCCGTGCTCCCCAGAAGATTGACCTTACTGTTTATATTCAGCTTAGGCAAATATTAAAAGGAGTTGTTCCCTGAGCACACAACTACTGTAAGTGGCAGAAGGCAGTTCATCCATAAGTTGGCTGGGTTTAAACATTAGCAGTGGCTAAACAACACAGAGGGATTGGAACTTGATTTTATTGTTTTGTCCCACCCTACTTTGTTTTATTTCTGTGATTGTGTTTATTGTGGAAGTAAGGAAAAGAAAGAAGAGGAAGTTTATTAGAGAGCAAGGGAAATAAAAGGAATCTGTAGAATCAATGCTTTTTTTTTTTCTTTTCTTTTTTTTTTTTTTTTACATTTTTCTGAAGCTGGAAACAGGGAGAGACAGTCAGACAGATTCCCGCATGCGCCCGACCGGGATCCTCCCGGCACGCCCACCAGGGGCGATGCTCTGCCCACCAGGGGGCGATGCTCTGCCCATCCTGTCACCATGTTGCGACCAGAGCCACTCTAGCGCCTGAGGCAGAGGCCACAGAGCCGTCCCCAGCGCCCCGGCCATCTTTGCTCCAATGGAGCCTTGGCTGCGGGAGGGGAAGAGAGAGACAGAGAGGAAAGCGCGGTGGAGGGGTGGAGAAGCAAATGGGCGCTTCTCCTGTGTGCCCTGGCTGGGAATCGAACCCGGGTCCTCCGCATGCTAGGCCGACGCTCTACCACTGAGCCAACCGGCCAGGGCGCTTTTTTTTTTTTTTTTTTTTAAGTGAAGGAGCCAGGGAGATAGACAGGCTCCTGTGTATGCCCAGACCAAGATCCACCACTCGAATCAACTGAGCTATCCTCAGTGCACAGGGTTGACACTCTGTTAGGACCAATCAAGCCACTGGCTTAGAGAGGGGAAGAGTGAGAAGGGGAGAGAGGGAGGGGAAGAGAAGCAGATGGTTGCTTCTCATGTGTGGCCTGACTGAGGGTCAAATCCGGGGTGTCCACATGCCATGCAATGCTCTATCCACTGAGCCGACTGGCCAGGGCTACCCAATAATTTTATTCAAGATTCTTGGTTGCAGTATAACATAGAGAGGATTTCATTTTTTTCAAATACTTTAGCAAGTATTTATGGAGTACCTGTTGTGTGCCTTGTATCATGCTAGACACTATTGGGAGGGTGATGAAAAGTCTAAAATTTTTTTTTTTTTTTTTGTATTTTTCTGAAGCTGGAAACGGGGAGAGACAGTCAGACAGACTCCCGCATGTGCTTGACGAGGATCCACCCGGCACGTCCACCAGGGGGCGACGCTCTGCCCCTCCGGGGCGTTGCTCTGTTGCGACCAGAGCCACTCTAGCACCTGGGGCAGAGACCAAGGAGCCATCCCCAGCGCCCGGGCCATCTTTGCTCCAATGGAGCCTCTGCTACGGGAGGGGAAGAGAGAGACAGAGAGGAAGGAGAGGGGGAGGGGTGGAGAAGCAGATGGACGCCTCTCCTGTGTGCCCTGGCCGGGAATCGAACCCGGGACTTCTGCACGCCAGGCCGATGCTCTACCACTGAGCCAACCGGCCAGGGCTAAAATGTTTTTTCTTGCCTTGAGGAACCTATAGACTAGTAGCAGGTTGAAGCAATATTGACAGTTTGAAATTCTGTGAGCTAATTGTGTGTGTGTGTGTGTGTGTGTATCTTTGAATTAGTAATATATATAACATTAGTTGAGCCCACAGTCTGGGGTGAGAGAATAGAAAAAATAGCCTGATAATGGCCCTCCAAATATTTATGTAAGAGGTCCAAGAGACTTAGAAAAAAGAAATAAAAGGCCAAAGTTTGGTAAGGAGGATTTCTCTTTAGATAAAATATTCCATACCATGAATACAGTATATTGAAATAGAAATATCTGAGGGCCACTGTCACAGTCCATGGCAGGAAAGACACAGAAGCATCATAAACGGGATTCAAGTCTCAAATTGCAATGACTTACATTTGGAGTGTTAAAGACACACAAATATTCATATGGTCCCTCTGAAGACAAAGACTCAGGAAATCCAACTCTTATTTTTGATGTTGGAGAAATGAAATGGGAAATGCTCAAAAGATGACTAGTTACTTAAGGTGACATTTGAGGTGGCTTTGATTTTTTTTTTTAAATACTGATTTTAGAGAGAGAGGAAAGGAGAAAGAGAGAAACATCAACTTGCTCCGCCTATTTATGCATTCATTGGTTGTTTCTTATATGTGCCTTTGACTGGGGATGGAACCCACAGCCTTGGTTTTGCTCTTAGACAACTTAGCTACCTGGCCATGGCCGGCTTTGCATTTTGAAAAGGTCTGATTAATTTTGTGGTGATTCTTAGGTTTTCTTGATATCTATGACATCTAGAAATTGTACAAAATCTTGTAGTTAGATCCTAAAGATTTGATGAGGTGTTTTCCTTAAGTGGAGTAAAATAATTTCCTTGCAGCAGGAAATGGAAGTGAAATACTATTTGAAAATAGGAAAACAGTATCATGGCAGTGGGTAGAAGAGCTAAACTGATCTGTTAGCATGAAAATATAAATAAGAGATTAAAACTTTGGATTTGCTTATTTCATTGTTGGAGTCAATTACCTTTGGTTCTTTCATATGCTTTCGTGTTCTTCTCAGTTTTAAGTAGGAACTAGTTTATTCCTATTTTGCAGATGACATAAGTAACTGGCCAACAGTGTCGTCTGACAGTTGAGAACTGGGAGCTGGAGGTATTCTCCTAATTTTCCTCGCACAGTTTAGGTGGTGGGTACTGGAGAAAGCACGTTTGAAAGGTCTTGCTGCTCTGTGATTAGCGGAGTTCAAATGGATTTTGGCAGTTTTTAAACATCAAATTGAGTGGATGGGGATTATTCTCTCATGAGGACATTGAAAAGGGTGTTGTTTGGGTTGAAAAAGGTTTGGATGGTAATGCTCACTGAAGAAGAGCTCCAGGAAGAGAGTAAGCATGGGGGGGGGGGGGAGAAAGCATTAATTATTTTGTTCCACTTACACTTAGTTGTGCATTCATTGGTCATTTCATATATGTGCCCTGACCAGGAATCAAGCCCTCAACTTTGGTGTATCAGGACGATGCTCTAACAGACTGAGCTACCTGGACAGAACTTATAGGCAAGGCTTTTTTTTTTTAAGCTAGAGAGAGAAAAAGAGAGGGAGAGGGACAGACAGAGACAAACAGGAAGGGAGCGAGATGAGAAGCATCAGCTTGTAGTTGTGGCACTTCAGTTGTTCATTGATTGCTTTCTCCTATGTGCCTTGACCAGGGGCAGAGGCGGATTTAACAGCAGGTGCACTGGGCTACGCACTGGGCAGTGACTTCTGAAGGGCCCCACAAAACCCCAACTTTACACTTTTTTCCTTTTTTTTATCCTTTTCTGAAGTGAGAAGCAGGGAGGCAGTCAGACAGACTCCCGCATGCACCCGACCAGGATCCACCCGGCAAGCCCACTAGGAGGCGATGCTCTGCCCATCTGCGACATTGCTCTGCTGCAACCAGAGCCATTCTAGCACCTGAGGCAGAGGCCACAGAGCCATCCTCAGTGCCTGGCCATCTTTGCTCCAATGGAGCCTTGGCTGCGGGAGGGGAAGAGAGAGACAGCAAGGAAGGAGAGGGGGAAGGGTGGAGAAGCAGATGGGCGCTTCTCCTGTGTGCCCTGGCCGGGAATCGAACCTAGGACTTCTGCATGGTGGGCCGATGCTCTACTGCTGAGCTAACCAGCCAGGGTCTTACAGTTTTTTCTAATGACACCAAGTTTGGTTTCATATGTGCAATTTTAACATTATAGTACATAATATTTTTTATTTATTTAAAAATATGGTTAACATGTATTTTTATTTTCCCTGTCTCTCTCCTTTTTTTTAAGAGGCCCAGTATTTTCTTCTGCGCCCGGGGCCTCAACCGATGTTAATCCACCTCTGACCAGGGGGCTACAGCTGAGCCAGTGACCTCCGTGCTCAAGCTGGTGAGCCCACTCTCAAGCCAGCAACCTCAGTGTTTCGAACCTGGCCAACACATTCCATCCACTGTGCCACTGCCCGGTCAGACTTTTTTTTTTTTTTTTTTTTTTTTTTTAGAGAAGCAGGGAGAGAGAGAAAGAGACAGTAACATTGAGCTGGTCCTGTATTGCCCTGTCCAAGGAATCGAAGTGGCAACCTCCATGCTCCACCCAACGAAATGAGCTATCTGGCCAGGGCTTAATTTTTAGAGAGACAGAGAGGAAGGGATAGAGAGGGGAGGGGAACGGAAGCATTCATTTTGTTGCTCCACTCAGGCGGGCACTCCTTGATTGTTTCCCATATGTGCCTTGACTGGGGGTAGAACCCACAGCCCTATCGTTTCTGGACTATGCTCTTAACCGAGTGAGCAAACTGGCCAAGCCTTATAGGCAAGGCTTTTAAACGTGGAGGTACCCAAGTAGCCTGTGAAAGTGTCCACGCTAGAGCTGTGTACAGGCAACTACTTAGCCTTTTTGGTAAATTACAGGAATTAATATATGTGGAAATAGGATGCAATGTCCCTTATCAGACTGATCCCTTGGGGTAGAACTGGTGGAAGTATTTGGATAGCAAAAACAAACAAACAAACAAACAAACGAATGAATAAAATAACAAGGTAACCAGAAAGTGCTAGAACAGATCATCAGGCAGGAGGCTGGGATGAATAGTGCAAAGGGCCCCTTCCTAATTTCAGTTGCCCAGCAGATGATTTACAGTTGATGTTGTGTGTGGCAGTAGAGGGACCCGTTTGGTGTGAATGGAAGCAAAGTGAAGTGATTAGGTAGGGAAGCCAAGTCGGATAGGTAAAGATGAGGGGGTACAGATACTGAGGAGAACACTGGATAATGTTAGAATACCCTCATATGGGAAATTACTAATTTAGAACAACTTACATTGGACAAATTCCTTATTAGGAGCTGAGGCTTGGCATATATAATTAAATAGGGAAAACAAGAATGTTAATTTCCTGTTGAACACACATGGAAGAAGTCAGAGTGACAAGGAGTGGAAGATCTGTGATAAGAGTTCCATATCTAAAGTTTGCTCGGCTTATTCTTGCTGTGTATGTGTACACTTTTCTGTTGAAGACAATGATTTGGAGATGTTTTGACCTCTCTTTAAAGGCACTGTGGTGACTGGGTGGAAGTCATCCTTTCCACTTTAGCTCTAGGATGTCACTGCCAGAGGTGGCTTGGATCTCCTCGGAGGCATCTTAGATGCTGCTTTCCCCCGAGTGAGGTAATGGGGTGGCCTCTCCTTGGTTGCTGTGAAGTTTGCATGTGAATACCTGCCTGGCTTATGGGCACTTTACCCAGAGCTCTGGATTTCTATTGGAGCAATAGGTCCCAAAGTTGGTTTTCTTGATTCATTAGTCATCACTGACCCAACCCTCCTTCTTAGACTGTCCACTAGCCACGCCTATCCTCTTGAGGACAGATTCAGGGACAGGCTTCAAGATGAATATTTTCCAGCTCTCATTTTTTACAGTCATAATTGCTTCCAGGTCAGGAGGCAATATGAACCAAAGAAGCCTGGGGGGGGGGTACTTGCAGATTTAGTTTAACTGAGACCTTAATCTTGAGTTTCTCAATTACTGTCTTAGTGGTAGAACACAACAATGAATACACGGGCTGGTTTTATGCCATGTTGTTCATGATTTGGGGGAACTTGTCTGCTGGACACACAGCCTCTCTGTTCATTTACAAGGTTAACTTTATTTTTTGAGAGGAGAGGAGATTGAGAGACAGATTCCTGTATGGACCCCTACTGGGATCCACTGGGCAATCCCTGTCTGGGGCCAATGCTCTGCCCATCTGGGGCCACTAGTGACCAAGCTGTTTTTAGCGCCTGAGATGGAGGCTCAATGGAGCCATCCTCAGTGCCCAGGGCCAATATGCTAGAATCAGTCGAGCCATGGAGGGCTTCAGGAGGGGAAGAAAGAGAGAGAGAAAGAGAGAGAGGGAAGGATGGGAGGGTGAGAAGCAGATGGTTGCCTCTCCTATGTGCATTGACCGGGAATCGAACCAGAGGTTTCCACACGCCAGCTCGATGTTCTACCACTGAGTCAACCGGCCAGGGCCACCAGATTAACTTTTCAAATACTGTCTACCTTGGTGAAAATTACTGTCTGATACAGATGCTCTATTACCTCATTTTGTGTCCTTTTCTTCCTCATACGCATAACGACCATGCTTTGCTTGTAGTTGTTGTGAAATCTGCCTGTTTGGATCTTTATTTCGAAACCAAACCAAAAATCTACCCAATTTTTAAAATCTGCTTTGAGACTTTAGTGGGGCCTGCCTCCTGTTACCAACTCCCCTTAACCCTGACTTGGGGGGGACTCTAATTTGATGTTCTCCCTCTTTTGATACCACATTCTCTCTAAACTTTTCTAAAATATCTGTCTGCAGTGCTTCCCCACAGTGTTTCAGTTTGGCCCATGATGGTGAAAGATTTCAGGTTCCCCTATTTCGCTTTTCCCTTTTGGTTGTTATACCCTATGGACTTCTCTTTTAGGCCTTTCACACCTGCCCTTGTCTTCTAGCATTTTTTCCCGTCCTTTTGGATTTTTTTGTGGTAAGATTTTTGCTTTGTATGGTTTTTCTTCTACCTGCTTTCCCTCAGCTTCGCTGCTGCTGTCACTGCTTTAAAATGATTGTTCTATTAGTCCATTTTCTTTTTGGTTTCCCCTCTTTCATAGTGTGGCGGTCATGTCTGGCCACCTACTCTCTGCTGTCTGCTCGTTGGATTCATTCCCCTATGTGTGCCTGTGCCTCCTAAATTGCCAAGTCTTATTTATTTAGTGTTTTTCAGCCACACTTAGCACTTTGAGTTGCTGGAGCAAGTGTTCTTCTTTGTTCTCACCATAAGTTGGATGTGCCTTTTGAGTTTTTCCCCACGAAGTTGGCCTAGCTCGTAGCAGTCCCACTGCCTTCTAGGCAGTGATCAGCATTCGATTCTGGGACCATGAAGCTGTTTATTTCTTAACAGTGATATGGTGACATCTGGGAAAATCCTTTGAGGCATCTCACATCCTTGTGCCTATGCTTCCCGGGCCACATGGGGTTGCCAGGATTCTTCCAAGTTCCTTTTTTTTAGGAACTTTACCTTTTGCCTTTGATGTGATAGGTCCCATCAGTGAGAAAGAATGCGAGAGTGAGAGATTGAGAATGCACACCACACGCGGGTGTGGACGCTGCAAGCAGAGTGGTACGCTAGTGTGCACAGCAGCGACCTACTGAGTGTAGCGTGTGTGCAAGCTGTTTCCTGTTTCGCTAACATCTCCTCAGAAGTAGTATATAGTTGAGTGGTTAGTGATTTGAATGGACGTGATAGTAAGAAAACCAAACCCTAGGGCTACTGAATCAGAAACTCCAGGGCTGGGACCTGGGACTCCTGTGTTCTGAACTGGCTCCTCAGTGATCCTGGTTTGGGAAACATCAGTGTCTATTGGCCATCTTGACTCCTCCTGTCCTATGTGGGCATTGACAACATCATTGCCTCTTTAAAAGTTCCTTTTGTTTACTCTCTGGCTCAGGGGGGCCCATCTTACCTTGTGTAGACTGCTTAACTGGATGCTTTCCTGCCTGTGCTTTCTATCCCTCCGTGCCCTTCCCCAAAAAGGGCTACTAGTAATTAGCAGCAGTGGGCTTCACAGAGGAAGGGGTGCAGCTCTGACAAAATCATAATTAGAGAGTGGGAGGCCGAGATTTAAGAAGATGATCCCCTTTGGGATCTTGTGAAAATGGGGTGTGCAGTATCAGTTTTGCGCTCTAGGTAGTCATAAAATGTGTATTGTGTGGTAATTATTTTGGTTTTCACTTGGTTTTATTTTTGTGGTTGTTGCTATTTTGGTTCTGGGGGGGAGTCCAGAAACTCCTTTAGATGATGATATTTTAGATGTTGTCCTGTTTCCAAATGCCGGGATTCCCCCCTCTGATTTCTGTCCCAGGCACTGCAAACTACAAATCCCCTCTAAACATAACAGAAATCAACCTGACTAAAAAGCCCATGGGGATTGACTTTTATCAGGTAGCCACTAAAACTCGTACTTCACGTTGGAACTCATCTTACTGCAAGAGCAGCCCTTTGCGTGACTGGGGTCTTCTAATGCTTCCCACGGAGAAAACGTGAGAAAAGTACCTACCTGATATAGCAGGCAACAGGCTGAGCTGTTTCTTAAACTAGGATATCCCAAGATATTCTAAGATAGAGTCAAAACTTAACCAGGATGCTCAAGGAATGGGATCCTGGTGAACTGATGTGAAGTCAGTTTGTCGTAACCCTTGTTGAAATCTTTCTAAAATTATGTGTTAACCTGTATGACTGTCTTAGTAGTATTAAAGATAATTTTCAGAAAAGCTAAAATCATGAGTCTTGTACACATATAAAAATGAACACATGTTAAAGCTTTTGTTTTACTCATTCATCAACAGGGGAACCAGACAGATATTTTAGATCATTGAAAAGTCCAAAAGCACAAATTTATATGGAGCAAAGGAATTGAGTTGCAAATGGAAGCCAGACTGGTTTTTCCACAGTGGGAAAGGAAGTCAATCCAAACTCTATGGGACAAGACGGTTTGCATATCCATCAGTTACCTGCAATTTACAGAGGTGCAAAATAGCTTAAAGACAGTGAGTGATCCCAGATCAGCTTGGATTAGGAAGCTCCAGAAGTGTGTGCTATAGGCCAGGCAGAGATTTTTCATTGAAGTACAACAGCTTTTCCTATAGTCTGTAGGAATGGTGGATACTTTTTTGAGGATTGATTTTGCTTCTTGTAATTTCTTAGAGTCATCACCTCAATTCTCATCCAGGATTCAGTTCCATATAACATGCATTTCCTGGTTACTTACTATACTAAGACTAGAGAAAGAAAAAAAAAAGATGGTATTTCTTACCTTAAGTAACTGATTGCCTGGTGGAGGAGACAAACATGCCACGCCCCCGCTGCCACGCTGTGGAGGAGAGTAAGAATGGGGGCTGGAATGTTTTGGAACCTGAGAGGGAGGAGGTAACTGACTAGCGGCTGGGGCTGGGGAGATGACATGATGACATTTAAGCTAGGCCATGAGGGTGACTGAGGGAGGAAGAGGGGACAGAGGAGAGACCATTTCAAGACGAGGAAGCAACAAAGTCCTGAAACTGGATGGTCTTTTCAGGGAAGGGGCAAGATTGCGAGGCAGTAGGAAAGTGGCAGGCTGTGGCAAGAAGACAGAGAGAGGTTCGAGGCTGGGTCATGGAAGGTCCCGAGTGCTGTGCTGAGAAGTGCAGGCTTGATTCTGAAGACTGGGGGGGGGGGGGTCTATAGAAAGCTTTTGAGGAGGGAGGGGATGATGGGATCGAACTGGTGCTTTAGAAGATGAATTGATTGTAGAATCAAGAGATTCAAGACAGAGGGACCAGTTAAGAGGCTATTGTAATATTCTGGATGAAAGATGATGAAGGCTTGCATCAGGGTAGTGGTGAGGGGCTTAAAAAGAGAGGATGGAGATGGCGTTATTGAGGCTTGGCTCCTGATTGGATGTGGGCAGTAGGGGAGAGAAGGTGTTGGAGACAATAACTACAATACTGAAATTTCCAGGCTAGGGGATAGTGGAGCTATTGACTAAGATAGGAAACACGCTGGGCGAGGGGGTGGGGTGCGGACCATGTTCATGGGAACAGATAATGAATTCAGTTTGAGACACACTGAGTTTGAGACGCTCGGTGGACATCCAATTAACAGCAAGTTGCTGGCAGCTGGAAATTCTGGTCTGGTCCTAAGGAGAGAGGTCAGGGCTACAGATACAGTTTTGGGCATCATCAGCACATGGAGGGGTGAAATGAAACCGTGGAAGTTCATGAGCTGAGAGAGAAGGAGGGGCAGGGCTGACAGATAGGCAGACACACAGAGGGAGAGGTGGGGGTAGTGGAGAGCCGGTGTGAGCCAGACTGACTAGAGGAGGACAGGAGAGTCTAGCAAGGGAGACTGAAGGCTGAGGTGTGAAGAAACAGAGTAGAAGGGGAGGGGAGGAGGGGGAGAGGGAAGAGAGAGTGGGGCCTGAGGGAAACAGAGGAAAGTGAAATAAAGGAAAGAAAGGACCGGGGGCAAGAGAGGCTGGAAAGGAGAGAAGGTTGGAGGAGTGGGAGCTGTGCCAAAGAGAGATAGGAGATGGGGGGAGAGAAGGGGCAGAGGGGGGACCACAACACAACTGGGAGAACAATGGGGGAAGAGTGAGGTAATGAGGAATAGATGCAAATAGGTGAGAGGTTGAGGGGGAAGGGAAGGAGAACAGATTTATGGGGGGTAGGAAGAGAAAGAGGGAAGGAAGGGGAAGAGATGGGAAAGGGTGGCCAAGGCAAGGAGACACCAAGCATGATAAGGGCCAGGTTTCTGGGGCAGCTGGAGGGAGAGAAGCGCCCTAGAGAAGCCAGCATGCACTGAGGCAGGACAGCCAGCAGAGGGGCAAGTACAGGGAGAGAGACAGAGTCAGCAGTAGCCTGTGCTGCAGGAGACGCAGTAGCGTGAGAGCCAAGAAGAGAATGGGAGCATGTGGCTCTGCTCACCCCACTGCCTCTTTCCCTTTGCTCATGCCCTGCGCACCATGCTGGCCTCCTAACTCTTCCTTGATCTTAGCAGGCAGCCTCAAGCCTTAGGACCTCCACATAGCTTGTTCCCTTTTCCATGGAAAGCTCTTCCCCCACATATTCACATGGCTCACTGCTTGGCTTCTTTCTAGATTTTGAAATGTCTCCTCAGCAAGATCTACCCTGATCACCCACCTCCCTCCTTCCCTCCCTCCCTCCTTCCCTCCCTCCCTCCCTCCCTCCCTTCCTTCCTTTTTTCCTTTCTTTTCTTTTCTTTCTTTTTGTACTTTTCTGAAGTGAGAGAAGCGGGGAGGCAGAGACAAACTCCCGCATGTGCCCAACCGGGATCCACCAGGCAAGCCCACTAGGGGGTGATGCTCTGCCCATCTGAGGCCCTTGCTCCATTGGAACTGGAGCCATTCTAGCACCTAAGAGAAGCCATGGAGCCATCCTCAGCACCCAGGCCAACTTTGCTCCAGTGCAGCTTTGACTGAGGGAGGGGAAGGGAGAGATAGAGAGGAAGGAGAGGGGGAAGGGTGGAGAAGCAGATGGGTGCTTCTCCTGTGTGCCCTGACTGGGAATCGATCCCAAGACATCCACATGCCGGGCCAATGCTCTACCACTGAACCAATTGGCCAGGGCCTCTTTCTTTATTTTATTTTTTAAGTGAGAGGAGGGGAGGTAGAGAGACAGACTCCCACATGTGTCCTGACTGGGTTCAACCGAGGGTAGCTCAGCGCCCTAGCTGACGCTGAAACCAGTCTAGCCACTGGCTGCAAGAGGGGAAGAGAGAGAGAAGGGGTAGAGGGAGGAAAAGAGAAGCAGATGGTCGCTTCTCATGTGTGCCCTGACTGGGGATCGAACCTGGGATGTCTATATGCTGGGTTGACGCTCTACCCAGTGAGCCAACTGGCCAGGGCCACCCATTTTCAAATTGTAGCACATTCTCCCCCCAACCCCTGTCCATCATCCTGCCACTTATCCTGTGTATACAGTGGTCCCTTGTCCATCGCAGGGGTTAGGTTCCAGAATGCCCCGCAATAGGCGAAAATCCGCAAAGTAGTGACCTTATTTATTTTATTATTTATACATATTTTAAGGCTTTAGGAACCCTCCCCACACTCTTATAAACCTTTCCCACATTGTTATTAACCTTTCCCACACTTATTTTGCTTACTTTACCAAAAATAATTAAAATAATAAATATATAAAAATACCTATATACCGCAAAATCCCGCAATATAGTGAAAAATCCGCAATACAAAATTAGACATATACAATTTTTAAATCCACGATACAGTGAGACTGTGAAAAGTGAACTGCAGTATGGCGAGGGATGACTGTACCACCTTCTAATATGCTATAAACATAAAATCATTGAATATGTTTACTGTCTGTCTCATCCCACTAGAATATAAGGTTCATGGAGGCAGGGATTATTTTTTTGTTGCTAATTGTTGAATCTCCTGTACCTAGGACAATGCTGGCATGTAGTAGGAGCTCAATATTTTTTTTTAATTTTTATTAATTTTAATGGGGTGACATCAATAAATCAGGGTACATATATTCAAAGAAAACATGTCCAGGTTATCTTGTCATTCAATTATGTTGCATACCCATCACCCAAAGTCAGATTGTCCTCCGCCACCTTCTATCTAGTTTTCTTTGTGCCCCTCCCCCCCAATATTTTTTGAATGAATAATAATATTGTGTTGAATATAGACAACCTCTGAAAATTATTTAAAGGATAAATGAAGCAAATCCCTAATGTGACTATGTTTTACTATGATTTGCTTCTTTGGAATGTGGAGAACAGCATAAAATTCTGATCACCGTAGGTTTCTGTTAAGTTGAACTTTGATAAATAAGGCTTTTGGCTAATAAGTTAAGTCAAAGAGTTTAAGAGTCTCAAGACAACAAGCTCAATGGATAAATCTCCTTTTTAAATACCTCATTTTCTCTAGAAGGTTAATTGGCTGTGCAGTGGGTGTCAACTGCAAGAGTTGGATACTGGCTGGTGAAGGGGATGGTAGGTCATGAGGATGACAGACTAAAGGAAGGAAGGGACAAGGACAGAAATATGTGTTCTTTATAGAACATTGTATTTTGCTTGTTTGCGGCTGGAGTTCAAGGAGTCCAGTATTGCATCTGATTTGGAGGTAGCTTTAAAGCAGGTTAGATGCATGAATCATATCTATAATAACACCCAACTTGAAATCAGAATATAGTATTTTTGAAGGGCTGAAAAAGAAAGTGTGTGCTTCCTTTGGAGAGCTTAAATTTGCTACATCACTTAAATGCACTTCAGTACCCATGCATTAGAGTTTACAAGAAAAAGATCCCTAGTAGTCTTTCAAGGCACTGTTCACATATGGGAACGACCCCCTAATTGTAGTTAGTTAGCCTGTGAGTAGAAAAATATACTGTCATCTCATTTGTCTGAAATAGATTAAATTTCCTTGAACAGTCAAGCATATCTGTCTTTAGGATAATTTACAAATCACTCTAGGTGATTAACAGTGTCCTCGTCTTCCATCCAAAAACCTGTGGATTCCTGGAAAGCTGGTGCTCCCTCATTCCCATCTGGGCCTTCATTTCCCATAGGAGGCTGGCCATGAGAGAGACTGCTTTAACATTTTGGTGCTTTAATGACCTTTATTTAAGTGTTTCCTTGTTAATGATGGCTGAGCAGGTGGTTACACGTTTTGATTTTTGGGGGGGGGGTTCTTTTTCCTCAGGGGAAGTGGCCACAGCAGGTCCTATCTGGTGGTGAGTGGCTGTCATGATCTCTACAGCACCGCTCTACAGCGGCGTACACAACTGGACCAGTTCTGACCGGATTCGCATGTGCGGTATCAACGAGGAGAGGTGAGGAGGCTAGGAAGGTGGCCGCTGTTGGCTTCCAGTGAGCAGTGCCTACTCACCAGAGGGGTTAGCCGCTGCAGGGCCTGGGGGGGATCCCAGGGAGGGCCCTTGGGGAGGTGGCTGTTGGTCATTTCTAATTTTCCTGAGGTAGGATGGGGCTGGGATACTTAAGTGGGCTGCTCCGCCCTGCCATTCCTGTTCAGACAAAGGTGAGGAGGCCAACAGATGATCTTTCACCAACTAGTATCTGTCTACTCATTAAGAACTGTCAGATGGTAGAAGAAGGGAGGCTCAGGCAGTGGCAGTTTTTATTTGCTGCATCCATGTTCGGTTCTCAAGGGTACGTATAAGATACATGTGGCCTTTGTTATAAGCGTGGAAGAAAGGCAGTTCTGTCACTTAGCTTTATACTGAGTACTATTAGTGGGTAGTCTGGTTGGTGACTGGCGCTTTCCTGCCTCATGAGGCTAATGACGATTCACAGTAAGATCCTTAGGCAGTATCAAAAGCAGATCGAACTGCTTAATGTAGTATCCACACACAACCGAGAGTTGTGGATGCCTGCCTGATCTGTGTGTACTTTCAGTTTTCTGTACATCAAAATATTTCGTTGATCAAGCTGTGCCATTTCCTTATCATGCCCCATGGGAAGAACACTCAAAGTGATCTTTATATTTTATACTTTACTTTCCATAACCCTTGCTCAAAGAGCCGTGTGTGATGGTTGCAATGCCAATCCCAATTTTAGAGAAGGCAGGGGTCCCCCATGCTTGCTGGTGTCTAGCTGTTGTTCCAATTCATGGACTGTTTGCATCAGATCAGTCACCTAGAACACGGGACGATAGGGCTTTTCCTAGGACTCAAGAGCTGGCATCTCCTTGGGCAGATCTAGAAGTGTGTGCATGGGTATGTGTGAACGTGGGGGAGTGTTGGCGGTTCCGAGGGAAAAGAAGGGATGTCTTTGTCTGCATCTGCTTTCTTTCTTTGTTGTTAACTGGAGAAGTATACTTGTCTGAGGTTCAGGTTAGGAGAAAGACCTTTCTTTTCATTTCAAAGCCATTAGTACCTGATAGCTTAATGTTCTTTATACCAAGGAACGATTTAGAAATGAACTTAAAAATAATTGAATTTTAGAAGATAAAAGTCAAGACCAAAGGAAAATAAGAAATTCTTCTCAGATCTGCATGAAAAAGGTGTTGTCCTTTGCATACGAGGTATGGCTTTAGAACCTTACTAAGGGGTGGTCTGGGGAAGGCAGGGTGGTGGGGATTGACTTGTGGAAGTATTCACTGGCAACTAGTTAGAAGTGGTTGAGACTTTGATGCAGAGATCTGGACTAGAGCCTTCCAAAAAATCAGTGTGTAAGTTAACCTTCCTCCAGTGACCATTCTAAATGTCTTCTGAGAAAGGAGCAGGGAGTGAGCCTGAAGTCTGATTTTACCTCTTTATGGACCTTTCTTGGGATGTTAAATCATCAAATATGCCTAGTAGTTAAGATGACCTTTGAAGTGCTGTCACTTCTGATCTCATCTACCCTCTATTGTCGCCTGCCTATTACAGTCTACCAGGCGTCCCCAAACTACGGCCTGCGGGCTGCATGCGGCCCCCTGAGGCCATTTATCCGGCCCCCCGCCGCACTTCGGAAGGGGCACCTCTTTCATTGGTGGTCAGTGAGAGGAGCATTGTATGTGGCGGCCCTCCAACGGTCTGAGGGACAGTGAACTGGCTCCCTCTGTAAAAAGTTTGGGGACCCCTGGTAGGCCATGCTACCTCTGATTTCCAAGCTGTAGTCTCACCTTATTTGAAAACCATCTTCCTCAGCCCTTTACAACTTGTAGAACTTAGACGTTTTGGGTAAAAAGCTGCACCTGTGGTTTAACTCTTAAAGTTATGTTTTGGAAGCCTGGCCAGCTTCAGCCTCCAGCTAAATGTCTGCTTGCTTGCTTCCTTTCTTGCACCCATTTATTCCTTTATTTAACGAACATTTATTAACCCCATCAAGAGCAAACCAGTCATCAAGGACATTGGTGGTGAGTGCTATGGAGTGACATATACAGGTCCTGTGGGAGTCTAGATGCAAGAATGGCCACTGTCCTGGGGAAAACCTGACTGGCAGTGGCACAGTGGAGTGAAAATCAGCCTGGGACGTTGAGGACCCAGGTTCGAAACCCTGAGGTTGCCGGCTTGAATGTGGGGTCACTGGCTTGAGTGTGGCATCATCAACATGATCCTGGGGTCATTGACTTGAAGCCCGAGGTCGCTGGCTTGAGCAAGGGGGCACTGGCTCAGCTGGAGCCCTCAGTTAAGGCCCATATGAGAAGCAGTCAGTGAACAACTAACGTGATGCAAGTACGAGTTGAAGCTTCTCATTTCTCTCCTTCCTGTCTCTCTCTCAAGGTGAAAAAAAAACAGCCTTCCTGGGGGAATAAGGGAAGGCTTCTCAGAGGCGGTGACAGTGGTGTTGGTGCTTGAGGGATGAGTAGTTTCAGGTGAGGGTTGGCATTTCCTACATGGCGTGTATGGAGGAGAACCTGTTTGGAATGAAGATGATCTTGGGGTGTGGCGGACTAAAGCAGTAAAATTCTGCTGAGGCTAGGAGCAGAGGCAGATTAAGGTTGAGGCCTTGGGCGCAGAAGAAAGTATTAGGCCCCATACATTAGAAAAAAGTGTAAAGTTGGGGTTTTGCAGGGCCCTTCAGAAGTCAGGGCCCAGGGCACATGCCCGGTGCACCCCTGTTAATCCGCCTCTGGCCAGGAGATAGGGAGCCTGGTGTGGGCCCTGGAGTCAGGGCCCAGTGGGAACTGTAGAAGGCCTGGTCTCTCAGTGGTGCTAGCCCTTAATAATTAGGAAAATGGCCTGGAAAGGTTATGACCAGTCTGGTTTAAGTTCAACAAAGCCTTAAGCATAACAGTCCAGGGTCATCTCTGTTGGGAAGAAATTGTGGGATTGATTTTCAGTCCTGATTGAAGCCTGCTTTGACCCCTGCTCCCTCCTCCCGGCTACCTGAACCCTCCTAACCTTGCCTGGCTGACCGAGCTCTGCAGTGCATGTTGCTCCTGTCCCAGGTTGTCTGGATGTAGCAATCTCATGTGTGTGGGGGTTTGCCCACCCCTCTTCTCAGGGGCTTTGAAATGTGGCCTTAGGACATTTTCCTAGAGCCGAGGGCTCTGGCACTAGGGTAAGTCACAAGGACTGCTGCTCCTACTGCCATTGCTGCTGCCACCTCTGGAGTCTCTGGGCTGGCAGCTGGCTCTGCATTCTCTGATAGAGGGCATGGTTTTGTGCTTTCAAGATGCCAGGTGGGAGTCAAGCAAGGGAGGGTCCAGTACGCAGCCAGCTCACCTTTGCACGGTCAGAAGGGGAGATGATGTAAGTAAGTGGCATCTTTCTTCTGCAGTCCTTCGTGTGGGGTTGGCGAGCGGGGCGGGGGGGGGGGCTCCGCCACTTCTTCCCCTGGCTGCCCCCCACCAAAAGCATTCTTGGCCGGTCTACTCGGAGCACGCCTCTCCCCCGTCCCAAGGCTGGGAGTAAGTCTTGCTCTTCTGGTCTCTCAGGAGTTGATGTCAGAGTATGTTTTCCCGTCCCCTCAGGCCCCTCCCCCCCTCAGATTCCTGATTGCATCTCTATCTAGGCCTTGCTCCTCCTTACCATTGTTTCTGTTTGTCACCCGCAGTCATTGCCAGCAAAGAACCTTCCCACTTCTGCTAGCTTAGCTGTCTTTTAAAGGGAACCAGCCACCCCTTCTCCCCATCAGCCACTCTGGAGCCCTGAAAAGATGGGGAGAGGCCTGCAGTGATCCCCCTTGTGTGTTTTTGCTTCGTTTGCCCCAATGGGAGGGAGGAAGTTAGCAGGGTGCACCCTAGGCTCATGGGCTGGACTGCAGGTGGACAGACTGCCCTTTGGCTAGGGGAGCTGGGGAGGTGGGTGCTGGCTTCTTCGGGGGCTCAAGGTGAGAGCTCTGAAGAAGGGAGGCAGAACCCAGGCAGTCCACCTCCCCGAGGGCCACAGAGCACCGCTGCCTTTGCCCCCAGGAGCCACAGTGGAGCACTTCTGCTGGAGCTTTATTGTCCTACTGAAACTTGCCAGTCAGCCACCTGACGGCGGCTGCGGCCCCAGTGTGTCCTGCCGAGGCACGCAGCGATAGGCTCTTGCTGTACTCAAAGCACCAGACTTCCAGCAGGTGCTTTCTCTCTTTAACCTCACCCTTCCAGTCTGATATCTTTTCTTCCTTCCTCCCTTTCTTTTCTTTGCTCAGGGTGTACCATTTTCTAAGGTTCTTAGCCGAAATTTAGGGAAGAGTTTCTGAGCAGGTGGGGGTACGGTGAAGTTTTTCTCCTTTGGCACCCAGCTCTCTGGGCTTGAGTCCTTCCTTCTGTGATAATACCAACCTGAAGTCGTAATCTGTGGCCTTGAAGGCCTCCCTTCGGGCGGTGACGTGAGGCCACCTGGGCAGTGGGGAGCTGGCAGGGGCGGGACAGAGAAAGGCAGGAGCAGGCGCTGATGGGGGCGGGAGTTCGGCAGGACTTGACAAAGCTGGAAGAGGCACCTGGAGGGAAAGAAGCTGAGCCCTTGAAGTGCCCCTCAGTACTCAGTGGCCTGATGGCCTCGAATCAGCATCATTACATGTGCAAATAAACGAGGATCTGCTCCAGGTCAGCCGTTGGGTGAGTAGGTGATGAGTCAGATTTAGAACATGGGACATAGCGGAGGTGGCGGTTGTAGGCGAGGGTTCCCCTTGTGATGCCTGCAGCTTGCTTTCCTTACCGACTGTTTTTTCTTTAAGTATTATGTATGCAAACAAATCAGAGTCTTTTATTTCCTTTTCAATGCTTTCATCTTAAATGGGTTGAACATACAAGTACAAAATACAATTATTTTAGAAATTCCAGTTTTGAAGTGCACAATAGTTTGCATGGTGTCTGTAGAGCCTCTTCTGAGATGGAGCGAGCACCTCTACTCAACTCTGGGTTCTATCACAACTGTAAATCAACACAGTGTACTAAAAATAGAGGGAAGGTCTAAAAGGGAGATAGAAAATAATCGGCAGCATTTTCAAAAGTACAAGTTACACTTAAGAATTGTGTATTAAAGGCTTATAGACTTAAAGTAAGATCGCGTTTAAGAAAGAAGCAGTTTGCATTGAAGAAAAAGGCAATTTGCGTGCCTTTTGAGGTCTTCTGGGACTCACGCCTCCCCTTTTTGGCAGCGTCCGGTGCCTCCTGGGTAGTGGCTTTGACGTCCGAGCTCCGGAGACAAGGCAGCAGGGCGGGGGTGCCGCACACTTGGCTAGAGCCCTAGAGGCCAGGCTGCGTGGCCCGAGGACAGTTCCTGTGGATGTCAGACCAGGCTCTTGGCAAGAACTTGGCAAAGCTGGCTATGGAGACTCCAGCTTGTAACCTAGAGCCTGCAGCTCCTTGTGGTTTTCCCCGAGCCACCAAAGGAAGCTGGATGGGAAGGTTTATGTAACCCAGGCTGGCAGGGGCCGTTCTGGGGAAGGTGGCTGTGGCCCAAAGAGTAGGCCTCATGTCCCTTCTCTGATTGTGTCTCCCATGCTAGAAGAGCACCTCTTTCTGATGAGGAGTCCACGACAGGTGACTGCCAGCGCTTTGGATCTCAGGAGTTTTGTGTCAGCAGCAGTTTTTCCAAGGTAAGGGGCCATGTGGAGCCACATGCCACCCACCAAAGGGTGGAGCTGCACTGCTTGGGCGATGTGCTTAGCCTGTCATCCTCAGAAGAGGGACAGGAAGGGACAAGGTATTTCCCAGGAGTTGTGTATGTGACACAGAAATGGGCAGCTGCTCTTTGCTGCTGCCGAGATCCGGTTGGCCGAGTGCAAGGAGGACCGGCAGTTGCCTGTCCTGGGCCCGGGACACTAGCACCATCCACAGAGAGCTACTAAGATGGGTGTGCCGCTCTGTCGTTGCAGGTGGAGCTCACAGCAGTTGGAAGTGGCAGCAATGCCCGGGGGGCAGACCCAGATGGCAGTGCAACAGAAAAACTTGGGCACAAGTCAGAAGACAAGCCTGACAACCCCCAGCCGAAAGCGGACTATGCTGGGAATGCGGCAGAGTCTGAGGGCCTCTTGGTACCCCTGAACAGCCCGGGCAACGAGCTCAACCTCCCCCCTCCTGACGGTGCCGAAATCGGCAGCAGCAGGGCCGACTGCTCCTGGACTGCTCTCAGCACACAAATGAGCAAGCAGGTGGACTGCTCACCCACCGGGGTAAAGCCTTTGGACTCTCGGCATGGTGTTGCCGAGAAAAATACTTTCATTTTGGCAACTCTGGGAACTGGAGTGCCCGTGGAGGGAACCCTGCCTCTGGTGACCACTAACTTCAGTCCGCTGCCAGCTCCCATCTGCCCCCCTGCACCCAATTCTGCCTCCGTCCCCCCGTCGGTTCCGGATCAATTCCAGGTTCCTCTCTCGGCCCCTGCCTCAGTGCCCCATTCAGGGCTAGTGTCTGTCCAGGTGGCCACTTCGGTTCCGGCTCCTTCCTCTCCATTAGCACCAGTCCCGGCTCTGGCCCCAGCTCCACCGTCAGTGCCCACACTCATTTCTGATTCGAACCCCCTGTCGGTTTCAGCCTCAGTCCTGGTGCCGGTGCCAGCTTCTGCTCCCCCTTCGGGCCCTGTCGCCTTGTCCGCTCCAGCCCCTACGCCCATCTCAGTCCCAGTTTCAGCTCCTTCCTTGGCCTTGATCCAGGCTCCCGTCCCCCCATCGGCCCCGACCCTCGTCCTCACACCTGTCCCCACTCCAGTTCTGGCTCCCATGCCAGCGTCCACACCTCCAGCAGCTCCTGGGCCCCCATCGGTGCCGATGGCCACTCCGACCCCATCCTCCGGCCCCCCTTCCACCCCCACCCTCATCCCTGCCTTTGCTCCTACACCGGTGCCTGCACCCACCCCAGCCCCGATCTTTACTCCAGCTCCCACACCCATGCCGGCGGCCACGCCCACCGCCATTCCTACATCTGCACCCATCCCAGCCTCCTTTAGTTTGAGTCGAGTGTGTTTTCCTGCAGCTCAGGCACCAGCTATGCAAAAAGTCCCTCTGTCTTTTCAGCCAGGGACGGTACTGACACCAAGCCAACCACTGGTGTACATCCCACCTCCGAGCTGTGGGCAGCCGCTCAGCGTGGCCACACTGCCAACCACTCTGGGGGTCTCCTCCACTCTTACACTCCCCGTTCTGCCATCCTACCTACAAGACAGGTGTCTCCCTGGCGTGCTGGCCTCCCCAGAGCTACGGTCCTACCCGTATGCGTTTTCCGTGGCCCGACCTCTGACTTCAGATTCTAAGCTGGTCTCTCTGGAGGTAAACAGGCTTCCGTGTGCTTCCCCGTCCAGTGGCACCAGCACCCAGCCTGCGCCTGAGGGTGTCCCTGGGTCTTTGGCAGATACTTCCCTCTCCACTACTTCTGCCAAGGTGCTTCCAACACCACAGCCTTTGCTGCCAG